>NW_028234411.1:23130882-23143382 GCF_977035675.1 Penaeus japonicus
ACTTCAGACTAGATTAAACTCAAGACGCTTGTCACTGGCACCAAACCAACGGTGCTTTTCCCACGCATATATATCGCCGGGGAATCTTTTGCTCGAGTGATGAATCGCTTGCGTAATCTTCTCCGCTGATATATCTATGTTCGGTGTCCTTAATACACAAGGCAGTGAGGTATTCTGTGATATGAATTTGGAAATGCGATTTAGGAATTCGATGGAAATGGCTGTCAGTTGGGAAATATTACTGATATCAAAATATACAAACGATATAAAGATATAGGGTCATTTTACTGCAAATAAAACGTATTACGATAAACAAGAAGAAATATGATAAACCCGTTTTTTATTCAATCTCCAACACCTGGTTATTTCTCATATACCTATGCCATCTGGCTACAACTTTAAACCTCCCCTCCACCAGCTGGCTGCACCATCTTCAACCTCCGAAACACCAAATCTCAACGTCTCTCCTCTTTATTACGTAATAACCACCTGGGTCCCCGCACCAGCTGACCACCGAAGCAACTCACGTTTGCTTGCTCTCCCATTTCATTTCATTTCTTCTCCTTTTCCCTCTCTTTATTTTCATCCTCTTCTTTTTCTTCCATTTTTCTTTCTTTTCCTCTCCTCTTTTTTCTCTCCTTTCCTTTTATTCTTTCGATGATCTTCCTCCTACTCTTCCATTTCCTCCTCTCGTTCTTCCTGTTCATCTTGTTTCTCTTTTTCTTTCCCCTTCTCTTCTCCCGTTCCTCTTCCTCCTCCCTCCTCCTTTCCCCTCCTCTTTTCCCCTCCTCCCGTGCCTGTGTTCGCCCGTGTCCTATCTCGTCCCACTCGGGCAGGACGATGTCGCCTTGATTACGAGGTCCCTTCCCCTCCTCGGCCTCTTTCCCCTCATCCTCTCCCTCCCTCCGAGCCCCACCGCCTTCATTTTTCCCTCGCCCCTTCCTTCCCTTCCTCCTCTGCTACCTCCCTTTTCCCCTCACCCTATCTCCCTCCTTCCCTCCCATTCTTCCTTCCTCAATCTCTCCTTCCCTCATCCCCTTCCCTCCGTCCCTCCCTCCCTCCCTCCCTACTTCTTTCCCTCCCTCCCTCCTTTCTCCTCCCTTTTTTCCTCCCTCTTTCCCTCCCTCCCTTCCCCCATTCCCTCTCTCCTTCCCTCCCTCCCTCCCACCTTCCCTCCTTCCTTTCCTCTGACACCCCTTCCCTCCCTCCCTCCCTCCCTACCTTCATCCTTCCTTCCCCTTCCACCTCTCCGTCCTATCCCAACCATGCTCCTTTTCCCCTCACCTTTCCTTAAGCCCGCCGTCGTTCTCTCCCCTCGCAGGACGTATCGGCGATCGAAGGCATTGCTGAAAGAACTGAAAGACTTCGACGCTAACTGACTTCTTTGAGCGCAGGCAAATACACATTCACGTAGGTATATACATGCTCCAGGGAGAGGGAGGGAGGGACGGAGGGAGGGAGGGAGGGAGGGAGGAAAGGAAGGAGAGTGGGTGGGTGGGAGAGGGAGAGAGAGAGAGAGAGAGAGAGAGAGAGAGAGAGAGAATGGGTAGCCATACACGAGAATCTAAACAGACAAGACAAATAAATAGACAATTAAATAGTCGGGAAAATAGACAGTCGACCTGATCTTTTCTCTAGCTACACTTTCATCTTAGCTTTCCCTTTCATGTCTTTTCTCTTCGGGTTTAACAATTCTCCCTTTGCCCGCAGCACCGTAACCTTCTTCATCGAACTCCCTTCTCATCTATCTCCCCCTCCTCTTTACCATCAACCTTCTCTTTCTTCTTCCTCTTCCTCATCGCCCCCTTTCGTTCCCTGTTAAGATTTGCGGCCGAGGTCACAGCTAACCTTAAGTCAAGTTTACTGGAGAGCAGTTTCGGATTGTGGGATAATCACAGGAATCAGTGTCAACAGGCATGGGTCAAAAGGAAGGAAAGAGGGAGGGAGAAGGGGAGGAGGTTGGGGGAAGAGGGGAAGTAAGGGACGAGGGTAAGAGGGAAGGAAGGGAGGGAGGGAAGGAGAAAGAAATTTTGATAAAGTTTATTTGCAAAACAGCGTACAAGCCCTGAAAAAACAGGGTTAAGATATCAAGCATGTATCCAAACTGGCTGATATGGAGGGAGAGGGGGAGAGAGAGAGAGAGAGAGAGAGAGAGAGAGAGAGAGAGAGAGAGAGAGAGAGAGAGAGAGACAGAGAGAGAGACAGAGACAGAATCAGAGACAGAATCAGAGACAGAAACAGAGAATACAGAGACAGAGCGAGTAGTGGGAGAGAAAGGAAGAGAGAAAAATCCGAGATCGAGACCGAGAGAAAGAGAGAGAGACCCCGCTCCCAACCACAACAACCATGGAGCCGCATTTAGCAGCAGTACCGGACGGAGGGCGTGGTGAGGTGCTTAAAGAGACCTCAAACGCGAGTCCTTTTGATCTCCCTGAGGCTCCTCGCCGCGTCTTTATTCGTCCCTCCTCTAGGAGTAAGGGGGGGGTAGAGAGGGAGAGGGGGAGTAGAGAGGGAGAGGGGGAGTAGAGAGAGAGGTGGGAGTAGAGAGGGAGAGGAGGAGTAGAAAAGGAGAGGGGGAGTAAAAAGGGAGAGGGGGACTAGATAGGGAGAGACTGGAGAGGGGAAAAGAAGGAAGGGAAGGAAAGGAGAGAGGTAGGCGGGGGGAGGGGTATAGAAAGGGGGTGAAAAGGAAGAAGGACGAGAAATGAAAGGAAAGGGAAGAGACAGAAAGAAGGGAGGAGGGATTAAAACAAGGAAAGAGGATATAGAGAAAGAGAGCGAAGAGAGATGAAGGAGAGAATGAATGAAAGCGGGGAAGGAGGAAAGGGACAAGGGAGAGAGAGAGAGAGAGAGAGAGAGAGAGAGAGAGAGAGAGAGAGAGAGAGAGAGAGAGAGAGAGAGAGAGAGAGAGAGAGAGAGAGAGAGAGAAGGGGGAGAAAGGGACCTGGAGAAGTCTCGGCAAAAGCCCTTTCAGGTCACCACCAAAGGCCCTTCAAGGTCGTCGCGAAGCTCCTCAAAGGGACTGGAGAGGACACTCGACCTGGGGAGGGGGGAGGGGGGATGGGGAGGGTACAAGCCAAGATTCGTCGCTACGCATGATATGGGAAACTTTGAGTCAATGGACCTCACTAATCTTGACCCTAATGACCCTAAAAGGGCAGAAATAAAGGGTAACTTTTTTTATCACCCTCCCACCTCCCCACCCCTCCTTCTTTCTCTAGGTCCTTCTCTCTTTCTCCCCTCAACACCTTTCCTCTATCTCTCTCCCTTTCCCTTCCATCCTCTCCTTCCCTTCCTTCTTCCCTCCTTATACCTTTTCCTCTCTCCCTCCCTCCCTCCCTCATCCCCTCTCTTTCTCTTCTCTCTCTCTCTCTCTCTCTCTCTCTCTCTCTCTCTCTCTCTCTCTCTCTCTCTCTCTCTTCTTCTTTTCTTCTCTCTCTCTCCTTTCTCCTTCTCTCTCTCTTCTCTCTCTCTCTCTTCTCTTCTCTTCTTCTCTCTCTTCTCTCCTCTTCTCCCCTCTCTCTCTCCTCTCTCTTCTTCTCTCTCTCTCTCTCTCTTTCTCTCTCTCTCTCTTCTTCCCTTTCTCTCTCTCTCTCTCTCTTCTTCTCTTCTCTCTCTTTCTCTCTCTTCTTCTCCTCTCTCTCTCTCTCTCTCTCCTTCTCTCTCTCTCTCTCCCTTCTCTTCTCTCCTTCTTCTCTCTCTCTCTCCCTCTCTCTCCCCTCTCTCCTCCTCTCTCTCTCTCTCTCTCTCTCTCTCTCTCTCTCTCTCTCTCTCTCTCTCTCTCTCTCCTTCTCTCCTCTCCTTCCTTATCTTCTCTCCTTCCTTCTCTTCTCTCCTTCCTTCTCTTCTCTCCTTCCTTCTCTCCTCTCCTTCCTTCTCTCCTCTCCTTCCTTTCTTCCCTCCTTCCTTTCTTCCCTCCTTCCTTTCTTCCCTCCTTCCTTTCTTCCCTCCTTCCTTTCTTCCCTCCTTCCCTTCTTTCCTCCCTCCCTCTCGTCTCATTACGCAACCGACGCTCCACCTCCCTCGTTTTCCACCAGCTGGTCGCAAGAAAGCTACTCCTGGCGTATTTAAACGTTTCCTTCAAACGTTGTTTACATCTGCCACGTGCTGTCGAAGAATAATTACTCTGAATATTATGTACACTTAATTATTTTTTTTATAGGAACCATTTTCTATTCAGCCTTTTGTAGAACATTATCTAACCCAGAGTCCTTTCTATTCGAAGTATTCATCAAACTATCTATTCATTTCTATCTATCTACTCACACTGACTGTTAATTGATACCATCCGTTGGACCCGCGTTCGTTATGAAAGCAGAAGGACAGGTCTGGCTCTTCGCTAATAACGAACGGAGCACCACGCTAATAGGAGACTACGAGGCTATGAGGCATAATATGAGGTTATGAAGATGTGAGCCGCATTATGAGGTTATGAGACAGCGTCGTTATCCCCGCCTAATCTTACTCTAAGTCTTACTTGGTATTCTACAACGGTAGGTTAATCTCGTGAACCAACATTTAAGAGACTTGTGCAAGAACTTTCCGTGTTTTTTTTTTTGTTTTTTTTTTTTCTTTCGTTCTTTTTTTTTATTCTCAAGGTGTGAACCCCGAAGTGGCAGTACTGCAGCTACTTCTGTCTGGCCGCAGTTATAATTTCAGTTTCAGGCCGATTTTCCCAGTTAGAATCCGGCGGTGCGGCTGTCGTTAGACTGTGAGGTTTGTGTGTGCGTGTGTGTGTAACAGAAAGGATACACAGTATAATTTGTTCTGCGTTAGGAGGGAATTTTGTGCCAGGAGGGAGGTAGGGAAGAGGGAAATAAGGAGAAAGAGGGAAGAAAGACTGGAAGGGAAGAAGGAGGGAGAGATAAATAGATGAATAAATAGACAGATAGAGAGAGAGAGAGAGAGAGCGAAAGAGAGAGGAGGGCAGGATAAAAAAAGAAAGAAGGAAGGAAGTAAATGAAAAAAATAAATAAAGAAAAAAGGAAGGAAATGAAAAAAAATATAAAGGTGAGAAAGAAAAAAAAGAAAGATACAAAGAAGGTAAGAAAGAAAAAAAAAGAAAGGAGAAAGGAAGAAGGAAGAAAAGAAAGTAGGAAGGAAATAAAGATGGAAAGAAAGAAAGTCAATACCTATGCTCTCCTATAACAACTTCTATTACTCTTCTTACTCCCCACCCTAACCTCCCCACCTACTCCCCACCCCCCACCTACTCCCCACCCCCCACCTACCCCCCACCCTAACCTCCCTATCTACATCTAACCCAACTTGAACTCTGAACTGATGTACCGTCCGCGCCAAACTTTTTTCCTGTCTCTCCGCCTATGTTGTATTTTTTTTTTTTTTTAATCTCAGCCCTCCTACATCCCCTCTTTCACCCCTTTCTCTCTCCATCCTACTTACCTTCCCTATTTACCCTATCTTTGCCCATACTTGCCCATCGCTTTTTTTTTTTTTTTTTTTTTTTAACGGAAGTCCGCCATGTTGAACGGGAAAACGTGTTCGGCATGATGAGGTGTTGCCAGCAAGGGTGTTACTGTATTTTTCCGGTACTTTCTGTGATGGGGGTTTTAAGTAGGGAGGAGAGGATGCCGGGGGAAAGAGGGGGGAGAGGAAGGGAGGGGGGGAGGGAAGGAGGGGGGAGGGAAGGAGGGGGGAGGAAAGGGAGGAGGGAGAAAGAGGGGGTGAATGGAGAAGGGAAGAGAAAGGAAAGGAGGGAGGTAAGGAAAGAAGGATGAGGGGGGCGAGGGAAGGAAAGGAGGGAGGGAAGAAGGAAGAGGAGAGGGGAAGAGAAAGGGAAGGAGGGTAGGGAGGGAAGAAGGGAGGGACGAGGAGAAGAGAAAGGGAAGGAGCGGAGTAAGGAAGAGAGGGAGGGAAAATGGTGGGGGAAAGGAAGAGGAAGGGAAGGAAGGAAGGGAGGAAATGAGGAAGGGAAGAAGAGGGGGAAAAGAGGAAGAGAAAGGGAAAAAGGTAAGGAGGGGAGGAAGGAGAAGAGAGGGAGAAGAGGGGAAAGAGAAGAAGGGAGGGAGAGGGAGAAGAGGGGAAAGAGAAGAAGGGAGGGAGAGGGAGAAGAGGGGAAAGAGAAGAAGGGAGGGAGAGGGAGAAGGGGGAAAAGAGAAGAAGGGAGGGAGAGGGAGAAGGGGGAAAAGAGAAGAAGGGAGGGAGAGGGAGAAGAGGGGAAAGAGAAGAAGGGAGGGAGAGGGAGAGGAGGATAGAGGCAATGGTAGGTGAAGGGAAAAGGTCTTCCCTCTAAATGCAGAAAATCTTAGATAGTGGAGGGTGGTCTCTCCTGGGTGGCAGTCGTTTCTCGCGTCGCCCGTCAGGTACAGGGAACAGGTGCGCCGAGAGCGTGTTAAGGTTGTAGTACTGTGCTTTCGGAAGTGTGGAAAGGGTGTGTGTGGAGCAGGGGGTTGGATGTGCGTGCGTTCGTGTATGTTTGTCTGTTTATGAGTGTGTGTGTGTGTGTGTGTGTGTGTGTGTGTGTGTGTGTGTGTGTGTGTGTGTGTGTGTGTGTGTGTGTGTGTGTGTGTGTGTGTGTGTGTGTGTGTGTGTGTGTGTGTGTGTGTGTGTGTGTGTGTGTGTGTGTGTGTGTGTGTGTGTGTGTGTGTGTGTGTGTGTGTGTGTGTGTGTGTGTGTGTGTGTGTGTGTGTGTGTGTGTGTGTGTGTGTGTGTGTGTGTGTGTGTGTACGTGTGCGTGTGTGTGTGATGTAGATGTGATACATGTATGTATATATGATTGTATCGATATACATAAACATGTTTTTTTTTTCACCAAGCTCACAACACAAAAAGTCGACTAGCCTCCGATAACTTAACACGAGAAATAACACCGAACGAACACTACTACTAAAGCCAAGGATTTCCCCGCTCCCTCGCCGCGTGGGAGCCGCCGTGTACCTTCCTATGACTCGACGAAGCGGAAGGTGAAAGGAGAAATCATGGCACTCACCTACAGGTCACCTTACTGATCCCGCGCCAACACTCACCTGAAAAAGGAACAAGAAGAGCATGTTAATTATATCATCACACAAGCCAGCGGGATGCATCCGAGCATCTCCACCCGCCTTCGCGACACACCCACGCCCACGCATGCGCTTGTTCCTTTTACGTACATTCACGGACTTTACATACACACAAGTTCAGGGCACGCAATGCAGATAGACTGATTATGTATACCAACGTATTTACATGAACACAGACGTATTCACATATATATATACGTATTTACATAAATGGTTACACACAAACACATATCTGTGTACGTACGCGAACGAACATACAAACACAATAATACACACAGCTCACCCACACCCCTAAATACACACGGCATTAAGCCCGTTGACACAGATCGGTACATGTATATAAGAGAGATATGCAGATCAGTCGGACTCAGTACAAATTCTGGGGAGAGGAGAAGGAGGAGGAAGAGGAAGAAGAGGAGGAAGAGGAAGAAGAGGAGGAAGAGAAGGAGGAAGTGGAGGGATAGAAAAGGAGAAGGAGAGGAGGAGGAGGTAGAGGAGGAGAATGTTGATGATGATAATGATGATGATGATGATGATGATGATGATTATGAGGAGGAGGAGGAGGAGAAAAAAGGAGAAGGAGAGGAGGAGGAGGTACAGGGCGATAATGATGATGATGATGATGATGATGATGAGGAGGAGGAGGAGGAGTAGGAGGTAGAGGAAAAGAAGATGGAGGGTTGAAGAGGAAGAGGAGGAGGATTTCAAGGGCTATCCATCCTGCCTTACATCCTCCCCTTCTCTCCCTCCCTCCCTCTCTACTTCCCCCTCCCACCCACCATTCCTCCATTCCTGTTCCTCGGATTTCCACCTCCCTTCCTTCTCCATTTCTTGTTCTTCCTCGTTCCCCCAACCCTTCATAATCTTGCGCCACCTCTGACTAAACTTCTCGAAGATCTAGCATTTATATTTCTTTCTAACTGCATTTGATATAAGTCACTCCGGAGCGACGGAGCCTTGACAGAGTACAAACAGATGCCGGCTGAGGTTGGGTACAAGTGTGTTATGGCAGCTGCGTTGTCAGAAAGGGGATGGAGGAGCTGCTGGAAAGGTGTGTTGTAAAAGATGATAAAAAGGTGCGTATTGTAAGACCTGGTAAAAAGGAGTGTTGTAAGTATTGGTAAAAAGGTGTGTGTTGTAAGAGCTGGTAAAAAGGTGCGTGTTGTAAGAGCTGGTAAAAAGGTGCGTGTTGTAAGAGATGATAAAAAGGTGCGTGTTGTAAGAGATGATAAAAAGGTGCGTGTTGTAAGAGATGATAAAAAGGTGCGTATTGTAAGAGCTGGTAAAAAGGTGCGTGTTGTAAGAGCTGGTAAAAAGGTGCGTGTTGTAAGAGCTGGTAAAAAGGTGCGTGTTGTAAGAGCTGGTAAAAAGGTGCGTGTTGTAAGAGATGATAAAAAGGTGCGTGTTGTAAGAGCTGGTAAAAAGGTGCGTGTTGTAAGAGCTGATAAAAAAGTATGTGTTGTAAGCGCTGGTAAAAAAGTGTGTGTTGTAAGAGATGATAAAAAGGTGCGTGTTGTAAGCGCTGGTAAAAAAGGTGCGTGTGTAAAAAAAGGGGGATGGAGGAGAGGAAAGGAGGAAAGGGGAGGAAAGTAGGAAAGGAGTGAAGGAGGGAGGAAGAGAGAAAGGCGGGAAGAAGAAAGGAAGGTAGAGAGCGAGAGGAAGAGAGAAAGGAGGGAGAGGGGAAGGAGGGAGGGAAGGAAGGAAGGAGAGGGGGAGGGAGAAGACAGGAAGGCAGTTCCGGGAATCAGCAGAGTTTACACGTAATCCGTTCTAACTTCTCGATGTGTCTAATCACGATTGCCTAAACTCACTCGGGGCGATCTTCCCCCTCTTCCCCATCCTACCTCCCCGTCCCCAACGCCCCTGCACCCTCCACCTTACTCCCTGTGGCCTCATACTTCCTCCAACCCCACCCCACCCCACCCCACCTTACTCCATGTCACCACCCAAACACCCAGCCAACCCAAGCCTCCCCTCCCCCCGATGTCAACCCTCTCACTCCCCACCCCCCATCCCAACCCCTGATGTCTACCCTGTCACCCCCCCACTCCACCTAGCCTTACCCCCTGTTGCCTACCCTCCCTCCCTCCACCCCCACCTTCAGCTCCTACTACACATGAGTGAAGCAAAGCTAAATTGACCCTATTAACAGTGGCGGACTTAGCAGAGTTGAGCTCGCGGGGGTGGGGGTGAGAGGGGGGGGAGATGATGTGTCGAATGTGAACTTGAATGTGTTAATACAAGGCACGAGGGTAGAAATGTTAGTAAGAGAAATATGCTTAATGAATGCTTATGCGTATTTCAGTGTTGTCTTTTCATTCTGATTGTTTTCACTGCTATATTCATTTCACTTGTGATGGATTATTGATAAACCTTCATAGACAGACACAAATATATATATCTATTTATACACTTTACAAGACCGGTGACGAGGGCAAACTCTCTGCTGTATGTATGAGGCTGTTTCCGTCAATAATCTTGCACAGAGAGTGTGGGCCCGGGATCAAGGAAAAAACACACACTTTCGAACGCCGGTTTTGAGCTACTCTTCAGCTCGGTCTCCCCTCCTCCTTAGTTTTAACCAGACATTAGCCAAGCAGGTAAACAAAGCAGGAAAAGTTGACGAAATCTAACGAAAAGAGTTTGAGTACGCTCTCTTGCTTGCTTGCTTGCAGTGTGCAAATGCTGTCTTTGCTTGCAGTGCGTGCTGTTATTGTTAGCTAATTGTATTTTAGTTGTGTTTGCTCTCAAAGCTTATGCTAATGTTTATATGTTTATGTTAAGTAATGTGCTTCGTGTTTTGTTTATTGGTGAGTGATGGCTGTATTTGTTTATTGTGAGTGTACTGACCGCTCTTGTTTATGGGAAATGCAATTATAAGGTGTATACATTGTAGACTGATTTCGTTTAGTGGAAATTTGATATTCAATTATTGATCTGTGTGTTTGACTTGCGCAGTATGTTTGAGCGTGTTTATATGTGTGTGGGTTTGTGAGTGGATGGTTGGGTGTGGAGTGAATGAGTGAGGGAGTGAGTGTGTTTGAGTGAGTGAATGAGTGAGGGAGTGAGTGTGAAAGTGCATGCGTGGGGGAGGAAGAAAGTGAGAGAGAGAGAGAGAGAGAGAGAGAGAGAGAGAGAGAGAGAGAGAGAGAGAGAGAGAGAGAGAGAGAGAGAGACAGAGAGAGAGAGTGAATATGAGTGAGAGAAAGCGGGAAAGTGAGAGTAAGAGCGAATGTAAATATAAGTGTGGGCGTGAGTATGAGTAACACAGTCCATGCGTGTCCATTATCACAATCACGCGATAACACACGCATATAAAAGTATCCTTCACATATTAATACCCGCTACTAAAAAAAAAAAAAAAAAAAAAAAAAAAATCCCAATCCAGTACCGCAAAAAAATAAAAAAATAATAATAAACAAATAAAACAAGTGACCTAATCCAGTACCGCAAACATATGCTATCACAATTTTGAGGGAGAAACATAAAGCAGCCAGAAGCCAAATGTATTTCGAAGTAGCATTTCGGTTATGGCGTCGGGATGTGAAGCGTGAAGTCCTATTTTATTGCCCCGAGGAATGTGTTAGCGGTGAAAATGACGCTTGACTGTGAGGCAAGTCTGAATTTGCAAGTTGATTGTACTCTGCTACTGAGAAAATTGTATTCCAAGGATAATGAAAGCAGAAGAGAGAGGAGGAGAGAGAGAGAGAGAGAAGGTAATGAGAAAGATTATATTCATTGTTTGAGTTTTTGTTCGTTTCTTGTATAGTATAAATGAGGGGGTTTAGAACTTATCTTTGAATATATGGAAAACCGAACATAATTTTGAACAGAAGGTTATGCAAGTATATATATATATATATATATATATATATATATATATATATATATTATATATATATAATATATATATATATTATTATATATATATACATATATATATATATATATATATAACATATACATATATATTATATATATATATATATATATGTATATATATATTATATATATATATATATTATATATATATATATATACATATATATATATATAATACAAATAAAAAATACAAAAACAATAAAAATAAAATCACAAGCAAACAAAGAAAATAATTTAAAAAATAAATAAAAATGATTACACTACGGCGAAGTACGCCTCTATCGCAATAAATTAAAATTAAAGATAAACACGAAGATAGCCCGGGTGTCTGAATACCATCTTATGAGTTATGAGACACCTAGTACATAGAGGGAGGGAGGGGGAGGGGGGGTTGGCGTGGTACGATAGATATGATCAGCATTGCGTATACGCAGTACATCCTGCAAGTTCGTGCTGTCATAACTATCTCTTTCTAAGCCCGTCTTACTCATGGCGTTTGTATTTATTCATTCGTTATCATTATCTATTCAATAATCTTTTCATTTATTTATCCTTTACACACATCACTCTCCATACTTCTTTTTCCGACATCACCATTTCGTAGGGGGGGGGGTGAGGAGGAGGAGCGGGAGGGAGGGAGGGAGAGAGGGAGTGAGGGATGTGGGGAGGAGGGGGGAGAGCAACAGTGCCATATCCGCCCTTTCAATACACCGGAAATTGTCAACAAGCGGAAATTTCTTGAAGGCGACGCATCGATACCTCAAAGCCACATATACCAGGTGACAAAACAAGAGCACACACACACACTCAAAAAAACACATACACACACACACACACATAAACATACACACACACACACACACACACACACACACACACACATACAACCACAAGCACACACACACACACACACACACACAAGCGCGCATACAAGAGGACAAATCATCTGTATACACACGAGGGCACACACACCCACACGCGCGCGCACGCAGTCACGCTTCGCTCTGGGAACGAGGCTTGATCAAGACGACAATGGTAGTCGTCTCGGGGGAGGAATTCCTTGGAAGAAAGTGGAAATTATGAAGACAAAAGGAGGGGGAGGGGGAGGGGCAGAGAGGGAGGGAGGGAGTTTGAGAGAGGGGGAGAGGGTAGAAGGGAAGGAGCGAAAGCGAGGAAGGGAGAGGAAGACAGGAAGAGAGAGAAAAAAAATAAACAAGAATAAAAAAAAATACATATAAGTCGCAGAAACAAAAGGAACACCAAAAAAAAATAAAAAAATCAAGAAACAAATAAAAATAAACGGTGCACGCAAACACACAGGCATTCCCACCCGCCAAGCAAGCAAGCAAACAAAGAGAGAATCCCCGGAAATCACTGCCGACCCAAAAGCACCACCCAAGAAACAACAAATGCTTGGGCGATGATGGCAACGAGTCTTTAAAAAGGGGTGGCTCGTTCGCTCGCTCACGTGGGGCCTTTTACGAAAGACCTTCGGGGGGAAACTGGGTCGCGGGACTAAGAGGCGGCGCTTCTCGGCGCTTCTCTCGTTTAGCGGTTTCTCGGGCTCTGTTTCCCGCTGTCCCTCTCACTCCCTTT
>NW_028234411.1:23154439-23161939 GCF_977035675.1 Penaeus japonicus
ATATGTTGTATCCCTCTTTTCCTTTACTTCTCCTTCTTCCTCTTCCTCTCCCTCTCTGCGCCCTTTTCCCTTTTATCTCTCTCTTCAACATCGCATGTGCGTATGTGCTGTACACAAAAAAAAACACACATGCATATAAACACATCCGAAAGCCTTGATTACAACATGCAAAACATTCACAATGGAGTTAATTTCAGCTATAATTGTAAAAAAAATATATACATCGTTTCGCTTTTGCTGCTGCTGATGGTGACGGATATTGTGTGAGGGTCGTTGCATTGTTATTGAGGGATGGTGCCGGGAGATTTGATGGTGATGGTGAGGGGGGCAGTTTGTATATATGGAGCCAGTGGGGGTTATTAGGGTGTGGGTGTGTGTGTGTGTGTGTGTGTGTGTGTGTGTGTGTGTGTGTGTGTGTGTGTGTGTGTGTGTGTGTGTGTGTGTGTGTGTGTGTGTGTGTGTGTGTGTGTGTGTGTGTGTGTGTGTGTGTGTGTGTGTGTGTGATGTGTGTGTTTGTTAGTGTGTTTGTGTCGTGTGTGGTGTGTTGAGTTGCTGTGTGTGTGTGTGTGTGTGTGTGTGTGTGTGTGTGTGTGTGTGTGTGTGTGTGTGTGTGTGTGTGTGTGTGTGTGTGTGTGTGTGTGTGTGTGTGTGTGTGTGTGTGTGTGTGTGTGTGTGTGTGTGTGTGTGTGTGTGTGTGTGTGCATGTGTGTATGTTTGTGTGGAAGTTGGGGGAGTGTAGGAGGAAAATTGTTTAGGAAGAGGGGGAAATGTATGTGTGTAGGGGGGGAGGGGAGGGGGCTCAGCGTGATCGTGTATAAATGTCTGTATGTGTGTCTGCCGATGTGGTTGAGAAGACCAAATATGAATCTAGTGAAAGATATGCGATAGCATATTGCGTTCTATGTAACTTCGAGGCGGAAAGGAGGAGCTGAGGCCTATGGAAAAAAAAAACTGACAACAGTTGGCTGGTGTTGGTAGTGTTTGTATGGCCCGGTGTGCACCCGTGTAAACAATGCCCTAGACACACCCATCCTCTTGTATACACACACTCCTTTGCTACCACGCGCATAACGTAGTTTCCTTACAAACACTCACATTCACAAACGCGTGTACCTGCCTCGCCATCCCTGCACACCTTACATTCATACGTATCCACACACAATTGTGACACGAGAAATAGATACATCTACACGCAGAAAACACACATACACACACTTACATAAACACAAAAGCACACACACACACACTCACAAACACACACACACACACACACACACACACACACATACACACAGTATATGAGGATATACTAATTCTCCTTAACACCGATCTAGCGTAACCAACTTGGCGCGTGGAACATATCAAAGACGTGAAGACTCCGCCCCTCACACTGTCCTTGAAGCTGTTGGCCGCCCTTCGGTTGAGTGCCTCGTGTCTTAATTCCGAACTCATTTTCAAAAACGAAAAAGTTTGGAAACGTTTGGTAAAGAGTGGAGTGGAGTGTGTGTGTGTGTGTGTGTGTGTGTGTGTGTGTGTGTGTGTGTGTGTGTGTGTGTGTGTGTGTGTGTGTGTGTGTGTGTGTGTGTGTGTGTGTGTGTCTGTGTGTGTGTGTGTGTGTCAATTGTACGTGTGTTTGTCTTTCTGTTCATGTATGTACGAATGCATTTACGGCTATGCCTGTACTTACACACACACACACACTCACACACATACACACACACACACACACACACACACACACACATACACACACACACACACACACACACACACACACACACATGCACGCACGCACGCACGCAAGCAAGCACATGTCTCACACGCATCTCTCTCAGACACCAGCCTTCCAGAGCTATATATTACACAACTTTGCACGAGCTAACCCAATCAAATGATGTTTCAGAGTTAATCAAACTCTCCCGGCCTAACTTTTCTCTGCGCGAGCCTGCCCTACCTCCTCTTTATTCAGAGGAAACCTTTCTTTACTCTCCCCTCTTCCTTCCTTCGGCCCTTTATCTTCCCTTCCTCTCCCTCTTCCTCTTCTTCCTCTCTCTTTTCCTTTCTTCGCCCACCTTCGGTCACTTGTTTTGTTTTCCTCTCCTCTTTCTCAATTTTTTCTTCTCCTGCTCTTCTTTGTTTCAATTTTCCTCTTCCTTTGTCTTTACTTCTTATTCTCCTTTACTTTCTCTTGCCTTTGTTTCTTCATTTTTCTTCTTCTTTTTTTATTCCCTCCACTTTTCTTCTTCCATTATTCATTCTCTCCACTTTTCCTCTTCCTACTTTTATCCTTTCCACTTTTTCTCTTCCCACTTTTATCATCTCCACTTTTCCTCTTCCTTTTTTTCAAAATTCTTTAGCCTTTGCCTTACCCTTTTCTGCTCAGGTAAATATGGCGAGACCCTGCGAACTCCAGAGGCTTTAATTACTGGCAAAACTTTAGTTGGCGTCGCTGGTCGAGGTGACCTGTGCTTTGACTCTCTCTCTCTCTCTCTCTCTCTCTCTCTCTCTCTCTCTCTCTCTCTCTCTCTCTCTCTCTCTCTCTCTCTCTCTCTCTCTCTCTCTCTCTCTCTCTCTCTCTCTCTCTCTCTCTCTCTCTCATTCTGTCTAATTCTCGTACATGAGCCACTAAGAGCCAAAATAAAAATCAAGATAATGTTGGTAATGATGATGGTTAGTATTATACCAATAATGATAATAATAACGACAATGATGATGATGATAGTGATGATGATGATAATAATAACAGTAATGATAATAAGAACAATAATGATAATATTGATGATAATAATAATAATGATTATAATGATAATAATGACAATAAAAATGGTAATCATGATAATGATAATAGTGATGACAATAATAATGATGTTGATAATGATAACAATAATGATGATAATAATCATGAAAACAGCAAAAATAATTATAACAATTATGATGATAATAATCATGATCACAGCAAAAATAATGATAACAATAATATTAAAAATTACAATGATGATAATGATAATGATAATAATAATAATGATAATAATAATGATAATGATAATAATAATAATAATAATAATGATAATGATAATACCATAACACTATCAATGTTTAAAACTAAAATAAAGATTAGAATGCATAACAAAAAATAATGAAAATCAAGGATGATAACAAAGAAATAATTAAGAAACAACGATAACCGAAAGACAACGAGAAAGGGGGGAGGTATAGAATAACAAGCGAGAAACGCAAATGGTAATTGACCGTTTAAATCATCACTAACAGCTGTTCAGTACTCAAGCAGGCATAAGAAGAACCAGGTAGAGAGAGATCAGAAGAAAGACGAAGAGAATAGTCATTTTTAAGAGAGAATGAGACTTAGATAAACAGATCCAGAAAGAGATAAAAGAAATACATAAACAGATAGATAAATATATAGATAGACAGACATATTAGGCTTAGGACGACAGCCGTGACAGCATCGACTATCGGCTCAAGTTTCACAATCCGTGGCATCGGAAGCCGCATCTTGCGAACTTCAACTCCGACCCGCGACACACGGCTGGGGTCAACTCCCCGGGGGACCGAACAAACTTTGCGACGGGGCCACGGGGGAATGGGAGGGGGAGGGGTGGAGGAGGGTAGTGGAAAATGGGGGAGGGGGGAGGGGGAGGGGGGACGAGAGGGGAAATGAAAGAGATAGAGGGAGGGAGGAGAGAGAGGAAATGAAAGAGGAAGAGGGAGGGAGGAGAGAGAGGAAATGAAAGATGAAGAGGGAGAGAGGAGAGAGAGGAAAGGAAAGATGGAGAGGGAGAGAGGAAATGAAAGGTGGAGGGAGAAGGGGAGAGAAAAAGGGAAGGAGGGAAGAAAGAGGAAGAAGTACGAGAGGGAAGGGCCGGGAAGTACCAGGAGGAGGAGAATAGGAAGAAAAAGGGGGAATATCCTCTCCCCTCACGGGAGGAGAGAAGAGAGGGGAGAGGAGAAAAGGAACGAGAAGAGGACCAGAGGGTAAGGGACGAGTGTGGGGGGGGGGTGGAGGTAAAAAGACAAGAGGGAGAAGGAGGAAGAGAAAGATGAAAATAAACGGGATACGACCCTCGGGTAAGAGAAGTGTCCCACTACGTCCCCGGTGATAAAGGAAACTCGAGAAAATGAACTCGAAAGGGAGATGGAAAATGGGAGATGGAAGAGAGAGAGAAAATAGATTTAAAGAAAGATAGGCAGAACCAACTCTCCTTCCTCTTTAAGATAGCCAACCAAAAGGGAAAAAAATGCAATTGAAAAAAAGAGAGAAATTTAAGAAAAAGAAAAAGACCCCCCCTCACCAAACACAAAAAAGTCAAACCTGAATCAGCTGCCACTGAAAATTTCCTCCATGCTCCTTCAGATATAACTCATTCCGGCTAATTCCTGCGCTTTGGGATCTCACTTCAGGGAGGAAATGGCCAGCAATTCTGAAGGAGTCTTTAAAGTCCTGAAGTTGGAGCGTGAGTTGCTGCCGCGGACAAGAACTTCAATTATTCGGCCCATGATTTACCGCCCAAGACACAGGCGCCGGAGGAGAGAAAAGAAAGTGAAGGGAGAGAGGGGGGTGAAAGAGACGGAGGGAAGGAAGTGAGAGAAATTGAGAGAGGGAAGAGGGAGGGAAGGAAGAGAGGGAAGGGAGAAAGGGAGGGAGGGATGAGAGAGAAATGGAGAGAGGAGGAAGGGAGGGAAGAGAGAAAGGGAGGGAAGAAAGGAAGTGAGAGAAATTGAGAGAGGAGGGAGCTAGGGAAGAGAGAGAAATTGAGAGAGGAGGGAGGGAGGGAAGGTAAAGAGAGAAATTGAGAGAGGAGGGAGGGAAGGAAGAGAGAGGAGGGAGAGAGGGAAGGAAGAGAGAAAAGGAAGAAAGGGAAAGAGGGAAGAGAGAGAATGGAGAAAGGGAAGGAGAGAAGAGAGAGAAAAGAAGGAGACAGCGAGGAAGGGAAGGAGGGAAGGAATGAGGTTAGAGATGGGGAACTAGAGGAGGGAAGAAAGGAAGGAGAAAGAGACTGAGAGAGAGATGGATAGAGCAAAGCAAGACCGGAGAGTCTGAGAAAGCAACAAGAAGAGGAAGCGAAATCCACGTTGAACCGGAAGTCTCCTGATCCCCCGGATTAGATAACAGGCCAATCCCCAGAAATCTCCTTCATCAGCAAAGCATGTCTTCACTCCTCCTCCTCCTCCCCTGCTTTCCTATCCTCTTCCTCCTGATTCTACTGTTGTTTCTGCGTCTCCTCCTCCCCTTCTTTCCTATCCTCTTCCTCCTGCTTCTATTGTTGCTTCTGCGCTTCCTCCTTCTGCTCCTCTTCCTTCTTCTTTTTCCTCTTCATCTTCTTCTTCTTTTTTCCTTTTCCTCCTCCTCCTCTCCTCCTCCCATCTCAACCACTTCCTCCCTTCTTTCTCCTCCTCTGTCCATCCTGTCTTGTGTGTTGGAACGTTTATGTATCTTCATCTACTTCTCATTTCTCTGCTTCTCTTTTCTCCAACTCCTCTTCCTCATATTTCTTTTCCTTTCATTTCCTTTTTCCTTGGTTCTCTTCGCTTCCTTACCCTAATTACCCTCTCTCCTTTTTCTTCGTGCTCCACCTCTCTTTACCGTCTCTCTTCTCGTCTTCTCTTTCTCTATCTCATCTTTCATCCTTCTTCCCTTTCATCTTGCCTTTCCCCTTCTCCCATCCTGTTTCTCCTACCTAATTTTCATCCTCTCCCAACACTTGCCCTTTTATCCCCCCTCCTCCCCTACCTCCTCTCCCAGCCACTCCCCTCTAATATTACCTACTCTCCCAACCCCTCCCGTCTTTTCCCATCCTCTCTCCCAACCCTTCTTCTACCCCCTCCCTTCCTATCCCACGTTCTCTCCCACGCCCTCCCCTCTAATATCCCCCCTTTCCCCTCTCCCCTCTCCCCCGTCCCATCCCCCCACACCCCATCCTCATATCTTCTCACTTCCCACAACACTCGAGGATCTAACTTGTCCGATGATTAAATTATAGAGGACCAAATTAGCCTCGATATCATGGATAAAGTTGGCTAATCGAGTGAAACTTCCCTCAAAACTAGCTGGGTATTTTACTAACTTTTTCATCGTGGAATATTTATATACATTTTTTTCTTTCCTTATTATTTATAGAGGGACAAAGAGGGAGTGGGTGAGAGAGAGAAAGAGAGAGAGAAAGAGAAAGAGAAAGAGAGAGAGAGAGAGAGAGAGAGAGAGAGAGAGAGAGAGAGAGAGAGAGAGAGAGAGAGAGAGAGAGAGAGAGAGAGAGAGAGAGAGAGAGAGAGAGAGAGAGAGAGAGAGAGAGAGAGAGAGAGAGAGAGAGAGAGAGAGAGAGAGAGAGAGAGAGGAGAGAAGAGAGAGAGAGAGGAGAGAAGAGAGAGAGAGGGGGGGAGAAACCAAGCGATATGGCCACGCCTGTACCTCAGCGTGGATAAACAACGGTTAACATGATCGCACGTTTCCCAACACACGCTATACACACACGTGCCTACAAAGCGTAAACGTTCTCATACATGCATACTTCAACCTGTTGTGTGATATGCGGTCAATTCCTATCGTTAATATATATCTATTTCTTATTATTATTCATCTATTCACATACGCTACCTAATCATGAATAGGCCTACCTATGATTTAGTCAAATTGTAATGCCATTAGAATCTCGTCTGTCTTCACACCTCAGTGAATCATTCGGCAGCTATTTTTCCTTCATTTTTGACATACATTTGGCCATCGTTACATTTAAGCCAGGCTCTGGAGTGTGTGTGTGTGTGTGTGTGTGTGTGTGTGTGTGTGTGTGTGTGTGTGTGTGTGTGTGTGTGTGTGTGTGTGTGTGTGTGTGTGTGTGTGTGTGTGTGTGTGTGTGTGTGTGTGTTTGTGCGTATGTGTACGTATATGTGAACGTGAGTTGTATGCATGTGCGTGATCGTGTGTATAAGCTCGGACTTATATCTTTATTCATCCAGATCTTACTCTCTTACTGACAGTCTCTGAATACCAATCACTCTCTCTTTCCCTTCCCGCTCTCAACGCAACCGCATCTTACGAGGGAATAAAAGTGGGGGGAGAAAGCAAACCGAACCACATCCCTAAACAAATAAATAAACAAACAAAAAGATACATAAAAACAAGACAAAAATCCTTTACCAGAATCCACGAACATCCACCACGAACATCCACGACGAGGAGAAGCAGAAGGAGGACACGACGAGAGTGTATTCCCGCCATCACAGTCCCCCGTGGCCACTCCCGCCATTCGTGTTCCATTGTTTACAATATTTTCCCGGGCAGCGTTTTTGTAGGCTTGATCCGGATCTTGGATTCCGCACGGGAGGGCCACTTATTCAAGTCTAGTTTTTATGTTTCTTCTTTATTTTTTTCATAATTCCGTTGTTCTTTTTTGTTATATCTTTCGTTCATGTCACGTTGATCAATTAAAATGTGTACTAACATGATAACGTTAACACATTAATGAAAGGTTTTGATCACGTCTGCAT
>NW_028234411.1:23166939-23169439 GCF_977035675.1 Penaeus japonicus
CCCCTCCCTTCCCTTCCCCCTCCCTTATTGCCTTTCTCTATCCCCTTTCCCCTCCCTGGTTACCCTTCCCCATTTCCTTTACACGTTATCTATTCACCTTTTCCAGTACTTTTTTCCCTCTCTCCGTTACCCTTATTGCTTACCTTTTCCCCTCCCCTCAATAGTCCCCCTCCCCATTCGCTTTCTCCTTCCCTCTCTATACTACTCTCCCCATTCTTTTCCCCCTCTCTACTCCCTTTCTTCCTCCGCTCTCCCCTTCCTTCTCCTTTTCTCCCCTCCATACATCCCGTTCCCCATTCCCTTCCCCCTCTCTATCCGCCCTCCACTCCGATCTCCACTCCCTTCTCCCTTTCTTCCCTCCCTATTTCCCCTTCCCCATTCTCCTCCCCTCTCTATTCCCCTATCTCCTCTCCCTTCTCCCTTTCTCCCCTCCCAACCTCCCCTACCCCATTCCCTTCCCTCTCTCTATCCCCCTCCCCCCTCTGTCCTCCCCTTCCCCCTCTGTCCTCCCCTTCCCCCTCTCTACCCCCTCCCCCCCTCTGCCCTCCCCTTCCCCTCTCCCCGGTCTTTCCTACTCACCCGGGAAAGGAGCATTAACGTCATTAGTCCACCTCGTTGCCCTTCCGCACGTAGGTGGGGGAGGGGAGGGAGGGGAAGGGAGAGGAGGGAGGGAAGGGAGAGGAGGGTGGGGAAGGGAGAGGAGGGAGAGGAAGGGAGAGGAGGGAGGAGGTGACGTTGGGAGGGAGAGATAGGAGTAAGGGTATGGGGTGAGAGATAGATAGGAGAAAAAAGGGAGAAGAGGAAGAAGGGTGGGAAGGGAGAATAATAAGAGACAGAAAGGGAAGGGAAAGAGGGGAAGGACGAAGGGAAGATGGGGGAGGAGGATTCGGAGGGTTGGAAGGAGAAGGAGAGGAGGGGCAGGAGGGGGAAGACGAAGAACGAGAAGGAAGGAAACGAGAAAATAAGAAGGAAAGGGAGAGAATGAAGGGAAATAAGTGAAGGATGACCTGTAAACAACTCCTGCAGGTTAAAGGACTCCCCAATGCTGGCCTCAGGAAAGAGGAGGATGTTCTCCGGCAAAGTATCCTCTCCTGACTTGGCCTGAGGAGTGGCGTTCTCAAAGGACTCGTCTCAAGGAGCAATCTTTTTCTTGACCTCCTTCTCCTTCGCCCTTCAGGTCAGATGGACATTTCAGCGTCCCACTTCAGTTCTTGTTGCTTTTGAGAAATGCTAGACGCTGAATGCGAAAAAAGGCTCATTATTTCAGTGCAGTTTCGCATAAGAATCTATGTAAACAATTGTCTGGGTTTCCTTCGAGGTTGCTGTAAGAGAAAAAAAATATCAAGTTCTGGCCATATTTCCAAATCTCATAGATATAAGCTGAATTGTAGGTGAGACAGTCACTAAACCTTTTCACAATATTCCTTCTCTCTCTCTCTATCTCTCTCTATCTCTCTATCTCTCTCTCTCTCTCTCTCTCTCTCTCTCTCTCTCTCTCTCTCTCTCTCTCTCTTTTTATATATATATATATATATATATATATATATATATATATATATATGTATATCTATATGAATGTATATCTATATATATTATATATATATATATATACATATATACATATATATATATATATATATATATATATAGATATATATATATCCTCTTTCTCACTCTCTTTCTCATCCCCTCTGTCCCTCTCCCCTGCACCCTCCCCTCCTTTCTCTCTTTCTCCTCTCCCCTCTTCCCCACTCTCCCTCTCTACCTTTCTCCCTCTCAACCTATCCCCCTCTATCTTTTTTCTTTTTTTCTTTTTTGTGTTGGCTGCTTATCGTATTCTCATTAATTAACATGTGGCATGGCATTTGGCAGGCGATGGCGTTGTATAATTGCCATGTACGCATTGACAGCTTCTCTCTCTATACCGCTCAAGTCTGACATTTTTATCAAAGGTCGGACGTCTATCATTATCCTTGTCACAATATAATGAATCATTATCCTTGGCATTTGTGTTTTGACTCTATCTCTATCTGTTTCTCTCTTCTCTTGAGCTTTATTCTCTTTTTTATTTTTTTTTATTTTCGGTTTAGTTCCTTTAGTTCATATTTAAGTCTATATTGCTGTATTGAATTTAGGCAAATACACCAATACAGCTACACAACTAAACGCGTATATTTTTACTTTGCGTTTGAACTTGAGTTGTGTAAATCTTTCAACAATGCCCTCTCCCTCATCCTTTTCCACTCACCCTTACCCTCTCCCTCTCTCCCATCCTTTCCCTCTCCCCTTCCCTCTTCCCCCACTTCCTCCTACCCACTCACCCCCCCCCCCACCTCTCTCACCGCTTAATGACACTGACATCTTGTTTGCCAAAGATAAAGCAATTGCAAACATCCAATTACAGTCAATACTTCCGCAAGACCACTCGTGTTCGCCGGGAAGAAGAACGCTGTAACATTTCGACATACAGGCATCTCGAGCCGAGTAAACACTCGTCTCT
>NW_028234411.1:23176939-23191939 GCF_977035675.1 Penaeus japonicus
CCCTCTCTCTCCCTCACCCTTTCACTCTCTCACCGTCCCATCTCTCTCCCTCCCTTCCTTATCATCTTCCTTTCTGCACATGGATTTATGTTGAATTCACTGTAATGTTACATTTTTTTAAACATTTTCTTTTCCTTCCTAATTACCTAGATCACTTTAACAATTTCTTCCACCCAGTTATCCGATGCTTGATCGTCATTTGTAATATGAAATTATGCTCATGCTCATTATGCATTTTTCTCCTGATGGTCATTAATATTCACTTCAATTTCAATCATCACATTTTTGTCGAGCCATGACGCTAATACAACCTTGAGAAGATGTATTGCCTTGGAGTTTCCACGTGACATTATCCCCTGTGCTACAGTTAAATGGCTTTCTCTTAGCCACGCATATGCACACAAATGCGCGATTGGGTTGGCACACGTAGGTTCATATACAGCTATGCATATGCACGTTATCATGAACGTCTATGGGCATGAACTATGCACTGCGTCCATTCGCACATACATCCATCTGCATGATCGCATACACGTACGACCACACATACACACACATACACACACAAAAACATATAAAAAACACCCCCCCCCATACACACAAATACGCATCCACCTACACACACATAGAAATCCAACCACCCACACAAATATGCATCCACACAATTTTACCTACACCCATCCCATCTACGCCCTCAACACATTTACCCTATCGCCCCCATCCACCCCCATCCAAACCCCCACACACCCATACAAAGACAAACAAAATCCCCCTGATACCCCCTCCCCACCCAAACCCACCCGACCCCCACAGGAAGCTCGCCCACAGCAACACCAGGTATCGCCCCCCTCCCTTCTCCCTCCCCCCCATCACCCACCCCACCCCGCTCGTGCATTCAGCACCTCAAAGGCTTGCGGTCGACACTGCTTTGGTTATAATTTTTAAAATCCACTTCATAATTGCTTTATAGCATTTTTCTTCCCCTTAAGTAAAAAGTGGCGCCGAATCAGCTGTTTCTAGGAGAAAAAATAACCGCTCCGTTCACCGCCTGTGGAAACCCAAATTTTTTCCCCCCTTTTTTTTTTAAAAAAATTTTTTTTTAAAATTCCAAAAAAAAAATTTTTCCCCAAAAAGGGTTTTTTAAAAAAATTTTTCCCCAAAAAAAACCCCCTTTCCAAAAAACCCCCCAAAAAATAAAAAACCCCCCCCAAAAAAAAAAAAAAAAAAAAACCCCCCCCCCCCCCAAAAAAAAAAAATTCCTTTTTTTTTCCCCCCCCCAAAAAAACCCCCGGGGGCCCCCCCCCCCCAAAAAACCCCCCCCAAAAAAAAAAATTTTTTTCCCCCCCCCCCCGCCACCCCCCCCAAAATCCCCCCCGCCCCAAACCCCCCCCCCCCCCCCCCCCCCAAAAAAAACCCCCCCCCCCCAAAAAAACCCCAAAAAACCCCCCCCTTTTTTAAAAAAAAAAAAAAATTTTTTTTTATTTCCCCCCCCCCCCTTTTCCCTTTACCCCCCCCAAAAAAAACCCCCCCCCCCCCCAAACAAAAAAAAACCCCCCCCCCCACAAAAAAAACCCCCCCAAAAAAAAACCCCCCCCCCCCCCAAAACCCCCCCCCCTTTTTTTGGTTTTAAAAAGGGGGGGGGGGGTTTTTTTTTTTAAAAAACCCTTTTTTTTTTTTTTTTTTTGGAAAAAAGGGGGGGTTTTTTTTGGGGGGGGGGGGTTTTTTTTTTAAAAGGGGGGTTTTTTTTTTTTGGGGTTTTCCCAAAAGGGGTTTTTTTTTTCCCCCTTTTTTTTTTTTTTTTTTTGGGGGGAAAATTTTTTCCCCCCTTTTTCCCCCTTTTTTTTTTTTTTTCCCCCCCCCCCCCCCAAAATTCCTCCCCCCCAAATTTTTTTTTTGGGGGGGTTTTGGGTTTTTTTTTGGGGGGGCCCTTTTTGTTTTTTTTTTCCCCCCCTTTTTTTTTCCCCCCCCCCTTTTTTCCCCTTTCCCCCCCTTCCCCCCCCCTTCCCCCCCTTTTTCCCCCCCCCTTTTTTTTTTAAATTTTTTTTTTCCCCCCCCTTTTTTTTTTTTTTTTTTCCCCCCCCCCCCTTTTTTGGCCCCCCCTTTTACCCCCCCCCTTTTCCCCCCCCCAAAATTTTTTTTACCCTTTTTTTTCCTCCCCCTTTTCCCCCTTTTTTCCCTTTTTTTTTTCTTTTTTTTTTTTTTTTTTTCCCCCCCTTTTTTTTTTTTCCCTTTTTTTTTTTTTTTCCCTTTCTTTTTTTTTTTTTTCCCCCCTTTTTTTTTTCCCCCCCCCCCCCCCTTTTTTTTTTTTCCCCTTCCCCTTTCTTTTTTTTTCCCCCCCTTCCCCCCCTTTTTTTTTTTTTTTTTCCCTTTTTTTTCCCCCTTTTTCCCCCCCTTTTTTTTTCCCCCCCCCTTTTTTTTCCCCCCCCCCCCCTTTTTTTCCCCCCCTTTTTTTTTCCCCCTCCCTTTTTTTTTTTCCTTTTCCCCCTTTTTCCCCCCTTTTTTTCTTTTTCCCTTTTTTCCCTTCCCCCTCCTTTTTTCCCCCCCCCCTTCTTTTTCCCCCCCCCCCCTTTTTTTCCCCCCCCCCCTTTCCCCCTTTTTTGTTCCCCCCCCCCCCCTTTTTCTTTTCCCCCCCCCCCTTTTTTTCCCCCCCCCCTTTTCCCCCCCCCCTTTTTTTTTTTTTCCCCCCTTTTCCCCCCCTTCCCCTTTTTTTTTCCCCCCTTTTCCCCCCCCTTTTTTTTTTTTTTTTCCCCCCCCCCTTTTCCCCCCTTTTTTTTTCCCCCTTTTTCCCCCTTTTTTTTTTTTCCCCCCTTTTTTTCCCCTTTCCCTTTCTTTTTTTTTTTTTTCCCCCTTTCCCCCTTTTTTTTTTTGGGCCCCTTTTTTTTTTTTTTTTTTTTTTTTTCTTTTTTTTTTTTTTTCCCTTCTTCTTTTGTCTTTTTTTTCCTCTTCTTCTTTCTTCTTCTTTTTCTTGTTCCTCTTCTTCTTCTTTCTTCTTGTGTTTTCTTGTTTGTTTGTTTTGTTTATTTTTTTATGTTTTATTGGCATTCTTGTATTTTTCTCTTTTTTTTTCCTCTTCTTCGACTTTTTCTTATATCATATCTCTTCATTCTCTTCCTCATCCTTTTCCTTCTTTCTTCCTCTTCTTCAACTTCTTCCTCTTCCTCATCTTCTTCCTTTACCCCCTTATCTTTTTCTCCCTTCTTCTTTCTTCCCTTTCTCCTCTGGTATTCCTCCTCCCCTTCTTCCCCTCCTTATCCCGTTCCCTTTATTACGCTAATTTCTTGTTCCCTTCTCGTCGACAATTAACCGCTCTATGAGCCGTGTGTTTTAGTATCAATTTTCAACGCTTTATAAACACGATTTTCGCCTTCGCCGTGATTGCAATGTTGCCAATACTTGCAAATAACCCAGTCAGATGACGCTCTCATTTACTCGTTATTTGGCGTTTTAATCATTGGATTATTCAGTTATACAAACAATAATTCGATTTATATTCTGCATATTCAATCTATGTATAATCGGATTAATCATTTATGTACTCTATTACTTGATTTGTCGGAGGTGCATTTAATCCGTTTTTTAATGATTTGATTAATCATTCATTGCCAAAGTCGCTCTATTTGCCGTGTTCTGGCAACGGAAAAATGTACCGTGATCTCATTAGTACATTCCATCTGATTTTCTCCATGACACAATCCTTTTGTTTAAAGGTCACTTTCGTTTCTTTCTTTCTGTTTTTGTGGTTTACTTTCCCGTTTCTTGTCGTTTTTCTGTTTTGTTTTATTTTGTTTTTCGTTTTTTCTGGTTCTGATGCATGTTTTTCTCTTTGATTTTCTGCAGTTTCATGCGTTACATTTCATGCTTATCTATTGTTGTTGTTGTTGTTGTTTTCCATATTTCTATCAATTACTTCCTTCGTCTTCCCGTATTCTTTGTTTTTTCTACTTTCTTTCTTGTTTCTTTTCATTTTTCGCGTTTCCCTGCTTTCATTTCGTGTATCTTCCTCTGTTTCTTCAAGTTTCTTGTGCCTCCTCCTCCTATTTCCTACCATCCTCTTCCGTGCTTCCCCCCCTATTTCCTACCCCCCCCCCCTCTCCCCCGCGTTTCACTTATCGTTCCCTATGCTTCATTTCCATCGGTCATTACCCTACGTGGATTTATCTCATCTCCGCCTCTTAGGTTGTCGCTCATTCCTCGCCGATTGGACAACACATCGCAATCTCTCTCGAGTCAAAAAAAAAAAAAAAAATGGAGGAGACGCATCTTAGTTACGTTCCCACTTAACTCGGGAAAGTTTTCTTTCTTGTCGGGTTCTCCCGAGTCCTTAAATTTCTCCTCTTCCCCACTTTCCTAACTCTCTCTTTTACTCCCTTCCTCTCCCTCCCCCTCCTTTCCTTTCAATAGATAAAAGTTATCCTTAATTCTTTCTCTACCCCCTTTGCTATTTGCCTTGAATTTATTTAGTTCTTTTTTCCTCTCTTTCCTTTTTCCTTCACCTTCTCTATCCTTCTTTAACCTCTTCATCCCCCCGCCCCCATCTCCCACCTACTTCTTCTTCTCCCTCTTCTGACCTCTTTTCCATCTTTATCTATTTCCTCCTCCTCTCCTTCTTGTCCCTTTCCTTTCCCTTTCTATCTTCCATTCCTCTTGTCTCTATCTCCTCTCCCTTTCTAACCTCTATCATCATCATCTTCTCTAACTCTTTCTAACGTCCTTTTCCCTCTCCCCCTCTCTAATCTCTTTTCCCTCTCCCTCTCTAAACTCTTTTTCCTCTCCCTCTCTAACCCTTCCTCCCCCTCCCACTCTAACCCCCCCCCCCCTTCTCTCTCTCTCTCTAACACTTTCCCCTCTCCCTCTCTAACCCCCCTTTCCCTCCTCTCCCTCACCCCTTCTCCCTCTCAGCCGTCGTGTGATACAACTTGCCTTTCACGCAACCTCTCCTGCAACTTTTCCCTCAAAGCTTTTCCTTCGCTTTCTTTGGATGATACTTCAGCTTAACTCATCCGCGAGCGTTTTTCACCGATCTTTATTTATGTTTTTTTTTTCTTTCGTGATATCATTAGTAGTGGTAGTAGTAGGAGTAGTAGAAGGAGTAGTAGTAGGAGTAGTAGAAGGAGTAGTAGTAGGGGTAGTAGTAGTAGTAGTAGTAGTGGTAGTAATAGTAGTAGTAGTTGAGTAATAGTAGTAGTAGTAGTAATAGTAATAGTAGTGGTAGTTGAGTAATAGCAGTAGAAGCAGTAGTAATAGCAGTAGTACTGCTACTACTACAACTGCTATTACAATTCTGCTGATGATGATTTGTGAGTATAGTAATATCATCATCGTCATTGCTATTTCTGATATTATCGTTATTGTCATTGTTTTTATCATTGGCAGTACTAGTAGTAGTATTTTTAATATCCTAATCTTTATCATTATTATTTATCATTACGGTTAACATTATCATTATTACCATCATCATCATCATCACCTTCACCCTCTAATAATGATGATAATAATAATCAATGTCTTCATCCTCATCATCATCATTATTATCATTATTATTATTACTATTATCATTATTATTATTGTCATTATTATTATTATCATTACTATTATCATTATAATTATCATCATTACTATCATTATCATTATTATTATTATTATTATTATTGTTATTATTATTATTATCATCATCATTATTATTATTATTATTATTATTATTATTAAATTTATCATTATTATTATCATTATCATTATTGTAATTATTATTACTATCATTATTATTATCATTATTATTACTATCATTGTTATTGTTATTACCATCATCATCATTATCACCATTGCCCTTTCCAATATTACCATCATCCTCATTCATTCATCATTGTCTCTCTTCCCCCTTCTAGTAAATTCCCTGAGTCATTGTGTGACTTGCCACCTACCTGAATATCCCAGCATACTTAAACATAACATAAATACACGCCACCTTTGGAGCCTAGTATACGGATCAGATTGTGATCGAGAATGGTGATAGTAGCACTACCACACACCGCTGTTCTAACATTCTAGCATTCTAGCATGTCTACCATACTCGCCATATTCTCTCCGTTCTGTAAATCAGTCAGAATTTGCATTATTTATTCACTAATTATCTAACTTTTTATCTAATCATCCAGATTTTTTATCTAATCACCCATTCGACAGTCACTCATCCACCCAAACCCGGACCTCTGCTATATAATAGTGTCTTGCCATCACACCCCGTCACCATATGTAATGGTACGCTTCGAGAACCAATTCCCGGGGTGGAAACAAAGTAATTACCAAATAAGGAACCGAAATTGGCAGTTCTAGACCCGGCAGCACTTTGTTTAATGCGATTCCAAGAGCGATTAAATCTTTGAAGAAAAAAAGAATATCGATGTTATTTAATTATGTATGGCTATAAAAGCGAAGGTGACGTTGATAGAGAGACTTTCTTCCTACTCTAGTGTTAGCTTGCCTTCTCCCCCCCCACCCACCCACCCCACCAACCCTAACCACCCTCTGCCGTTACCTTGAATTTTTCTACCTTTACCCATATATAACCCTTCCAGCCCCTCGTCCTCCCTTACCCCTATCTACCCTTATATCATCTTCCTGTACCTACTGTCGCTTCCCTCTCCCTTCCACCACCTTAATAGATTCCCCCTATTGCCCTTTGCCACCCTCTCCACTCCACTCCACCCCGTTGCCCTCCCCACCCTAGTATACCTTTATAACTTCTCCCTATACCCAGTTCCACGCCCCCCCCACCTCCACCCTTTATGCGTTCCCTACCCTCCCCCCTCCTCCTCCTTTCCCCTATTTTCGCCCCCTATCTACCCCCACCCCACCCCGACAACAGCGTCGTGACGCAGTACACGAACACACACAAATTACGTTGATTTACCAAGCGATAAAAATGTCACTGGTCCGTGCGTGTGATCTATCTCCTCCTACCCCTCCTCCTCTTCCTTCTCTTCCTCTCCCTCTCCTTCTTCCTCCTCTTCTTCTTCCTCCTCTTCTTCCTCCTCTTCCTCCTCCTCTTCCTTCTCCTCCTCTTCCTCTTCTTTCTCCTCCTCCTCCTCTTCTTCCTCCTCTTCTTCTTCCTCTTCCTCCTCCTCCTCCTCCTCCTCCTTTTCCTCTTCCTCTTCCTCCTACGCTTTCTACGCTTCCTCCTCTTTTTCCTCTTCCTCTTCCCTTTCCCCTTCCCCCTCTCCTTTCTGTTTTTGTTCCTCCTCCTCCTCTTCCACTTCCTCTTCCTCTTCCTCTTCCCCTCCCCCTTCCCCTTCCCCTTCCCCTTCCCCTTCCCCTTCCCCTTCCCCTTCCCCTTCCCCTTCCCTTAACCCTTCCCCTTCCCCTTCCCCTTCCCCTTCCCCTTCCCCTTCCCCTTCCCCTTCCCCTTCCCTTTCCCCTTCCCCTTCCCCTTACCTTTATCCTTCCCCTTCCCCTTCCCCTTCCCCTTCCCTCTCCTCTTTCTCGTCCTCTTCCTCCTCCTTCATCCCTCCCGCCTCGACCCCTCCTCAATTCCACCTCTAACCTCCATCCTTAGGAATTCCACCGCGCCACCCGTACTACTTTGCCCCCCCTCCCCCTCCCCCTCCCCCCTCTGTAACCACAGTCCTAAGGAATTTCTCAACCATGCCTATCATTTTACCCCCCCCCCTCTCCCCTCAAACCACCAATCTTCTGGAATTCCAAGAAGTTATTCCTCTAATAGCAATGCGAGTTACTCCCTTAATGCCACTCAGTTACTCCTCAAAACATCACTCCTTGTTACTCCTCCAACAACACATCCGAGTTACTCCCCCGATACCACTCTTAGTTACTCCTCCAAACATCAATTCTTGTTACTCCTTCAACATCACTCTCAGTTACTCTTCCAAACATTACTCCGAGTTACTCATCCAACATAACATCCAAGTTACTCCTCCTATACCACTCTCAGTTACTCCTCGAAACATCACTCCTTGTTACTCCTTCAACATCACTCTCAGTTACTCCTCCAAACATCACTCCTTGTTACTCCTTCAACATCACTCTCAGTTACTCTTCCAAACATCACTCCGAGTTACTCCCCCAATATAACATCCAAGTTACTCCTCCTATACCACTCTCAGTTACTCCTCGAAACATCACTCCACGTTACACTTTCAACATCACCCTTAGTTACATTTCCAATATTACTGCGAGTATGTCTCTTCGAATCACAGCCTTTTCTTATGTTCTATAGGTCTACTTTACCATTCATTCATTCATTATCGTGCATTGTGGAGGGAGGGAGTGAATTATAGTAATTGGTATTATAAATTATAAAATAAATGAATAAATAAAATTAAGTAAAATAATCATTTCAACTGATTTTTGGGCTTAATAAAGGATGTTGATACGATGATAACAGAAAGATGATGATAATAATTGTGATAGTAATTCTCATAATACTGAGAATCGTAAATAAAATTGTAATAATAATAGTAATGATTTGATATAATAAATAAGTATGAAGGTAATCAAACTAAAAATAAAATCAGGAATATCATTACTGTTTCCATTATCATCATTATTATCAGGACTTTCCATTATTACTACAGCCATAATCAGTATATTCTATCATTTATTATTACTAATACTTATAGTAATGATAGAGTCATGTGATACAGAAAAAATATACCTCGACCACCTGTGCTTAGAAACGACAGCGGAATCTTGCACCTTCACCTTTAGCAGCACCTGCCATGACCTGTCTTACGTGAATCTTCTGCTGCCAAGATGCATTTATATGACATAACCACTCAGCCCAAAACTGGATTTACCGTGAAAGTCTACGGACCAACAACCTCGGTTTCATGTTACACTAACCCGAATGAAAGTTTATGCAGTAAAAATCGTCCATATTTGTGCAGTTAGCTCGGGTGGTAAATGAAAGACTGATATAGATATGGCTCTGAAAAAAAAGAAACTAGCAACGCCAAAAACTCGTCTCTTCCCTAAAACTAGCATATGTAAATGTTATTTTGTGAAATAAAAAAATCATGGAAGTAAGTCACATGGTCAGTTAAGGAGATGTACAATTGCTGAACTTCTTCCCGAGAAAACAGAAGAGTTATTTGTACAATCAGATCAATATTTTTTGTGATTTTAATTTTGAACTCCTTTTTGTAATACTACTTTTTTCTCCATGATTTTCCATTTTTCATTTTCTTTCTGCTATCACGATCATCTCTCTCTCTCTCTCTCTCTATCTATCCATCTATCTATCTTTCTTTCTTTCTCTCTCTCTCTCTCTCTCTCTCTCTCTCTCTCTCTCTCTCTCTCTCTCTCTTTCTCTGGTTCTTTTCCTCCTTTCGTCCTCCCCTCCTTCCATCCCTCCTCTCCTCCTTCCCTCTTTCCCTCCTTTTCTCCTTTCCTCTCCCTCTCAATCAGTCTCTATCTGACTCTCAGTCTCACTCTCTCTCACACATGTCACATAATGATTATCTACGCCCTTTGTTGACCCAGCCCTCCAGTCTTCATGATGAGTCCCGCCCTGTTTGATAATAATTGACTCCACAAAGGTCAAAACCCAGTGACGTCACCAAGATCTGAGCGCCCAGTGACGTCACAAAGGTCAGAACACCCAGTGACATCAGAAATATTACAGAAGCGCTTGGCGACGTCGCAGAGGCCGGGTGCTCTGACATCATCAACATGAAAGCCGTGTGACGTCTCTTATAATGGGGTTGAGGAGGTTCAAATCAAACTCACGGACGTCTTGAAGGGGGATGGGGGTGGGGGTGGGGGTGGGAGGGGGGAGGGGAGGAAGATGCAGGAAGAAAGTGGAGGAAGGGATGTGTGTTGTTGTCCATTATCTTATCATATTTCCTTCCTATTTTCTTCATCATCTCTCCTGTTTCTTCTCTTATTAAAAAAAAAATGGTGTTTCTACTACGGCTTTTACTATCATTACTACTCTTACTAACATAGCTATTGCTGCTGCTTTTTTTTTCTTTCTTTCTTTCTTCTTTCTCCTCTTCCCCCTCTACCTCTCCCTTCTCCCTTCCTCTTCTCTATCCCCCTCCTCTCTACCTTCCTCTCTCTCCTTGTTAATTTCCTCTTACCTTCCTTCTCCTCCTTCCTCTTCTTCTCTATCCCTTCCTTTTCCCCTTCTACTCTCTCTTCCCCTTAACCCTTTCTCTCTCTTCCTTCTCACTTCTCTTCTACCTTCTCTGTCCCCACCCCCCTCCCATCTCACTCCCCCTTCCTAACCCAAAGGCAAAATTCACAGCAAAAATATCCCCATCAGCAGATTGTAGCTTCAAGCAAATTTCGTACGCACGAAAGAATAAGAACACGAAGAGGTAGAAGAGAGGAAGGAGAAGATAAACCGTAATAGAGAGAGAAAGAGAGAGAGGGGGGGGGCGGAGAGAGGGAGAGAGAGAGAGGTGGGGGGGGAGATAGACGGAGAGACAGAGATAGACATAGAGAAACAGAGAGAGACAAAGCGGAGAGAGAGAGAGAGAGAAAGAGAGTGTAAGTTACTTGGCAAGAAATTTTAATTGGAATGGCCTGGAGGAAGGAGGGGAGAAGCAACACCCGAGAAATGAAAGCAAAGGGAAAAAATAAATAATGTGATGGGGATAACGAGGGTAATAACAGGTTCAGAGGAGGGAGCGGACGATAATGAAAAGTGAATGAACAGAGTGACGTTAAGTATGCAAGGTGTGTGAGAAAGAGAGAGAAAGAGAGAGAGAGAGAGAGAGAGAGAGAGAGAGAGAGAGAGAGAGAGAGAGAGAGAGAGAGAGAGAGAGAGAGAGAGAGGGAGGGAGAGAGAAAGAGAGAGAGAGAGAGTAAAGGACAGAAGGATGCAGGAGGAAGAGAAACGGGAGAAATGGAGAAGGTGGGGGAATAAAGGATGTAAGGGGCGAGGCAAAAGGAATAGGAGGTGGAAGGAGATGAGGAGTAGGAAGAGGAGGAGAAGGAGAAAGGCACAGGAAGAGAAAGAGAAATAAAAGGATAAAAGGGAGAGGAAGGAGGAAGAGGAAGAGGAGCAGTAATCAGAGTATGAAGGGATCAGGAAAATGAGGAGGACGAGGAGGAGGGGAGACTCAAAAGGAGAAGGAGGAAGAAGAAGAGTAGAAGGAGGAGGGGTATTAAGAGGATGAAGTAGCAAGGAAGTCGAGGAGGAGGCAAAAGGGGTAGGAAAGTAGAACGAGGAAGAGAAAGAGGATGAATTAATAGGCAGAGAAGGAGGAAAATGAAGAGGATTTGAAGCAAGAGGTGGAATAAGACGAAAAGAGGAAAAGGAGGAGGTGGGAAAAAAAACAAAAAACAATGAGGAGACGGACGAGGAGGAAGCGGAGAAAAAAAGCAAGAGTAAGAGAAGGAGAAGTAACAAGAGTGAAAGACGAGACACGAGTACTCACAACTCTCGGCACAGCAGGGTCCAAATGTCTCTCACCTGGAACAAAAAAGCGATGGATTAGCATGGTGGGTAAATATTCTTCTTTTTACTGAAAGATGTAAAAATAAGGTGTTACGGTTAAATATCTCTCTCTCTCTCTCTCTCTCTCTCTCTCTCTCTCTCTCTCTCTCTCTCTCTCTCTCTCTCTCTCTCTCTCTCTCTCTCTCTCTCTCTCTCTCTCTCTCTCTCTCTCTCTCTCTCTCTCTCTCTCTCTCTCTCTCTCTCTCTCTCTCTCTCTCTCTTTCTTTCGTTCTTTCTTTCTTTCTTTCTTTCTTTCTTTCTTTCTTTTTTTCTCTTTCTTTCTTTCTCTCTCTCTCTCACTCTCTCTCTTTTTCTTTTTCAATCTATTTCTCTCTCTCACTCTCACTCTCACTCTCAGTCCCACTTTCATTCGCATTGACACTCGCACTCTCACTCTCATTCTCACTCTCACTCTCCCTCACTTTCACACACTCTCACCCTTACGCTCACTCTCACTCTCTCTTACAATGACCCTCATATTCTGTTTCAATATCTCACACTCTCCTCTCTTCTCTCTCTCTCTCCTCTTTTCTCCCTCTCTCTCCCCGACTCCTTGTTCCGAAGCCCTGGCGCCACACAGCTACAACACCGGGAGTCAGACACCAGAATATTGGCCGTCCACAAACATCCACTTAACCGACTGCCGAGCTCCTTCCTAAAGGTGTTACGACCTGGTCTGCTGCTGACAAAGAATTCTCCCCCCCCCCCACTTCCCCTTCCCCCACTTCCCCCTTCCCCCACTTTCTTCCTCTATTCAATCTATTTCCCCCTTGATACCCCCCCCCCCCCATGTTTCCCTTCCCTTCCTTCCTCCCCCCTACCCAACTGCTCCGCTGATTATTTTCTTTAGAGTTTTATTCTCTCTCTCTCTCTCTCTCTCTCTCTCTCTCTCTCTCTCTCTCTCTCTCTCTCTCTCTCTCTCTCTCTCTCTCTCTCTCTCTCTCTCTCTCTCTCTCTCTCTCTCTCTCTCTCTCTCTCTCTCTCTCTCTCTCTCTTTCTCTCTCTTTCTCCCTCTCTCTCTCACTCTATTCCTTTCTCTCGCTATCTTTCTCTATCTATCTAGCCCTATTTCTTTCAAGTTTTATCCATATCTCGAGAACGAATCCTATGCTTGAAGATCTTAGTTTATCCTTTCGATGACGTCAGATCACTCGCCTGTGCTTATTCTTCGGAAAAGTTGCAAGGGACGTCTGATTTTCTCTCGTCTCGTGCTTGCTATCAGTCAGCGTTTCGTTTGTCAGAATGATCTTTTGTCCCGACTGCCTCGGTATTGTCTTTGTATTATCATTCATGTACAAGCGGGAGCACAAGTAAACACATTTTTATATGTACTTACGTGTGTGTGTGTGTGTGTGTCCGTACAAACATACAACTAAATAAACATTCAAATACATTATGTACAAATATCCTCATAAACATACGCACACAAACATTCTCTCTCTCTCATCACCTCATCACCCCCTCACCCCCGCCACGACCTCTTTCCTATATTACCTATTCTCTCTCTCTCTTTCTCTCTCTCTCTCTCTCTCTCTCTCTCTCTCTCTCTCTCTCTCTCTCTCTCTCTCTCTCTCTCTCTCTCTCTCTCTCTCTCTCTCTCTCTCTCTCTCTCTCTCTCTCTCTCTCTCTCTCTCTCTCTCTCTCTCTCTCTCTCTCTCTCTCTCTCCCTCTCTCTCTCCCTCTCTCTCAGTCAGAAGAAAGTAAAGCATAATGCAAATAGGCAATCAAGCCCACGCAAGGATGATGACAAAGTATTCTCTCTTCCTCACATATCCATCAACGACTTACGCGATGCAATCTTGCAATTAGGCCCTAATAACTCCGGTAATTGATAAGAGACGCCTGCATGAGCCATATTCATTCGCCTCATCACATTTCTTTCTCGTTATCATTACCGATATCATTATCGACACCCTAATTATCGTCAGCTTCTATTGCTATCATCATCATCATCATCATTATGTTATGGTATTATGATCATCATCACTATCCTCATAAGAAATACCATCGATCTTTTTCTATTATGGAGTGAGTTATGAGTATTTTCATTATCATTATCACTATCATCACCATCATCATCATCATCATTATCACCCTAATTATCCTCTCCATCCAATGTGCTCTACTTTCGGTCATGACCTTGTTCAGAGCCAAGGTCATCACCGGTCATGTGTTTGGACCGCTTATCTCCATGGCAGTCTCCCATTATCCGGCAATTAAAGTCATCACTATCATATTAATTCTCTCTTATCGTCATCACTTTGGATTGCCAACTCTTTATCTTTCTCTATCTCTCTCTCCTCTTCGACCCACATAACGTCTTTCTCTCTTTCTGTTTCTACTTTTTCCTATTATCACATTTTCTCCTTTATCTTTACTAGCATTTTGTATGTACGACATCGCTACTTACTTTGCACTTTTTATCTTTTTATCATCATCACTATTTCAGATATTCCATTAAACCATATCTCTTTCTCTCTATATCTATCTATCTATTTATCTATCTATCTATTTCTCTATCTATCTATCTATCTATTTTTCTATCTATCTATCGATCTATCTCTTTCTCTTTCTTTTCTTGTTCTTGCACTTTCCTTCTCCCTCTCCCTCTCCCTCTCCCTCTCCCTCTCCCTCTCCCTCTCCCTCTCCCTCTCCCTCTCCCTCTCCCTCTCCCTCTCCCTCTCCCTCTCCCTCTCCCTCTCCCTCTCCCTCTCCCTCTCCCTCTCCCTCTCCCTCTCCCTCTCCCTCTCCCTCTCCCTCTCCCTCTCTTCTCCCTCTCCCTCTCCCTCTCCCTCTCCCTCTTTTCCCTCTCCCTCTCCCTCTCCCTCTCCCTCTCCCTCTCCCTCTCCCTCTCCCTCTCCCTCTCCCTCTCCCTCTCCCTCTCCCTCTCCCTCTCCCTCTCCCTCTCCCTCTCCCTCTCCCTCTCCCTCTCCCTCTCCCTCTCCTTCTCCCTCTTCCTCTCCCTTTCCCTCTCCCTCCTCCTCTACCTCTATCCCTCTCCCTCTCCCTTTCTCTCCCAAACCCTCTCCTTCTCTCTTTCACTTTCACTCTCACTCTTTCTCTTACTCTTACTCTCACTCTTACTTTCACTCTCACTTTCATTCTTACCCACCCATCATCCTTCTTTCTCACACTTTTTCCTTCTCACTTTCATTCTATCTCACTCTATCCTTCTTTCTCACCTACTTTCCCTCCATCTAAATAACCTGAACGATCTATGAGTCCGTCTGTGTATCTATTCAACGATTTGTGTGTTTGTCTGTCGCTTTGTCCATCTATCCATCTATCCATTCCTTATGTCTCCTTCGTACCTCTCGGGAGTTTTGGATTTTCTTAAAAAAAAAAAAAAAAAAAAAAAAAAACGACCCAGGAAATGCGTCCAAGGCAAGCACATCCTGCCAAGCCATGACCTCATGTTCCTTTCCATTTTCCTCTTTCTACTTTTCTTCTTCCTTTTTCTCTTTTTTCACCCTTCTCCCACCCCCTTTTTTATCGCCTTCCTTCTAAAACACATTCTGATCCTCCTTTCTCTCGCCATCTCT
>NW_028234411.1:23224439-23234439 GCF_977035675.1 Penaeus japonicus
AGCACACCGCGACACATCAAGCAAGAAAGTAAACAAAATTAAAAATATATAAACAAACAATCAACAATACATTTGAAGAGTTAACGATCAATAAACATAGACAGTGAGGAACAAAAGAAAAAGCAAAGATATGCAACACAGACATAAAATTTGACAATTAAGGAAGTGACTGGAATTGCAATAAGAAGGTATAGCAACAACCGTGTATGTAATGTACGAGTAGATGAATATATATATATATATATATATATATATATATATATATATATATATATATATATATTATATATATATATATATATATATATATATATATATATATATATATATATATATATGAATTACTAGAGAAAGGAAGACATGAATAAATGAAAGCAAACTTATTTGCGAAATGATAACTAAATGCGATTAAAGAAAGAAATGCAGAAAAATACACGATTAAACACATTTTGAATAAGAAATGAAAACAGAAATGAGAAAAAATAATGAAAGTAAAGATAAACAGAATAAACGAATAAATAAAAATACAAATAAAGGCCAGATTATTTAATAGATAGGATAATATGACGGATTGGCAACTTTGCAACCAAATAAGCTTATAAAAGCAACGTATCAACAAGTTTTTTCTCTATTTCTTTTATTTCTTCACTCCTTTCCTTACACTCCTCCAGGAGGAGAAGGAGGAGAAGGAAGAGGAGGAGGAGGAGAGGGAGAAGGAGAAAGAGGAGGAGGGAAAGGAGAATGAAGAGGAGGAGGAGGAAAAAGAGAAGGAAAAGAAGGAGGAGGAAGAAGAAGAAAATATGGAGGAGGAGGAAGAGGAGTAGCAGCAGCAGGAGGAGGAGGAGGATCAGGAAGAGGAGGAGGAGGAGGACGTAGGGCAGGAGGAAGGAGTGGAAGATGAGGAGGAGGAGAGGGAGGATGAGAAAGAGGAGAAGGGAAAGGCAAAATAAAGAGGAGGAGGAGGAGGAAGAGGAATAGGAATAAGAGGAGGACGAGGAGGGGGAGGAGCAGGAGGAGCAGGAGGAGGAGAAAGAGGAGGAGGAGGAGGAGCAGCAGGAGGAGAAGGAGAAGGAGGAGGAGCAGGAAGAAGAAGATCAGCAGGAGGAGCAGGAGGAGGAGGAGGAGGAGCAGCAGGAGGAGAAGGAGAAGGAGGAGGAGCAGGAAGAAGAAGAGCAGCAGGAGGAGCAGGAGGAGGAGGAGGAGAAGAAGCAGGAGGAGAAGGAGAAGGAGGAGGAGCAGGAAGAAGAAGAGCAGCAGGAGGAGAAGGAGCAGGAGCAGGAGCAGGAGGAGGAGGAGCAGGAAGAAGAAGAGCAGCAGGAGGAGAAGGAGCAGGAGCAGGAGCAGGAGGAGGAGCAGGAGGAGGAGGAGGAGGAGCAGGAGGAGGAGGAGGAGGAGGAGGAAAGGGAAAGGTCGGTCACGCACGCTTGCACTAATGCGACTTCCAACACAAAATCTGTGAGTTCCGAGAAAAACTTTCTGCAAATCTCTATATCTTTCCTCTTCCTGTTACATCATAAGACACAGTAGACTGGGCGGCCGTATCCACTGGCAGATTTTCTTTTCTTCATGCTCTCTCTATCTCTCTCTCTCTCTTTATATATATATATATATATATATATATATATATATATATATATATTATATATATTTCTCTCTCTCTCTATTTCTCTCTCTCTCTCTCTCTCTCTCTCTCTCTCTCTCTCTCTCTCTCTATATATATATATATATATATATATATATATATATATATATATATATATATATATATATATATATATATCATACTATGGTTACCTCATCCTTTTGAGATGCAAGTAAACACTTGTCCCAATAAACTTGTCAAAGTCAAAGTCACACACTCACTCACTCTCAAACTATCTTACTCTCTCACCCTCTTATTCTATTACTCTCTTACTTACTACTCACTCACATACTCACTCACTCACTCACTCACTCACTCACTCACTTAGTCATTTCCTCACTCTCTCACTCTCTCATTCTCTTACTCTCTCACTTCTCACTCTCTCATTCTCTTACTCTCTTGCTTTTTTACTCTCTCACTCTCTCATTCTCTTACTCTCTCACTCACTCACTCTCTCATTCTCTTACTCTCTCATTCTTTCATTCTCTTACTCTATCACTCTCTCCTCCTCTCCTCCTCTCCTCCTCCTCTCCTCCTCTCCACTCGACCCGTCACTCCGACTCCGCCTTCTTCGCGTTCCGGAACCCGATCCGAAGAGACTCGAAGCCCCGGATGTTTCGGAAGTCTCGAGAGCGAAAGAGGAGAAGGAAGTGACGTGAGCTGAGTAAAGTGTACGAAAAGCCGGCCTGCTTAGCGTGACGCAGGGCCCAGAAATGTCGAAGGCGCGTGAATCGGACGCGACGTTTTGTGAAATAAATTGCATTTGCAGAGAGAGGGAAGGAGGAAGTGAGAGAGAGAGAGAGAGAGAGAGAGACAGAGACTGAGACTGAGACTGAGACTGAGACTGAGACAGAGACAGAGACTGAGACTGAGACAGAGACAGAGACAGAGACAGAGACAGAGACAGAGACAGAGACAGAGACAGAGACAGAGACAGAGACAGACAGACAGGCAGAGAGACAGACAGACAGAGACAGACAGACATACAGACAGAGAAAGAGAGTGAACAGAAGACAAAGAGATCTGAGGAAGAAAGATACCGAAAAAAATAAATACAAAAATAACGAAACACAAGAAAAGGCGAGAGTTATGATGATGATAAGCAAACCTCTATTAACGAGAATTTTCCCCGACGAGCAAAGCGGGGCCGTGACGGAACTTGAAAGTAAAAAAAAAATAGAAAAAAAAATACCCGGAAGAGAACAATTACACCGGAATGCCGCAGCTGGAGAGAAATAGGCAGACGAAATCATGAAAAATATTCTGATGTGGGGGCGGCCGAAGGGCGAGTGCTTCGCCAGAGCCTCATTCCGCCCACGTACAGACCTAGTTTACGGCGGTGCATAGACCCATGTTACTCCCTCATGCATGGTGCATTGCATTGTATCAGTCGCGCCATATTGTGTTGCATTCCTTTAGGGATGTACGTGGCATCTGCATGGCAAATGTATGCCATTATCTCATCCTTCGAGGATGATAGATACATTATAAAAAAGAAAGTAAGTGAGTCAGGAAGGGAAGGAGAGAGGGAGACAGAGATATAGACAGAGATGAGACTGACAAGGAGAGAGTAAGAAAGAGAAAAAGCGAGAAGGAAGAGAGACGGACAGATATAGACACAGATGGCTAGAGAGAAAGAGAGAGAGAATGAGAAAGAAATAGAAGAGAAGAGATAAAGATATAAAAAGAGAGACAGAGGAAGAGAAAACGAAACAAAAACCATACACGACGAAACAACAACACAAAGCGACTCAACCACACCGAACAAGCAAGCATTCGTTTGTATCATGCACAAATAATTCCAAAACAAACACAGCCTGCCATATAACCATATTCACAAGCACAGGAAATAAGCTTTGAAACGCAAGCAGGACCATGTAGTTCGTCACACTAGAACAAATAACGGATCAACAACAACAAAGGCACGCAGCAACAACAACAAAACAAGTACACTGCAAATAGACGCTGATATTGGTAATGATAATGATTTGGGTAATATTAGTAGTGCTGCTGATGGTGAAGTTTGTGATGATGGTGGTGATGACGATGATGATGATGAGGCGGAGGAGGATGAAGGTGATGATGATAATGAGGAGGAGAAGGAAACTGTTTGTTGTTGTTGTTGTTGATGATCTTGATGGTGGTGACGAAGAATAAAAGACGCTAAACTGTTGCTACAATGAGATCCCTACATTATCCATCATGACCAGCACGGGTTTCCAAAACAGACGACAGAGCACACAACAATACGAACAAAACTCGCCTCTACAAAACGATTTAAGACACAAGGGAAGACCTCGCTCTATAGCCCAGACGGTGAAGATAACTATAATGAGTTAATATGCCAGAGCATATAATTACGCAGCGCAGTGGTAATGTTACGTCAAATGCAACAATGATTGGCTAACAGAAAATACATTAGTCTATCCTGATCCTGTGTAACAATAATTGAGTTAACGATCCCTAATTGCAATTACAAAATAAATTGTGCAACAACGTTATATATTACATAATAATGATCATTCACCACCTGCTAAAAAAACAATTACAAAATTCACCAAAATCTAACGAGGAAGTATCCACATCCTCTCTCCTTTCGACCCACATTCCCTCACGGCTGCCCACAACCCCCCCCCTCCCTCCATTCCCCTCCCCCCATTTACCCCAATACACCAACCCAACCCGTACACCTACCCTAGTACCCACGCCATTACCCACGCCCACAGTAAAATCAGTGGGCAGGTCTCGCCAGGTGTCGCCCGTGTCCCAGAAGCATAATTATGACAATAACTTCTCCCCCCTCCCCCCATGAGCTAGTATTTCGCCCAATTAGGCCTTTTAGAACTTTGTCTCTCCCCAAAAAACGGCTTTAATGAGGCCAATTTCGGTAGCCAGGTGGATTATATTTGGTCAATAAATGTTTCTTTTTTCTTGTGCGTCATTTTTTTTTTCTTCTATACTTCATCGGTTATCCCGTTCTCTGTCTCTCTCTCTTTCTTTCTTTCTCTCTCTCTCTCTCTCTCTCTCTCTCTGTCTTTCTCTCTCTTTCTCTTCCTCTTTCTTTTTTTTCTCTTTCTCTCTTTCTTTCTTTCTCTCTCTTTGTCTCTCTCTTTCTTCCTGTTGAATACAAATATTTTCTTGTTGAATACGAATATTTTTTTTGACATTCTCTCTCTCCCTCTCTCCCTCTATCCCTCCTTCTTTCTCTCTCTCTTTCTCCCTCTCTCCGTTTCTCCCTCTCTCCTTCTCCCCATCTGTACCTCTCTTTCCCCCTCCCTCCCTCCCTTCCTCCCTCCTTCACTTCCTTCCTCCCTCCTTCCCTCCCTCCCTCCCTCCCTCCCTTCCTCCCTCCCTCCATACCCTATCCCAACCTCCAATACCCAACCTAAACCCCGTTCCTGACATGGCAATAAAATAGCAATTACATTATTCATGTACGAAGGATGTCTAAGGGGTAGGGGGGGTGGTAGGGGGGAAGGAGGAATGGCAGGGGTTGTAATTATGCTTCCTCTTATGCCTCTGTGCTTCTGTACCTGTCGGCCACGGTGCTTCACATCTGCTTGCTTGCTAAATGGTTGTCTAGACTCTAATGGATGAATGGGTTCCCTTGGATGGCTGTCGTTATGGCTGTCTGTTGGTCAAGATGACTGTCTGTCTGTCTAGATGACTGTCTGCTTGCTAAATGACTGTGTGTCTACCTCAGTGAATGTCTACATTCAATGCTTTCTTATTGTCTTACTATTTTCTAGGAGTTGTAAAGATGATCCAAGAAAACGATCATTAAAACAAAAAAGAAGGAAAAAAGAAAAAAGAAAAAAGCATTCTCCGGTATCAATCCCTATCAATAATCCACGCTGTCATTAACGCAACATAATCATGCAACACTCGCCATCGACAAACCACAAGATACCCCCCCCCCCTCAATAATTGCTCACCGGAAAACAAAAACAAAGCAAAAGACAAATACAAAAAAACCTCACCATACCCGTGCCTTAACCCTATACGCCCACACCAACAAACACAGACCACGAATTCCACGAAAAGAACGAAATACCCGCAACAACCAATCACAATTTCGCACGAACACACTATCCACATGCAACAATATATATATATATATATATATATATATATATATATATATATATATATATATATATACAAAGAGTCCTATTACGCTTTAAATCATCACTCTCCCTTCCCTATTTCAGCCAATTACATGCATGTGTACCGTAACATCCACACAGAACCTCGTTACAGGCTGATTCAACAGGTACGCACACACGACATACGTAAGCACACACACGCACACACACACACACACTCGCAACCTCATTTCGAGAATGAGACTCGTATAACGGTCGATAGACATGGAGAGGGACAGAACGCATACAACAGACGGGCGCTTTTCTTTACTTTTTTTTTTCTTTTTCTTTAATTCTTTCTACTCTCTTTCGTTGTTTGTTTGTTTTTTCTATTCTGATACTCGGTCTCTCTCTCACTCTCTCTCTTTGTCTCTCTCTCTCTCTACTCTTTCCTTCGTTTTATTTCTTTTTCTTTTCTTCGTTTTGAATTTGCCCCCCCCCCTCATCCCCCACGTTTCCTTCTTCCCTCTCTATATTCGTCAATTGCCTATCATTTTCTCGTTTGTTTATTTCCTTTTCTTCCTTCTACTCTCTCTGGTTATCTTTGCCTTCTTTCTATGCCTCCCTTCTTTCTTTTATTTCTTTCCTTCTTTCCCCCCCTCCTTCTCTTCCTTTCCTCTTTTCTTCCTTCCTCCTTTCCACCTCTACCTCCTCTCCCTTCTCTTTCCTTCCCCCGCAGTTCTCCCTTCTTCTTTCCTTCCTTCCCCCTTTTCCCCCTTCTCTTCCTATCCCCCCAAAATCGCTTTTCATCCTCACTTCCTTCCCCTTTTCCCCTCTGCCTCCCCCTTCTCTTCCTATCCTCCCAAAATCGCCTTTCATCTTCTCTTCCTTCCCCTTTTCCCCTCTGCCTCCCCCTTCTCTCACAGCCAAATGCTTTGTGCGGTTTCATTAAAAATTCAACAAGGAGTCCCTCTAACACACCAGCTGTTGTCTCGAAGATTGCCATTAATTGTTTGAAGGTGGTCGGCTTGTGTCATTTCCCTTCCCCTCCCCTCTTTGACCCCCTCCATCCTTCTTATTTTCTTCCCTCTATCTCCCTCTTTCTTCTCTCTTGAATCTCATCTCTCCTCTACCTCTCCTCTCCCTCTCCCTCTCCCCTCCCTCTTACTTCTCTTCTCGCTCTCTCTCTCTCCTCCCTCCCTCCATCATCTCCTCTCCCCCTCTCTCTCTCTCCTCCCTCCCTCCATCATCTCCTCTCCCCCCTGTCACTCCCTACTCTCCCCCCTTCTATTTCTCTCCCCCCTCCCTCCATCCTTTCCTCTCCCCTTCCTCCTTCCTCTCCTCTCCCCACTATTTCTCTCCCCCCTCCCTCCATCCTTTCCTCTCCCCTTCCTCCTTCCTCTCCTCTCCCCACTATTTTTCTCCCCTCTCCCTCCATCCTTTCCTCTCCCCCTCCTCCTCCCTCTCCTCTCCCCACTATTTCTCTCTCCCCTCCCTCCATCCTCTCCTCTCCCCTCCCTCCTTCCTCTCCTCTCCCCACTATTTCTCTCCCACCTCCCTCCATTCTCTCCTCTCCCCTCTGTCTCTCTCTCTCCTCCCTCCGTTTTGCACCCCTCACTCCCCTCGTCTTCTCCTTCATTTTCCAGACTTGTTTGCACGCTCAAATGATGATGCTCTCCTTTGATATCATTTCCCTTTTCATACTTTCATAATTCCCTCCATTGTGGGTTTATGTTGTCTTCATCATCACCGATCTTGCTTGCTCCTCCGCTTGTTAGATGTTCTGATTAAATTGTCCCTCTTCATATAGAACTTGCTTTGTCTCTTCGTGTGGGGTGATTTTTTTTTTTCTTTTTTTCATCTCGCTGTTTCTCTCTTCCTTACCTCGCTTTCTTTCTTTCTCTCTCTCTCTCTCTCTCTCTCTCTCTCTCTCTCTCTCTCTCTCTCTCTCTCTCTCTCTCTCTCTCTCTCTCTCTCTCTCTCTCTCTCTCTCTCTCTCTCTCTCTCTCTCTCTTCCCCTCTCCGTTTCCTCTCCACCCCCCCTCCCTCTCCCTCTCCCTCTCCTGCTCCCACTCCCATTCCCACGCCCACTCCCTCCCCCTCTCCCTCTCCCTCTCCTTCTCCCTCTCCCTCTCCCTCTCCCTCTCCCTCTCCCTCCCCCTCCCCCTCCCCCTCCCCCTCTCCTACTCCCTCTCCCACTCCCCCCCCTCTCCCTCTCCCTTTCCCTCTCCCCCTCATACTAAAAAAGATACAACAAACACATAAAGTCGATTGCGAATATTTAATGCATCGCGCCAAAGCTCTCTCCTCTCTTTAGTCTTCTTTCTTACTCTAAGACCTCGCTTCCCATCAACTGCTTTTCTTACTTGTTTTCCTCTTTCTAAGGAGACGTCATTTCTATTTTTATCCTTTGTTTGTTATATTTGACTTCCTCCTTCTCTTTTCTTTTCCTGGTGATATTTCTTCTCTTATGTTTATTGTATTTATTGTTTTCATGATCTCTTTCTCTCTGTTACTTTTTTTTCTTTTATTATTATGTTCGTCAAGTCTCATTTCGATCTTATTTTTATCTTCTAATTACGTCGTTTTCTCCATTCCTTCCTTCATTTGTCTCTCCTCCTTTCTTTCTTTTTCGTCTTTTATTCTCTCCATCCTTCTACCCTCTCTTCCCCCTTTCCTTTCTCCCCCTCTCCTCTGTCTCTTTCTTTCCTTCTTTTGTCTTTCTTTCCCCTCTTCCTTCCCGCTTTCCTTCCTCCGTGTTCTCCCTTCCCACACTCGTTCCTTTGTCCCTTCTTCTTTCTTTCCCCTTTTCCTTTCTTCTTTCCCTCCCTTCCCTCATTCCTTCCTTTGTCTTTCTTTTCCTCCTTCTTTCTTTCCCTCCTTCCTTCCGTAGGGGAAGGGAAGAGAAAGCGAAAATACCGGAACGAAGCGACAGCGAAAGACGTCGGGAAGGAGATAGCGAAGCCGACCGTAAAACGCGTATGGAGCCGCTAGCGCCGCTTGAAATCCTTTCTCCCTCCCCCCCTCTCTCTCTTTCTTTCTCTTTCTCTTTCTCTCTCTCTCTCTCTCTCTCTCTCTCTCTCTCTCTCTCTCTCTCTCTCTCTCCTCTCTCTCTCTATCTCTCTCCTCTCTCTCTCTTCTCTCTCTCTCGCGCTCTCTCTCTCTCTCTCCCCTCTCTCTCTCTCTCTCCCCTCTCTCTCTCTCTCTCCTCTCCCTCTCTCTCGCTCTCTCTCTCTCTCTCTCTCTCTCTCTCTCTCTCTCTCTCTCACAATTCTCCTCTCTACTCTCTCTCCTCCTTCTCCCTCTCTCCTTCTCTCTCTCTCTCTTCTCTCCTTTCTCTCTCCCTCTCTCTCTCTCTCTCTTTTCTCTCTCTCTCTCTCTCTCTCTCTCCTCCTCCCACTCTCCTTCTTCGCTCTCTTCTCTCTCTCTCTCTCTTTCTCTCACTCTCGCTCTCTCTCCTCTCTCTTCTCTCTCTCTCTCTCTTCTCTCTCTCTCTCTCCTCTCTCTCTCTCTTTCTTCTTTCTCTCCTCTCTCCTCTCTCCCCTCTCTCTCTCTCTCCTCTCTCTCTCTCTCTCTCTCTCTTGCCTCCTCCCCCCTTCTCCTCTCTCCCCTCTCTCTCTCCTCTCTCTCTCTCTCTCTCTCTCTCTCTCTCTCTCTCTCTCTCTCTCTCTCTCTCTCTCTCTCTCTCTCTCTCTCTCTCTCTCTCTCTCTCTCTCCCTCTCCCTCTATCTCTCTCTCTCTCTCTCTCTCTCTCTAACTATCTATCTATCTATCTCTATCTCCCTCTCCCTCTCTCACTTTCCCTCTATCTATCTATCTCTCCCTCTATCTATCTCTCTCTCTCTTTTTTCTCTCTCTCTTCCCATTTCCCTCCCTCCCACCCTCCCTTACTATCAGGGTCGCAAACGCGTTTTAAAAAGTGTCGTTGTAGTCTGAAGGAGGAGAAGGAGAAGGAATAGGGGAGAAGGGGAGTTGAGAGAATGTCTGGCTGGTTGTGAGTCATGCCAGTCGTCAAATGTAACAGAAATAATAAACTCCCGCTGAAATTAAAACAAAGATGGGAGAAATAAAATGTCACGTATGAAAAAAAAAATACTGTTAACAACCCTGCCGTGCAAATTCACAAACATGCACATGCCTATACAAACCTACAGGCGCATAAACGCGTATAAACACACACATATATCTATGTAAAATTCCCCCGTATATATATATAGACACATACCAACACAAAACGCGCTAAAACACACACACACAAAACATGAACATACAC
>NW_028234411.1:23244439-23246939 GCF_977035675.1 Penaeus japonicus
ACCAGCCCGATTCTTTGAGTATTTGCATTACCGTTATTGCAATTATTGTTAGCGTTCTTGTAGATTTGTTATTGGCACTGTTGTTCGCAAAGCTCTAGGAAAATAAGGAAAATAAGATTCACTCACTTTCTGTTCCTTCATAGTTTCTTATACTGTGTTATTCTACTTATTGTATACCTATACTATAAAATATGATGGGTGAAACTATTTATTATCTCTCTCTTTCTCTCTATCTTTCCCTCTCTATCTCTCTCTCTCTCTTTCTCTTTTTCTCTCTCTTCTCCCTTTCTCTCTCTCTCTCTCTCTCTCTCTCTCTCTCTCTCTCTCTCTCTCTCTCTCTCTCTCTCTCTCTCTCTCTCTCTCTCTCTCTCTCTCTCTCTCTCTCTCTTTTCTCCCTTTCTCTCTTTCTCCCTCTCTCTCTCCCTCTCTCTCACCTACTCCCTCCTTCCACCCCAATATCTCCAGCTGTCCTCCTCCTCCTCCTCCGCCTCTATCAGCTCTTAAACGGCTGTCCGCGTGAGTAATGGCGCGTTAAATGCATCCGGACGCAGAGAATGCAAAAGAACTAATCTTTACCGATGACCTCCGCACCCCCCTTCTCCCCCCCCCTTCTCCTTCTCCTCCCCCCCCCCCTTCTCCTTCTTCTCCTCCCCACCCTCCGCCTCTCTATCTCCCTCTGCCACTGTTATTGACTCCCACGCTCTTCGTCCTCTTCTTCCTCCATCTTCACTTTCAGCTCCTCTTCTTTCTCTTCTTATAGTTTTTTTTATTTTCCTTCACCTCTTCTTCTTCTTTTACTTCTTATCCCTCTCCTTTTTCTTCTACTTACTTTTTTCTTATTTCGTCTTCTTCTACTTATTCTTATTTCTCCTCCTCTACCTCTTCCTCTTCTATCTTCTCTACTTCCTATTTTCTCCATCTTTTCTCCCCCTTTCTTCCGTTCTCTCTTTCTTTTCTTATCATTCTTTATTCCCCATTTTCTGTCGGTTCTTCTCCACTCTTCCTTCTTATTCCTCTTTTTCCTTCTCCTTCTACCGCCGTTTCTTCTCCCTTCTTCCCTTTCCCTCTATTCACTCTTCCTTTCCCTTTTTATTTCTCCTTCAAATTCTTCTTCTTCTTCTTTCCTTTCAGTTATCATAGCCTCCTATTTTAGTTTTCACTTTCCACTCGTTTATTCATTATCTCTATTCACTTTTCTCCTCTGACTTGGGGAGACGCGCGCTTTAGCAAGAGACACAATCCCAACATCCACGATAGGGGGTGGGGTGGAAGGGGGGGAGGAGGGAGGAAGTGGGAAGAAGCAGGAGGAGATGGAGAGAAAGGGAAAAGGAGGAGCAGGAGGAGACAAAAGGGAAAAGGGAGAGGAGAAGGAAGGAAGGGGGAAAGTGAATGGGGGGAGGACGAGGAGGGGAGCAGGAGGAGGGGGAAGGGTTGAAACAGGAAAGGGAGAGGAGGAGGGAAGGAGAAAGATAAAGGAGGAGGAAGAGAAGGGAAGGAGGAAGGGGAAGGAAAGACGAAGAAGACGAGGGGGGAAGGGTTAAGGGGCATGGGGGAGGACGAAGACGAGGAGGAAAGGAGAAGTGGGAAGGATGGAAGAAGAGAGGAGGTGGGGGGGGGGAGCAGGAGGAATGGAGGAGCCTAGATTGACCGATTAAATATTCAGGATGATCCAGAGGAGTCCTTCCCCCATCTGATAGCCCTTCATAGCTCTTCTCTCGCTCTTCCCTCTCCTTCCCTTCCGCCAGACTTTCTCCTTCTCTCCCTCTTTATCATACTATTTTTTTCACCTACCGAGCCCCTTTCCCTCCCTCCGTCTCTCTTTCCCTCTTATCCTGCTACTTCCCTCTTTTTCATGATCTCTCCTCCCTCTCTTCCTTTAATCCTTTTCCCCTCTCCCTTCCTCTTTCATTTCCCCTTCCCCTGTCCCTTATCCATTCGTTTTCCTCCTTACTTCCTTCCTCTCTCCATTCGCTCATCTCCCTTTCCCCCTTTTTTCTCCCCTCTTCCATCCCCTCCCCTTTTTCTCCTCCCTTCTGCTCCCCCCTCTTTATTTCCTCCACCCTTTCCCCTCCCCCCCTCTTTATTTCCTCCCCCATTTCCCCTTTTCCTCTTTCCTTCCCCTCTCCCTCTTTATTTCACCCCCCCTTTCCCCTTTTCCTCCTCCCTTCCCATTTCCCTCGCCCCTCTTTATTCCCTTCCCACCGGAGCCCCACTACGGCAATGATGGAGTGCGTGTTTTCCCTCCCCCTTCTGTGTCTCCTTCTAGTGCTGTGTCGTGTCTGTTGCGTTACTTGCTCGAAGCCTCAACATATTTTTGTTTATGTGCTATTTTTTCTTTCTTTCTTTCTTTCTTTCTTTCTTTCTTGTTTACAAATTATTTCTTTTATGACTTGGTTCGTTCCCGACATTTTTTTTTTTCTTCTTCTTCTTTTTCTTTTTCTTTTTGTTTTCTTTCTGTCCGTCGCAAGTTCATTTTTCTTTCCCTTCTACTTAGTCGGTG
>NW_028234411.1:23266939-23269439 GCF_977035675.1 Penaeus japonicus
AAAGAAAAAAAAGAAAAGAAAAAAAGAAAATAAACTCTGGTACTGTGACAATGGCCTATTTTATAATTTACTTGTAGTAATAGCATTTGCATAATAGCGATGTTATCATTGTCTATGGTAGTAGTTGTAGTAGCAGTAGTACATGGTAGCGAATCAATAGCTGTAAGAGAAAAAATGGAAGCATTATACCTTAATAGATATTAGTAGTAATAGCAATAGCGATTGTAGGAGTAGTAGTAGTCGCAGAAATGGTAGCAGCAGTACTCGCAAGAGTAAGAATATTAAAAGTAGTGATGATAAGAGTAAGAGTAGGAGTAGTAGAAGTAGTAGTAGTAATAATAGTAATAATAGAAGTAGCAGCAGTAGCAGTAGTAATTGTGGTAGAAATAGTAATTGTGGTAGCAGTAGCAGTATCTATCACGATCACTATCAAAGGCTCAAGCACATGTTACATCTGGATCCAAACATTAATAATGCATTCTCTCCAAGGTTTTATGTCACAATAGTAAACTCTCGTGATATAGATTTTTTTATCAATACTGTTGAATACCAGAATACTCTTAAAACCATGTCTCTTTAAGGTACTAAACCCAAGAGGATGTACAGAGCCTCGATTAATGTCACGTGGATGATTAAGACAACAGAATACATTAGATGTTGATAATAATAAAATGAAAAAAAAAACAGTTTTCTATCCGTCTTTCTAATTCTTTCACTAATGATTTACTTGTCTCCATTTTCCTCTTGTCTTTCCGATTCCTCACCTAACTCCCTCTTTCCCTCCCCGTCTGTTTGTCTCTTAACTGACTTATCTAACTCTCTTTCACATTTTGTCTTTCTGCCTCTCTATCTATTCAGGTCCACCTCTCTTTGCTTGCTTTCATTGTTTTATTTCGTTGTTTTACTTGCTTTTATTCTTTACTCCCTCAGTCCCTTCTGGAAATTTACTTTAACGTTCGGCTTCTCATCTATCGACCATTAATCTTGGCTACAAAGTATAACTCCTTCGATCTCCAGAATTCTGGACGAAAGTAGTGAAAAAAAATATATATATTGACGAGTGATTTACATTATAAAATGAGTATATATTGAACAAAAAAAAAAAATCTATCGACCATAAATCTTGACTCAAAATATAACCCCGTCGCTCTCTGAGTGGCCACCCCCTCCCCCTACCACACCCCTCACCCTTCCCCTCCAAACAAACAATCTCAGCTCGTCGCCCTCACCCCACCCCCCTCCTCCCTTATTGTTCCCACCACTGTTAAGATAAACGTAACTGATTTCTTGAAATTGCTGAAGTTATATTAACAAAAATTGTCACTATTTGCGTGAGGTAAAATGGAGAGATCCAATTTCGTAACTACGTATTCGTGCTTTAGGAAAATGAGATGGCGGAGGGATATTTGAAGATATAGCAATAACTCCTTCTATATAAAAAGGACTTGTTAACACTGAATAACATCGTGAAGGTACAAATATAACCACTGTAAATAGAAGGGCTATACAAATGAAGCATCTCTAAATTGAAATATGTTGACATCTAAAAGAAAATAATGCAAGTCTCAAAAGGCAAAGGGGGAAATAAGCACATAAATCCAACAGGCTTTACTGTTCTTGAAAACTTTAGATAACCTTCTATACAGAGTACAGAAAGCAGCAATGGCGTTTGGTTTGAAAGTTCAAAGCAGAAAATTCTGAATGAAGCTAATAAAGATATATTGATATTGACGAGCAATTTACATTATGAAATGAGTATACATTGTAATAAAAAAAATTACTTTGTAAAAAGAAGAATAGGAGTCTACCAGCAGCTATATCAAAGGGTGCAAGACGTGTATTTATGTGACATGTTGACGTCCTTGCCAAAGCTGCAGAAGAGGTAACCACTGTCAGAACAGATTTAGGAATAATGTAATGCCAACGTGTGCAATTGCTAACACTCGGGGAGGAGACACAAAAGCAGGTGATGCAACGACCGACTATTCTGGGAGAAACCGAAGCCAAGCCTTCAGGAAAAAAAAGCCCCGAATTCAGAGACCTTGAAGAGTCTAATCGAGAGGGTGAAGATGCAATAACATGGGCGAATAAACACTACCTGCAGGGAAACCAGATCAGCCTATCTCAGCCTCCGAGACGCGGAGAAAACACGACGGCAACATCAGAGGAAGATTCTGAAAACCTCCCGTCTCGAAGAATATCGCAACATGTGCAAACCTGCTGATAATTTGCATATCGATCCCTTTAGACGAGGGATAAAAGAAAATTTTAAAATGGGATTGAACAGTCCTTAAATAAAGTGAGGCGATGATAAAATTAAACAACAAAGGACCTTCAAGTAAATGACGTTTTTTTACTTCAATCAAGTATGATTCTTTATGGCAGCAAAGGGTGTTTGTTTATAAGTAGCTTTGGTGAACTGAGTATTTTTTCTTCAAGATCATACCGACAGAAGAAACGCTGAAGAAAAGGAAGACAATGCAAGAGGCAAGAAACAACA
>NW_028234411.1:23274439-23299439 GCF_977035675.1 Penaeus japonicus
CCCCACCCCCCATCCCCTCTTGTTTACGATTCTCATCAAGTTATCTTATCTTATTTTATGTCGCCATTATCGCTATCACCAAATCAATATTTTCTGTCAAAACACAATACTCATTTTTTGCTACTGACAATTGTGTGATGAATGTGCGTGCGTGTGTGTTTCAGTGAGTGAGTGAGTAAGTGAATGAGTGAGTAAGTGAGTAAGTGAATAAGTGAATTAATTAATTGATTGGCTGGTAAATGAATAAATTAATCAGACGAATGACTAACTAATGAATGTGTGATAAAGTAAAGAAGTGAATAAGCGAGTTTGTACCTTAGTGTATACGCATATACATGCACAATAGATACATATGTAAATGAGCAATTTTTGTACCTACATGCATATATATATACGCTTACGTGTGTACGTGCACCAACCGCAACTACAGTAGTGGTACTCACCAACAATCACCACGGAAGGAATCACACGTACCTGAAAGATAAAATTCGATAAATAAACCTTTCAAAAACAAATTGGTTCAAAATCGAATAAAAATGAAGTTCTTGAATTGGTTGTATTCCAACAAACACTTGATTGGAAGTTGAAAAAAAAATATGAAAGGGAATACTACAAAGTTCGTTCAATAAGAGGAGAAAGAGAGAAATGGAGAAAGGAAGATCAAAAGAATGGAAATGATGAAGAGAGAGAGACGGATAAAACTAGAGGCAGAGACAGACAGACAGACACAGCTACACATATATTTAGTCTCAGTAAATAAACATTTAAGATAATGAACATCGATCCGAAGAAATCGACAAACAATTCAATGAACAACTCTGTGGATGAGTATGTGAAAATTTCAACAAACAAATTAATTTTTGTTTCTCTCTTTCTCTCTTTCTCTCTCTCTCTCTCTCTCTCTCTCTCTCTCTCTCTCTCTCTCTCTCTCTCTCTCTCTCTCTCTCTCTCTCTCTCTCTCTCTCTCTCTCTCTCTCTCTCTCTCTCTCTCTCTCTCTCTCACTCTCTATCTATCTATCTATCTATCTATCTATCTATCTATCTCTTTGTATTTTTTTTCCTTTTTTTTTCTTTTTTTTTGTGTTAGCACTTAATCAAACATACAAACAAACAAGTAGACCCCCCCCTTACCCGCTAAGCAGCCGAGATGACCCCCCCCCCCCCTGTCGCTTGCTGGGGCCATAGCGCCGCGGATAATACGCCCCAAACTAGACAATTCCACTTGGCGAAGTTGGCTGAGGAGGTGATGGAGGGGAGAAGAGAAAGGGGAAAAGAATAGGGGAAAAGGGGAAAGTATGAGAAAGGAAAGTGGGGGAAAAGGGGAAAGCATGAGAAAGGAAAGTGGGGGAAAAGGGGAAAGCATGAGAAAGGAAAGTGGGGGAAAAGGGGAAAGCATGAGAAAGGAAAGTGGGGGAAAAGGGGAAAGCATGAGAAAGGAAAGTGGGGGAAAAGGGGAAAGCATGAGAAAGGAAAGTGGGGGAAAAGGGGAAAGCATGAGAAAGGAAAGTGGGGGAAAAGGGGAGAATGCAAGTAAGGAAAGAGGGGAAAAGGGAAAAATGTAAGAAAGAAAAGGGGAAAGTGTAAGAAAGCGAAAGTGTAAGAAAGGAAAGCGTGGGAAATAGGGAGAAAAGGGAAGGAAGGAAGGAAGGCAGAAGGGAAGAGAAGGATTAAAAAAGGAGGTAATGGAGAAGCTAAGGATGAGAAAGGGGAAAAAAGGAAGAAGGGAAGGAAGAGAAAGGGAGGGGGAAGACAAGACGAGGAAAAGAGAATATGGGAGAAAGGAAGGAGACAAGGTAAGGGGAAAGAAGAATAAAAGAAAAGAAACGAAGCCTGGAAGAAGTGGAAGGGGCATATGCGTGTGTGTGTGTGTTCGTGTGCGTGCGCGTGTACGTGTGCGTATGCGTGTGCGTATGCTTGTGCGTGTATGTGTGTGTGTGCTTGTGAGTGCATTCACATGTACGTCTACGCGTGTTTATGCATACGTTTTCCAATATTATTCTAAGGCCCAAGCAAGACGGAGGACAAATAACCCGGAGGCGCAGGCAATCAGCTGATCCGCTTTTGTATAACAAGAGAAACGCAACTTAATTGAGGGTTGAGGGAGGAAGGAGGCGAGGAGGAGGTGAGAAATATTGTGGCACTCTGTGGAATTAGATGATAGTGAGAAAGATAAACAAGTGGATGATTGAAGGAGAGAGAGAAGGAGGGGGAGAAGGGAGGGAAGGAGCTAGGGTGTTTTCTCCTCCATTTCCTTTGTTTTGTTTATGGTTAAGTTTTCTTCCCTTTTTTTTTTTTTTTTTGTTTCTTCTTCCTAATTTTTTGTCGTTGTTGTTCTGTCCTTTCCCACCCTTCTATAGTTTTTATCCCCTTTTTTCTATTTTTTCTTTTTCATTTTTATTCTGATTGGTTATCTGTTGTTGGTAGCGGTTTTTTTTATTATTATTATCTAATCCTTCCCTTCCTTTTGATTTTTCTCCTCCTTTTCCGTTACCGTTCTCATCTCCATCTCGTCTTCCTTTTCGTTTTATAATTCAGTCCTTCTCTCTTCTCTACTCCCTCTTCGTCCTCCATTACTTCCTATTTCTCTCCTGTACTTCCTTCTTATCCAATCTTTCCATTCTTCCCCCTTTGCTAGCGTCCATCCCACTCACTTCCGCACACATTGGCCACCGGCGGTTTGCGTGGCGAGTAAATGGATGGATTAGTTAATGAATGAATGCGTAGCTGGCGTGTGAGTAGAGTTAACGAGTGAGTGATCGGGTCGGCCAATATATGACAAGTGAGTTAGACTGACTACCTAACTGACTGATTGTGATGAAAGGAGCGCGCGAGAGAGACAGACACAGAGAGAGAAAGGGGAAGAGAGAGAGGGGGGGGGGGGGGGGGGGGGGGGGGGGGGGGGGGGGGGGGGGGGGGAGAGAGAGAGAGGGGGGGGGGAGGGAAAGAGAAGGAGAGAGAGGGGGGGGGGGAGAGATACAGACAGACAGATACAGATAAAAAAAGGACCGAGAGAGAGAGAAAGAGAGAGGGAGGGGAAAGATAAGGACAGACAGATACAGATTAAAAAAAAGAGAGAAAGAGAGAGAATAGACAAAAGACATAAAAGGAAGAAAACAAAGTCTGTACTTCAGTATCTGTGCGTGAGTGCGTTTATAGAACATGTATACAGCGTTGACTTCTAGAATAGGCCTATGTAATGCCAACGTGCGTGACAGAAACAGCTTAACAAAGCGGTTACCCCCATAATCGTGATGACAACTTTCCGACCCGACAATAAGGTTTGGAAACGGGGGGGGGGGGGGGAGGCCACGGAATGCATGCGTGGTCTAGTAAAAAAAAAAAAAAAAAAAAATACGATACAGAAGAATCATAAACGTACACACAGAAGCATACATATGTGTATGCCAAGGGCCTTTGATGTATGCACATTCATACGTATTGTACATATGTTTTCTCGTTCATTCACACTGGCATATATCTATAACCACTTACATAGACACATATATCAAACTCTTACATTCATCTTTATACACAGACACACAAATCGACATGCACGCACACCCATGCACACACAAAACACACACATACTACGCACACGCACACACACACAAACATGCATAAACTATACTAATTTACGAGTTCCGTATTTACTTAAATCCAGGGAGAGCATATAGACTTCCGTAAACCAAGGTCTTCTTTTTTCGTATAATGGACGACTGATGTAAGGAAGGAAGGGAGATATGGAGAGGGAGAGGGAGAGGGAGAGGGAGAGGGAGAGGGAGAGGGAGAGGGAGAGGGAGAGGGAGAGGGAGAGGGAGAGGGAGAGGGAGAGGGAGAGGGAGAGGGAGAGGGAGAGGGAGAGGGAGAGGGAGAGGAGGGAGAGGGAGAGGGAGAGGAGGGAGAGGGAGGGGGAGAGGAGAGGGAGAGGAGAGGGAAGGGAAGGGAGAGGGAGGGGAGAGGGAGAGGGAGAGGGAGAGGGAGAGGGAGAGGGAGAGGGAGAGAGGAGAGGGAGAGGGAGAGGGAGAGGGAGAGGGAGAGGGAGAGGGAGAGGGAGAGGGAGAGGGAGAGGGAGAGGGACTGAGACTATCAAATAAAAAAAATGAAAAAGAAACAAAAGGAAGGTAAAAAAACGGAAAAAATAACCGCAAAAAGAGGAGACAGAGCGAGAAATTAAAAATAATGATAATAACAAAAGAAAAGACGCTGATGGATAGACGAAGAAAAAAAAATGCACAAAGAGAGAAAATATAAAGAAAAAAACAAGAACAAAAACAGCAATTTTCATCTCTAGGAAAGTTGCGCGGAGGGGGGGGGGGCAAAGGGAGTGGTGTGGGGGTGGAGGGGAGCAGAGGTCCACTGCATAAATGTATAGATTGTGCGAAAGTTTTATCCTAAATCATCCAAACAGCTCAATGGAATCAGAATATACAGCTTGCATGTGTTAACATCATGAGGTAACTGCAGCATATATTTTTTATCTTTCCTCTCTTTCTCTCTTTTAACAGGCTTTCCTCTCTTTCTCTCTCCTCTGTTTGCGACTATCAGTATCAGCGTCCGTGTGTGTGTGTGTGTGTGTGTGTGTGTGTAAGTAAATGCGTGTCCTAAACTGTAAGCAATAAACTCAAAACAACTACTTATATTGCATTTAAAATAACACAGCCACAACTTGTCAACAGGGAGCCCACGTTACCTTAAACATACATCTAATATACCTTTAATTTCGCTCATTTTTCCTTCCCCTTAACAATAATCATATGTAAATAGATATATAACAAAATATCTAAAAGCCAAACAGAGGACACGAATAGCAACAGAAGTGACAAACGGAAAAAATACATAATGCTTTTCTCTCCTCCCTAACCCCCTTTCCTCTTCCCTTCCCCTTCCCCTTCCCCCCTTCCCCCCACTCCCACCCCTACACCGTCATTCAATTACGATAAACTATTACTTCCATCTCATTGAAAGTCCAATTGTGTCGAATGAAATTAATATGTAGCATTACTTCAGGTATCTCTTGTTCACTATCCAATTATGTGAATATTTAAAAAAAAGTTAAATATATAGATGGGAGGATATCTTTTTGAGAAGGAGGGGAGGGGGGTAAAATTGATCCGAATATTCGATAGCCTTTTTGACGGCTCTCCCCTCTCTGTCTATCTTCTCTCCTCCTCTCCTCTCCTCTCCCCTCCCCTCCCCTCCCCTCCCTTCCCCTCCCCTCCCTCCCTCTCTTTCCTCTCCCGTCCCTAATTTCATTTAGTCGGCCACCATCTTTTTTTTCTATTTTGAGAAAATAAAGAAAGAGAGAAAAAAAAAGATAATGAAAGAACCATCAAACTTAATGATTAATTAAACTAATGTGGAATCCCCTTACCACCCTCTCCTCCCCGGCCTATGTTCCTACCCCTTCTCCCCCTCCCCCCCACGACTCCACCTCTCCATGCCAATGTCCCAACCCCTGTACCTCCCCCCCCCCCACCCTCATCACTGCCACCTGCCTAAAATGATAGCAAATAACTTTCCCCTTCTTACGGCACACACCTTGTGCTGATGAAACGCTGATAATGGATAATAAAAGAAGAAGATTGGTGTAATTCACACACACACACACACACACGCGCGCGCGCGTACGGAAAGGTTCGAATGGGAAAAGAAGGAAGGGGAGAGGGAGGGAGAGGGAAAAAGGAGTCGGAAAGCAGGGGAGGAAGAAGAAAAAGGAAGAGGAAAAGGAGAAGGAGGAGGGGGGAGGAGGGAGGGAGGGAGGTAGGGAGGTAAGGAGGGAAGAAGGGCGGGAAGGGGAAAGGAAATCCGATTAACAGGAACGAAAACAGGGAGAGACGCTATATAGATATTATGTAGCCTAATCCTGTTTTTTTTTCTCTCCATCTCCATCTTTCTCTTTCCTTCTCCTTCTCCCTCTTCCTCACTCTATTTACTTTTCCTTCTCCCTCTCTCCCTAACTCCCTCCCTCTCTCTCTCCCTCTCTCTTTCTCTTTTCCTCTCTATCTCACTCTCTTCCTCTCTTCCTCTCGACTTTACTTCCTTCCCTCTCTCCCACTCCCTCTACCATTCCCCCTCCCCCTCCCCCTCCCCCTCCCATCCCCGCTCCCTCACTCCCCCCTCCTCTCCCTCTCCCCGTCCCTCATCCTATCAAGAGGTGAGAGAATGAACAGGTTTTTCCGTTGTTTGTTATTTTCATGTTTTGTTGTTGTTGTTGTTGTTGTTGCTTTATCTTTTTTATGAGAGCGGGCGAGGTGAGTGAGACAAGGCGCGGAGAGTAATTCTTTTATGTCAAGGCGCGTTTACTTCCCCGTCTCCGTTTTCCCTCTCGTCTTCATTCTCTTGTCTCTCGCTTTGTTCTCGTTTCCCGCCATTTTTCTCGACGTGGTTCTCGTATTGTTTCTTTTTGCTGATTTTTTTTCTTTCTTTTTCCTTTTCTTCCTCTTCTACTATTCTATTTTCTCTCTCTCTCTCTCTCTCTCTCTCTCTCTCTCTCTCTCTCTCTCTCTCTCTCTCTCTCTCTCTCTCTCTCTCTCTCTCTCTCTATCTCTATCTCTTTTTCTCTATTATTTTTGTTAACGATATTGTTGTCGGTATAATGATTGATTACCTTTTGACAACCTTGTTCCTCTATTTCAATTTTCTGTTTGTAATCTACGATTCTTGCCATTATTAGTATATATAATTACTCTTCCTTTATAATCCTTTTCTCCAAGTCTCCCTAATCCTACTTTTCCTCCTTTTTCTACTTCTTCATCTTCTTCTTCTTCTTCCTCTTTTATCTCCTTCCTCTCCTCCTACTACTCCTCTTCTACCTTATCCTCATCTTTCTCTACGATCTTCTTCCTCCTCTTCATTCTCCTCCTCTACCTCCCCCTCCTCCTCCTCTACCGTTTCCTCTCCTCCTCCTCCTCCTCTAATTTACCTTCTTCCTCTCCTCCTCCTCCTCATTTACTTTATTCCTCTCCTCCTTCTCCTCCTCCTCCTCCTCCTCCATCACCTTCTTCTTGTTCTCCTCCTCCCCCTCTTCCTCCTCCTCCTCTTCTTCTACCTTCTTCCTCTCTTCCTCCTCCTCTTCCTCCTCCTCTACCTTCTTCTTCTTCTCCTCCTTCCCTTCGTCATCATCTTCCTCCATTCGGCGGGCCAACAAAATTTCGTGGGTGGAATCCATAATACAATATTTGGGCCAACGTCAGCCCTTCCTCCTGACATCTGCGCTTGCACGATTTCACTTTTTCTCTTCACCCTTTCTCATTCTCTTTCTCTCTATCTCTTTCTCATTGTCTTTCTCTCTATCTCTTTCTCATTGTCTTTCTCTCTATCTCTTTCTCATTGTCTTTCTCTCTATCTCTTTCTCATTGTCTTTCTCTCTATCTCTTTCTCATTGTCTTTCTCTCTATCTCTTTCTGTGTCTTTCTCTCTATCTCTTTCTGTGTCTTTCTCTCTATCTCTTTCTGTGTCTTTCTCTCTATCTCTTTCTGTGTCTTTCTCTCTATCTCTTTCTCATTCTCCTTCTCTTTATCATTCTAAGATTGTACCTTTGTCTGCCTTTGCTAATCGATCTATTAATATTTCCTGATATGTCTATTTGCATCCATCTAATTCTTTTATTATCTATTTCTTCCTTTCTTTACAATCGTATATTTTTCTAATCTATAATGATCCAAAAATTTCCAATCATTCTTCTTAATTTTTCATCTATTCCTTCGACTTTTCTCCTATCCTTTCTCCTTTTTTTGCAATTCCCAGATCATCATTTGTCGATCTTTTACAAACCATTATTTTTTCTTCTTCTATTTCGTTATTACAAGAAACCTTGCCGATCATTTTCTGTGTTCTTTACTCTGTGATTTATTCTTTCTGGTTTTCCTTTTACATTTTGACCCCTTTTCTATTTCTGCCTTTCCCATATCAATTATCGTTTAACTCCAAACGAAACTTTTATAAATGTTTTTTTGTTGTTGTTGTTGTTGTTATGGCAAGCATCCCATAATGTACTTTTTATGTATAGTAATATATGAATCCTTCTTCGTGTTTTTAATCTGTTATAATCTGTTTCCCAATTTTTCTTCTTACTACTTCTCCACCTTCCGTCCCTATTGCAGTCCCCCCATCGCCAGCGCCTGATCTATTACAAAATCTTCAAGACGCGAACCTATGACGCAACTGTAGTACCCTGTTCTATTAATAAAACCAAGAGCTTCATCCTAAACTATTCTCCTTTCGGCATTTTATTACACGAGACCATCCCCTTCGCGATCTATCTACCCGATCTTGCCCATCTACTCCGAGTGCCCGAGTAGAACATGCCTCCTGAAGGAACTGCCCTTTTGGTGCGTGGAGGAGGAAGTGCCTGGAGGAGGTGATTAGGACGCTTGAGGTAGAAGAGCTTATTGCATCGTATTGTGCCATTCCTATTCACTCGTTTCTGAGAGCTTTCTCGGAGAAATTCGGACACTTCTCACGCCTCCATTGAGTGCCCCGTCGAGAGGTTGGGGAAAGGTTCACTTCCTTTGGAGGAGTCCCTTCTACTTCTCATCCCATTCGACCGTCCGTCCTCACATGTCAAGTGAAATCCATCCATCCCTTCGTCGCGGATCGGTTGAACTATTTTTTCCCTACCTTTATACTTTTTTTTTTTGGGGGGGTGAGGATTGGAGAAGAGTTATGCTAACCTTTTAACTTCGTCCGCATTCGTGTGGCGTCTCTCCAGGTGATTATAAAGACTCAAAATGTGGCATCACAATCCTGGCGGCCTCCTTTATGAGATCAAATAGCCCATTCCTCTGCCTTAATTACTTATCTCGGCCACACAAAGGGACGATCGGCGGGGGACCTCCACTTATCCCCGCCCTCTATAATGTCGCCTTTACATAACCATGATCGCCCTCGCGAGGCGTCATCGTCGTCTGTGTCTTGGATCCACGTCCCTCCTGCGGCCAGTCCTTAAGGATTCTCGTCCTGTGATTCTGAGTCTCTTCTGCCAAATTCTTCATGCGCGTTCTTCTTCTTCTTGTCTCATTCTTTGTCTCTATTCATTCATGATCACTCTTACTCTCACCCTCTCTGTCTCTCTCTCTCTCTCTCTCTCTCTCTCTCTCTCTCTCTCTCTCTCTCTCTCTCTCTCTCTTTCTCTCTCTCCGCCCTCTTTTCCTCTTCTCACTTTTTGACACGTAGAGTGACCTACTTGACCTCCTTGCTCATGTATTCCGTCGACTTAACCTTCCTCTCCCGTCCCCTCCCCACTCCCTCCTTCCCTCCCTCCTTCCCAACACAACACACACTTGAAATTGCTTCTGCCTCTAAGACGCCGTGCCTAACATTCGACTCCATTCTGCCAGGAGTTGATTATACCCCAATCGCTTTTTTATCGCTCTTTATTTTCTCTCTTTCTCTCTCTTTTAGTCTTGCATCAGCATTGCTACTTCAATGTTTGCTTCTGAAGTTCTTTCTACCCAGTAGGTTACTACAGTGCATCTCATGCTTGTTTGTTTTTTCTGTCTGGCAATCAGTCCATACCTTTCCTTGAATCTTTCTCGTTTGTATTTGTTCATTTGTATTTGTTTTTTTTTCTACTTTCCTTTTCTTTCTTTCTTCTCTCTCTCTCTCTCTCTCTCTCTCTCTCTCTCTCTCTCTCTCTCTCTCTCTCTCTCTCTCTCTCTCTCTCTCTCTCTCTCTCTCTCTCTCTCTCTCTCTCTCTCTCTCTCTCTCTCTCTCTCTCTCTCTCTCTCTCTCTCTCTCTCTCTCTCTCTAATTACCACTCTATTCTCCCTCCACCCCTCCATTCATTTTATTCACACCCTTTCACTCTCCCTCCACTCCACTCTCTACATCCCACTTTCCCTCCCTATTTCCATCCCTCTATCCCTCCATCTCCTTAACTTCACGCCCTTCAACTTTCCCGCCATACTATGCCCCCCTCCCTCCCTCTCTCACTTCCCCCTCCCCTCCCTTTATCATTTCCCGACCTCCCTCCTCCCCCCCTTCCTCATTTCCCCTCCTCCCTCCCCTTCTCATATCTCTCCCACCCTCCCCCTTCCTCCTTCCCATTCCCCCTTCTCCCCTCACCTTCCCATTTCCCCTCCACCTTTCCTCCCTCCTCCTTCGTACCCCCGCCCAACCCCCGCCCACCTCCGCCCACACCGGCCTAACCCCCACCCACGCCCGCCCACGACCGGAATCACATCAGCGCTCGCCGCCGAAGAAGGGTAGGGTTGATAGCGGTTGGCTCGTCTTCGGTCGGTCGGGTTGGGTGTGCGGGCGCGCAGGCGAGTGAGGGGAAAACGAGGGTCGAAGGCGTGATGTGAAGGCTTATTGATGTGATGTGAAGGCTTATTGATGTGATGTGAAGGCTTATTGATGTGATGTGAAGGCCAATTAGCGTCATGTGAAGGCTTATTTATGTGATGTGAAGGCTTATTTATGTGATGTGAAGGCTTATTAATGTGATGTGAAGGCCAATTGGCGTCATGTGAAGGCTTATTGATGTGATGTGAAGCCTTATTGATGTGATGTTGCGGCTTATTGATGTGATGTGAAGGCCAATTGGCGTGATGTGAAGATTTATTGGTGTGATGTGAAGGTCTATTGGCGTGATGTGAAGGTCTATTGGCGTGATGTGAATGCCTATTCGTGCGGTAGTCCTCTCGTGTGTATGGACTAATGAGCGGAGGGTCTTGAGGAAAAAAAGGAACAAAAGAGAAGTGATTGTTTCTTTCTTCGGTATGTTCTTTTTACTGCTATGCTCACAGATTCATGTGAATATCATTTGGTTAGATACACATAGATAGAGAGAGAGAGAGAGAAAGAGAGAGAGAGAGAGAGAAAGAGAGGCTAATTCTTCCCCCTCATTCTTCCTTCTCCTGACGGCTCTTGCATGACAAACAAGACCTCCTCCCCCGACAAACCCCAAGCGAGCTAGCTAACGTCGCCCCTTCTCCATCCACCCCATTCCCCCTCCCCCTCCCCCTCCCCCTCTACCTCCCCTTCCCCCTCGCCTTCCCCTTCCCCTCCCCCTCCCTCTCAAACGAAACTTCTGCGTGTCCGCCTCTACGTCAGAGCATTCAGTTGGGGACCGGATATCTGCTCATTCTCGAGAGACAAGGAGCGGCAGAAGCTCTTGGAGGACGACCTTCACCTTCGTAGACACACACAGAGCTTCTTCTTCCTCCTCCTCCTCCTCCTCCTCCTCCTACTCCTCCCCTTCCCCCCCCCCCTCCTCCCTCATCTCTTCCCTCCCCCCCAAACATGAATATTCAAGACAGAGTATTAAGTAAAGGGAACAAGATGTAAAACACGAGTATTGTGATGGTAATGTATCATAACAACACCTTCCACAGGGACTGCCTGCTTGTGCCTGAAAACAGCAGGCCTTCTCGAAATAGACATTTTAGCCAGATAGCCAATTTGGACTGCACATACACCGCATAGGATAGCCAGGCAGCCAATTGGGACCTACATATGTCGGCACAAGATAGCCAGGCATCCTATTTAGACCTACAGTCATCGTATATGATAGCCAAATACCCATCGACAGACAGCTACCTTGGACCCAGATCCAGAACCAAAAACCATAATCGAACACTTAGACACTTAATATAAACGATTTAATCAAGAGCCAACTTTGTCTCAAAAACACTGGAGTTAACAGTGAAGCAAACAAACTGATTTCAAATACACAGTGAAAAGCCATATCAAGTGCTGATGCATTGCACATGGCAAAGAAGCTCGTAACATGGGCTCAGATACAGAGAAACACCTAACGTGGGTTCAAATACACAATGCATAAGAACGAAACAACCAATTTAGGTTCAGACACACAAACCCATATCACCGAAACAACCAACACGGCTTCAGATACACCTTAACTAAACAACTAAAGAGCTAACTTAGAACTGCATACACCGTGTATAACACCTGGATGTTGCTTTTGGCGGTGAGGCTCCAACCGAGTGGAGTTTTCGGGGTCTTTCCTTTGATCTTTTACGTTCGGATACTCTTCTAGCGTTATTTCATGCTTTGAAATGGAGGATTATGTAAAATAAGATAGGAAAAAGAGCTAAAGAGAGAGAATGAGAGAGAGAGAGAGAGAAAGAGAAGGAGAATGTGATAGAGAGATGAGTGAGTGTGCGAGTGTGTGTGTGAAAGTGAGAAAGGTAAAGAAAGAGAGCAAGAAGGAGAATGCGAAAGGGAGAGAGAGAGAAAGAGAAAATGAAAGAGAGAGAGAGAGAAAGACAGAGAAAACAAGCACATAAATCCCACAGACGCGAACATGTATCAAGACCTTATATATCAAAACAGGCAATCTGCGTTTTAAAATTCAATTTGGTTCTGACAACTTTTTCCGCCATTAACCGCAGTGCTAATCCAATATCTCGTAACGACAACATTAAACACACTTGAAGCACTAATTTTGCTTGTTTCTCCTCATCATAACCTAATTTTTTAAAACACAATTTATCACTAAGAGAGTAAAAAAGAAAAGAAAAAAAGGAAGGCGAGGTATTTACATTTGTTTTTTCTTCGCCATTACACTTGCATTCTAACGCATTTCAATAACGGTTGTAAAAAAAAAAAAAAAAGGGGGGGGGTGAGATATTCAACTGTACATCCAGTCTCATAAATTCTTCTCTTCTATGATGGCTATAATACTGTAATAGGTATTTATTAGCATTTATTTTTTCCCATAATATCTTAATCCTTATTTATCGAGAAACGGGTCTTTCGCCAGACAGAAATATGATCACCAGGTCAATTATGTCATGTTGTTGACCAAACTAATGTATTTCCTGTCAGAGCCTGTCCCTGGTGTCACTTCATGAAAGCTCTTAATTCATGTCTCTTGAGAAAAAAGAGAGATGAAAAAAATAAAGGAATATATATATATATATATATATATATATATATATATATATATATATATATATATATATATATACATACATACATACACACACACACACATATATACATACACACACACACACACACACACATACATATATATATATATATATATATATATATATATATATATATATATATATATATATATATATATATATATATATATATATATATTTGCATATACATATATATATATATATATATATATATATATATATATATATATATATATATATATATGTGTGTGTGTGTGTGTGTGTGTGTGTGTGTGTGTGTGTATGTATATATGTGTGTGTGTGTGTGTATGTATATATATATATATATATATATATATATATATATATATATATATATATATATATATATATATATTTGTGTGTATGTATATATGTGTGTGTGTGTGTATGTATATATATATATATATATATATATATATATATATATATATATATATATGTATGTATGTATATGTATATATATATATATATATATATATATATATATATATATATATATATGTATATGTATATATATATATATATATATATATATATATATATATATATATATATATATGCGTGTGTATGTGTGTGTGTGTTTGCGTCTGTATGTGTGTGTGTGTGTTTGCGTCTGTCTGTGTGTGTGTGTGTGTGTGTGTGTGTGTGTAAATGTGTCTGACATCATGCTTGACTAATATTACGTATCCACAGATAAAAGTGAGGTAACCAGCATTATAGTGTAAAGGCACTATAGCACGACCGGTGTTATCATAGCAATCCTCACTTTTGAAATATCATGCATTTCATTAATACAGTATGAGATTCGCGTGCGTAGATGCACTGCATATGTGCATGCATAATCTTTCAGTACATGCCTATGTGTATTCATGCACGAATATATGCATGTTCGTATAATGACATCTGAATGATCTAAATAACAAATGTTTCATAAAGGTTCTGTTCGTTAATGAACGTAATGCTTTTTATGCATGCATGCGTGACTGCATGAATATAAAACATCGAAAACACGATTCTGTTCAATCGGACGTGGCCAGAATGATGTCAGAGGAGATCTAAATGGCGTCACAGGAAGGAGAGAGAGAGAGAGAGAGAGAGGGAGAGAGAGAGAGAGAGAGAGAGAGAGAGAGAGAGAGAGAGAGAGAGAGAGAGAGAGAGAGAGAGAGAGAGTGCAAAAAGGTCCTGGTGGCGACCTCTACATGAAAAATGGCAGCGTGGCTTTGGGTGTGAAGAACATGGACGAAACAGCTTTTTTTTATTTTATTGCTTAAACTTGAACAGTAGTATATTGGAGCGAGGGCTGCTCCACGAAAGGAGACTCTCTACCACAATATATGATTTGTCTGAGGATATGTGTGAATCATGTCATGTCATGTCATGTGACATTGTGATGATAAGAAAGAAGCGTTGCATGTGCACATAGTTCATGCGAAGGGAAAGACAAAATAACACTGGTGTGTCTGACGTGACAGTAAGAGAGGGGCAGACAGATAGGTGAAGCAACGAACCTACGTATATATATGTAAGATATATATATATATATATATATATATATATATATATATATATATATATATATATATATATATATATATGTGTGTGTGTGTGTGTGTGTGTGTGTGTGTGTGTGTGTGTGTAACAAATAGAATGACATGAATGATGAATGAATTATATGGAATACAATAACGAAAGCATACATATTCGATGGACATAATAACAATGGCAGCTGACATAAGATATAAATATAAATGGTTATTGCGAGGTTTCAGAAATTGAGAGAGAAAGACACAGAGAGAGGGGGGGGGGGGAAGAGAGAAAAAGAATGACAGAGAGAGAGAAAGAGAGATAGAAAGAGGAAGAGAGTGAGTGAGAGAGAGGGATGGGATGATCCAAATTCCTACAAAGAATTTCCTTTTTTCTGTATTTTTAGCGTTGCTTTTAGTGCCTATAAGTTTCTTATCAAAAGCTGAACTCAGCTCTTTTAGTAGCGTTAAAAAATCACTTAAACGGTTTTGGCCAAATGAGAGAGGTACCTTAATATCAGAAGAGGATAGAAGCAGATGGAGAGAGAGAAAAAATCAATGTAAAAGAAAGTAAGAAAAAAATATAGAGAGAATAAAGAATGAAAACAAATCGATAAATAAATAGATAATAAAAAATAGATAAAAGGAAAGAACAGTAGAAAGAGGAGCGCGAAAAAGAGGAAGAATATGACAATGGAAAATGAGAGAAACAGAAGAATATGATGATAAACAGCTGTTCCTACTTCGACTGATCAAGGCGAGGGACTTCCCCTCTTTGCGAACATCGGTTTCCAAAGGACGAGGAGTGCATAAACTTGGGTAATGAGGATGGAGGAAGAGGAGAGGGAGGTGGAAGAGGAGAGGGAGGGGAAGGAAAGGGGGAGGAAGAGGAGAGAGTGAATGAGGAAGCGGGGGCGAGGAAGAGGAGTGGGAGAAGGGGGAGGAGGAGAAGGAGGAGGAAGAGGATATGTAGAATGAGGAAGAGGGAGGAGGAGGATGAGGAGATTAACAATGATAATGTTAATAAAGATAATAATATTGACAATGATGAAGGGAGAAAAATAATGAAAAAGGAGAAGACAACAAGTCAACAAGAATAAAAAATACAACAAAAAAATACAATACCCCTAACTAAAAACAAAACATATTCCAAACTTCCATAAAACTTCAACCTCCCCCCTACTCCCCACCCACCCCCACCCCCGCCCCCCACCATAATCCCCCTAAAAAAAAGAAGTAGAGATAACGAAAGAAAACCAAGAACGAGCTAAGAGCTGAAAGCAAGCAAGCAAACAAGCAAGAAAAACGCTGGCTTTCCCAAGAGTAAATCCAGGCAGTTGTTCCCTCGCTCATCACAAGCGCGAAATGAAAACCGAAAGGCCTTTAAACACTCAACTTCAAAAGGGGAAGTTCGGTTAATATCGCCCCCGCCTTTACGAAGGAAATCATGAAGGAAGGAAAGGAAGGAGGGAGGGAGGGAGGAAGAGAAGGAGGGATGGAAGGAGGGGGGGAGAGAAGGAGGGATGGAAGGAGGGGGGAAGAGAAGGAGGGAAGGAAGGAGAGAGGGAGAAAGAAAAGGAAGGATGGAAGGCGGGGGGAAGAGAAGGAGGGAAAGAAGAAGGGAGGGAGGAAGAGAATGAGGGAAGGAAGGAGGGATGGAAGGAGGGGGGAAGAGAAGGAGGGAAGGAAGAAGGGAGGGAGGAAGAGAAGGAGGGATGGACGGACGGAAGGAGAGAGGGAGGGAGGGAAGGAGGGGGGAAGAGAAGGAGGGAGGAAGGAGGGTGGAAGAGAGGGAGGGAAGGAGGGTGGAAGAGAGGGAGGGAAGAGGGAAGGAGGGGGGAAGAGAGGGAGGGAAGGAGGGGGGAAGAGAAGGAGGGAGGGAAGGAGGGGGGAAGAGAGGGAGGGAGGGAAGGAGGGTGGAAGAGAGGGAGGGAAGGAGGGGGGAAGAGAAGGAGGGATGGAAGGAGGGGGGAAGAGAAGGAGGGATGGAAGGAGGGGGGAAGAGAAGGAGGGATGGAAGGAGGGGGGGAGAGAAGGAGGGATGGAAGGAGGGGGGGAGAGGAAGGGATGGAAGGAGGGAGGGAGAGAGGGAGGGAGGGAAGGAGGGGGGGAGAGAGGGAGGGAAGGAAGGAGGGAGGGAGGGAGAGAGGGAAGGATGGAAGGAGGGGGGGGGAGAAGGAGGGAAGGAAGGAGGGGGGAAGAGAAGGAGGGATGGAAGGAGGGGGGAAGAGAAGGAGGGATGGAAGGAGGGGGGAAGAGAAGGGGGGAGGGAGGAGGGGGGAAGAGAAGGAGGGATGGAAGGAGGGGGGAAGAGAAGGAGGGATGGAAGGAGGGGGGAAGAGAAGGAGGGATGGAAGGAGGGGGGAAGAGAAGGAGGGATGGAAGGAGGGGGGAAGAGAAGGAGGGATGGAAGGAGGGGGGAAGAGAAGGAGGGATGGAAGGAGGGGGGAAGAGAAGGAGGGATGGAAGGAGGGGGGAAGAGAAGGAGGGATGGAAGGAGGGGGGAAGAGAAGGAGGGATGGAAGGAGGGGGGAAGAGAAGGAGGGATGGAAGGAGGGGGGAAGAGAAGGAGGGATGGAAGGAGGGGGGAAGAGAAGGAGGGATGGAAGGAGGGGGGAAGAGAAGGAGGGATGGAAGGAGGGGGGAAGAGAAGGAGGGATGGAAGGAGGGGGGAAGAGAAGGAGGGATGGAAGGAGGGGGGAAGAGAAGGAGGGATGGAAGGAGGGGGGAAGAGAAGGAGGGATGGAAGGAGGGGGGAAGAGAAGGAGGGATGGAAGGAGGGGGGAAGAGAAGGAGGGATGGAAGGAGGGGGGAAGAGAAGGAGGGATGGAAGGAGGGGGGAAGAGAAGGAGGGATGGAAGGAGGGGGGAAGAGAAGGAGGGAAGGAAGAAGGGAGGGAGGAAGAGAAGGAGGGATGGAAGGAGGGGGGAAGAGAAGGAGGGATGGAAGGAGGGGGGAAGAGAAGGAGGGATGGAAGGAGGGGGGAAGAGAAGGAGGGATGGAAGGAGGGGGGAAGAGAAGGAGGGATGGAAGGAGGGGGGAAGCGGAGGAGGGAAGGAAGGAGGGGGGGAGGAAGAACAGGAGGGATGGAAGGCGGGAGGGAGAGAGGGAGGGAGGGAAGGGGGGGGGAAGGGAAGGAGGGAAGGAAGAAGGGGGGGGGGAAGAGAAGGAGGGAAGGAAGGAGGGGGGAAGAGAAGGAGGGATGGAAGGAGGGGGGGAGAGAAGGAGGGAGGGAAGGAGGGGGGGGGGGAAGGAGGGAAGGAAGGGGGGAGGGAGGGAGGGAAGGAGGGAGGGAAGGAGGGGGGGAGGGAAGGGGGGATGGGAGGAGGGGGGAAGAGAAGGAGGGATGGAAGGAGGGAGGAAGAGAAGGAGGGATGGAAGGAGGGGGGAAGAGAAGGAGGGAGGGAAGGAGGGGGGAAGGGAAGGAGGGATGGAAGGAGGGGGGAAGAGAAGGAGGGATGGAAGGAGGGGGGAAGAGAAGGAGGGATGGAAGGAGGGTTATATCCTGCCCCTTTATAGTTAGGGCATTGTTTTTTTCTGATTTGTTAATTTCCCCTATACTCCATTCGCTCCCCTACATGGTGGGGATATCTCTCGTACAGACGTACTGATTCTCCCTAAATCCCGCCCCTTTTCAGTGAGACAAATCTTCCGGTATTTTTCACTTAAATTTTATCCCTACCATATACAGGAAGTTTTCTGTTGAAGTGCTTTTTTCCCTTTTAAGTTTCACTAAATATTTCCCCTTAATCTCCCTAAACTAAGTCACCCTTGTAGTGAGGAAACTGTCCCTGCTTACGTGTGAAAATTGTCCCTAAATTCCTTCCCTATAAGATGGAAAATAATTCCTGTTAATTTCCCCTTATATAGTAAGGGGACGAATGTACTTCTGATAACGTGCACTTTTCATGTGAACCCATTCACCTATATACCCATAATACTTTGAATAAGGAATACTCAAAAGAATATCTCGGAGGGAATCGATTCTCTGCGTCTTTATCATCAACAAGGAATCTAAGATTGAAACTCATTTCTCTCTTTCCACAATCATCCTTTCTCTTATCACCCCCATCCCTTCTTTCTCCGTTCACATTCTCCTCTTTCCAACAATTCTCCCTTTCCTCCTTCCCTTTCTACGCATTATCCCCTTTCTTATAACCCATTCTTCCTTCCCCTCCCCCTTACCCTGTACCCATTCCCCATATCCCATCCCCTACACTTCCCAGCCCTCACTTCCTACCGAAGCCTCGTCAGGATAAGGAGAGGCTGGACGGATGCCAGATGTGCCATGTATCATCGGATGCGAATATGCACTCTGTGCACGAATCTCCCTTCCCTCCCTTTCCTTCCTTTCCTTCCCTCCCTTCTCTTCCCTCCCCCTTCCCTTCCCTTCCCTTCCCTCCTCTTCTTCTTTATCGTGACCGAACCTAACGTAACCGAAGCATAAACGCGCACAAAGACACGTACATAAAAAAACGAACGCGTATTACGACAAACAGGCTAACAGACACTGTAATGACATTATTGGGTTGGTTAACCAGGATTCTGGTTTCAAGAGGTCGGAGTTAATGAAGGCCGCGGGATCAGGCACTTTGCCCACGTCTCGACAAGGGATGGTTAGTTTGATCCAATAACGCCATTTACCTTCTAATCTATTCAACCAGGCAGCGGTGATAACAAATGATCGTTATGCATCTGTTGTTATCGTTAGTGCGTAGGCCTATCGCTATGATTACAGATAGATAAACAAAGATATGCAGACTAAGGTTACAAACCAAACAATTAATTAATACGTAGTTGCAAAAGATGGCCAAACAACATATAAGAAAGAGATACAGACTGCAGGTGACCAATTAGAAGGCAGATTTAGGCATTAGCAGGTGAATCAGGAATCGAACACGCAGGCATACACATCCACCTCCAAATAGGGAGACATCCTCCCTGTTGCCCTTGAGGTTCCGCAACGCCGAGAACCAATTGACGTGGAAGTAGTAAAACACACGCACACGCACACGCATACACACGCACACACACACACACATATAAGGGGATGATAACAAGAGAGAAAGAAAGAGAGAGAGAGAGAGAGAGAGAGAGAGAGAGAGAGAGAAGAGGAGAGAAAGAAAGAGAGAGAGGGAGAGAGAGAGGGAGAGAGAGAGAGAGAGAGAGAGAGAGAGAGAGAGAGAGAGAGAGAGAGAGAGAGAGAGAGAGAGAGAGAGAGAGAGAGAGAAAGAGAGAGAGAGGGGGGGGGGAGTGGGTGAGAAGTGGATATAAACATAAATACTATAAATATAAGATCCTAGAAAAGAAGGCGAAAAGGGAGGAGAGCGAGGTACATAAAAGGCATAGGAAAAGAGCAGGGGAGGGGAGTGGGAGAGAAAGAGAGAAGAACAAAAAATAGGAGAAGAGGAGATAGATAGAATGCAGTATTAAGAATTATATTGCATTTCATTCGTAGAATACTTATTACTAATGCGTTTGTGTGTGTGTGTGTGTGTGTGTGTGTGTGTGTGTGTGTGTGTGTGTGTGTGTGTGTGATTTATACTGTGACAATGCGAGAGGGTGAGTGTTGTGAATAAATTGAAAAGGGGGAGGAGACGGTCAATGAACAGGAGGAGAAAAGAGAATGAGAAGAGAGAGAGAATAAAAAATAAGAAAGAGGGAGGTAGGGAGAGGACACGGGGCATAAATACGGGAAACAGGGAGGGAGGGGGGAAATGTGGAGAGCTACCTACACGGACGGGAAACAGCAAGGAAAATAAGTCGGGGAAAAAAGAAAAGAGAAGAAAGCAGAGGAGAGAGCCGAGAAAATAAGGGAGACGGGGAGGGTGGGAGGGAGGGAGGGAGGGAGGGGGAGGGTAGAGACACGTACACGGTCAGGGAACAGCAGGGGGAAATTGTTAGGCGTCTCCAGGTAGCCGTCGCGCGGGGGGAAACTTGCAAGGAAAATGTTTCCTGATGTGTTCACGCTCGGCCGAATATCCGCGCCGGGGAGAGAGCGCCGTCTCAGGGCTTTAACTCCTGCAGTCTCTCTCGGCGACGAAAGCGGAGAGGAAGACGGAGAGGGAGGCTGAGGTGGAGGAGGAGAAGGAGAGGGAGGCGGAGGAGGAGAAGGAAGGGGAGGAAAAGGGGAGGGAGGCTTAGGTGGAGGAGGAGGAGAGGGAGGCTAAGGTGGAGGAGGAGAAGGAGAGGGAGGCGGAGGAGGAGAAGGAGGAGGAGGAAGGGGAGGAAAAGGGGAGGGAGGCAGAGGAGGAGAAGGAAGGGGAGGAAAAGGGGAGGGAGGCTTAGGTGAAGGAGGAGGACAGGGAGGCTAAGGTGGAGGAGGGGGAGGCTGAGGTGGAAGAGGAGAAGGAGAGGCAGGCTGGGGTGGAGAATGAAATGGTGAGAGAAGCTGAGAAAGTGAAGGAGACAAAGGGAGAGACTAAGATGAAGATGGAGATGTCAAAGGAGAGGGAGGAAGACGGAAAGGGAGGTTGAGCTGGAGAGAGAAACGAAGAGGGAGAATGGGATGGAAAATGAACCAAAAATGGAACCAACCAAACAACACAAAATAAAGAAGTATAGGTTGCATGTTAGACGGGGACGAAGATGGAGATGGAAAAGGAGAGGAAGACTGAAATTGAAAATGAGAGGGAGACAGAAAAAAGAAGACAAAGGAGAGGGAGATAGAAAGAGAGGCTGGGATGGGAGGGAGAGGGAGGCAGAGAAGGAACCTGAGAGATAGAGAGACAGAGAGAGAGAGAGAGACGAAGAAAGAGGGAGACAAAGACAGGTAGGCAATAAGGGAGAGACCGGAAGATAGATAGATAGATAGAGACAGAGAGAGAGAGAGGTATACAGAGAGAGACAAAGAGACACAGAGAGACATAGAGATATAGAGCGAAGACAGAGCGACTGACAGATAGACAGACAGACAGATAGATAGAAAGATAGAGATAGAGACATAGCGATAGCGATAAAAAATGACACAAAATAAGACCACCACAAAATGGCACGAGGCGCCTTAAGGGGGAGCCTCTAGTCCACAGGTCCAACGGTAACACTGCACGCGGGGGTGGGGGGTGGGGCGTGGGGGGGTGATAGTGGGGGAGGGTGTATTTTTTCATCACATGGAAGAAAAAGAAGAAGGGAAAGAGGAAGAAAAGGGTGAAAAAAAGAGGTGTGAGAAATAGAAAATAGAAGATAGAGTGAAAGAGAGAGAGAAAAAATAGAAAACACACCTAAAGGAAACAAAAGAAGACGGAAGTTGAAGGAAGGCAAAATCTCTCTGTGTGTCTTAAGACGTCATGGCGCAACAGTGTCTTCAAACGCGATAAATAATACACGAGGAAGAGGAACACCTTAGACAGGGCACGCTGGCTGGCCTCCGTGTCGTGTCCCGCCACATGAAGGAAGGAAGCTGATATATTTGGTAATAAAAAGAATAGTAGTGGTGGAAGTGGCGGTAGTGGTGGTAGTGGTGGTGGTGGGGGTGGTATGATGATGATTATGATCAGGATGAGGATGGTGATCGTGATGATGGTGATGATGAAGATGATGATGATGGAGAAGGTGAAGGTGAAGAAGGTTATCATTGGATAACGGTGATGATGATAGTGACGATAGTGAATGCGATGGTGTGACGACGACTATGATGATAGTGACGATAGTGAATCCGATGGTGATGACAACAATAAAAGTCACTCCAAAACACAAGGCTGAAATAAAATCGTTACTTTCAAAGAAAAAAAGACACAATCAAGTAGACCTCTCCCCTCAAGCAAGCACTGATGCCAACTCCCACACGTCTCCCCACGCCCGGGAAGACGAAGGGGGAAGGATAAACGGAACATCCATAAAGCTACTCGACGCTGTGGTGGCGGGACCAAGGATCCTGCCGGGGCTGGCAACTGTGTGGCAGACCCTCTCTAACCTGTTGATGGCGGCGGTGGTGGTGGCGGTGCTCCTCCCCCGCTTCCTCCTCCTCCTCCTCCTCCTCCTCCTCCTCACCCTCCTCACCCTCCTGCTCACCCTCCTCCTCCTCCTCCTCACCCTCCTCTTCCCCCTCCTCCTCCTCCTCCTCCTCTTCCTCCTCCTCTTCCTCCTCCTCCTCCTCCTCCTCCTCCTCCCACTACCTGTGATATTGATCAGCGGGCCAGGTGGGTAGGAAGTCCCACACCCACTCATCTACCTCCCCCCCCCCTCTCTCTCTCACTCGCTCCCCCCGCCTTCCCGCCTTCCCTCCGTCCCCCCGTCACTCCCTCCTTCCCTCGCCCTCCCCCCTTTCTCTTGCCCCCTTCCTCTTACCTCATCACCCCCTCACCCCCGCCACGACCTCTTTCCTATATTACCTATTCTCTCTCTCTCTTTCTCTCTCTCTCTCTCTCTCTCTCTCTCTCTCTCTCTCTCTCTCTCTCTCTCTCTCTCTCTCTCTCTCTCTCTCTCTCTCTCCCTCTCTCTCTCTCTCTCTCTCTCTCTCTCTCTCTCTCTCTCTCTCTCTCTCTCTCTCTCTCTCTCTCTCTCTCTCTCTCTCTCTCTCTCTCTCTCACTCTCTCTTCTCTCTCCCGTAATGCATCTACCTGTTTCTATATTCAGTGTACATTTCCATCGATTTACGTCCATTTGGCTATCTATCTTTCTACGTATATATTAATCTGCATCTACGTCTATCTATATATATATATCAATCTTTCCATTCTCCCATATCCATCCAGATTTATATCCTCGTTCAACTTAGGGACAGAGAAAGGGAGAAAAAGAGAGAGAGAGAGTGGGGGGGGAGAAAGAGAGAGAGAGAGAGAGAGATAAAAGAGAAAAAAGAAGGTAAAGAGAACAAGAAACATAAAGGGAAATCGATATTGGAGGAAGGGAAAGAGAAAGTAAGGAGAAGGAAATGGAAAGAGAAAATTTGAGAGGAAGGAGAAAGAGGAAGGTAAGAAAAGAGAAGAAGAAGGGAGAAGGAAATCAAAGAAAATGGAGAGAAGAAAGAGAAAAGAAAGTCAGACGGAGGCAAGAGGAAAGAGGGAAAATAAGAGAAAATATTGAAAGGAAAGGGATAGAAGATTAGAGAAGGAGAAGAAAAGAAGAAGGTGAAGAGGTGGTGGAATAGAAGAAGAAGAAGAGGAAGAATTAGAAGAAGAAGAACAAGGGAAGAAGAAAAAGAAGAAGGAAAGACGAAAAAGAAGAAGAAGAAGGGAAGAAGAAGCAGAAGGGAAGAAAAATCAGAAGGGAAGAAGAAGCAGAATTGAAGAAAAAGCAGAAGGGAAGAAGAAGCAGAATTGAAGAAAAAGCAGAAGGGAAGAAGAAGAAGAAGAAGAAGCGGAAGAGGAGGAAGAGAATAAAGGACGGATGTTGTCTTCCCGAGTCTTCTTTCATCACTATTGAGAACATTCCCGAGACTTTCATTCACCACCACATATGAGGTTTCGCCCCTACACTCGCACTGGGAGGGTTGGGGTGGGAGTGAGGGGGAGGGGGGTAGAAAGGAGGGGGAGGGGCGGAGTAGAAAGGAGGGGGAGGGGGAGGGGTAGAAAGGAGGGGGAGGGGGAGGGGTAGAAAGGAGGGGGAGGGGTAGAAAGGAGGGGGAGGGGTAGAAAGGATGGGGAGGGGGAGGGGTAGAAAGGAGGGGGAGGGGCGGAGTAGAAAGGAGGGGGAGGGGGAGGGGTAGAAAGGAGGGGGAGGGGCGGAGTAGAAAGGAGGGGGAGGGGGAGGGGTAGAAAGGAGGGGGAGGGGGAGGGGTAGAAAGGAGGGGGAGGGGGAGGGGTAGAAAGGAGGGGGAGGGGCGGAGTAGAAAGAAGAGGGAGGGGCGGAGTAGAAAGGATGGGGAGGGGGAGGGGTAGAAAGGAGGGGGAGGGGGAGGGGTAGAAAGGCGTGTGTGTGTGTGTGGGGGGGTATTTCTATGCATGATTCCGAAGTTACTTAGCTGAGTTTTTCGTGAATTGGGAAGTAGGGAGTAGTTCTAATTATGTATGAGGACCTTGTGTGTGTGTGTGTTTGCATGCGTGTGTGTGTGTGTGTGTGTGTGTGTGTGTGTGTGTGTGTTTACATGCGTGTGTTTACATGCGTGTGCGCGTACATGCGTCTGTGTGTGTTATTCTACGCCTGCCTGTGTATGTGCATGTCTGTGTGTGTGCGTGTTTATGTGTGCGTAATGCAATATTTACTCACTAAGCATTCCTACTTCACTTTCTTTCTTTCTTTTTCCACTTTTTTTATCTGAACTACTCCATCCATATCAATATTCCCAATATAATTTTATTCCCTCCCTGTCCACCTGTTCAGACAACAGAAAAACAGAACTAAAATTATACGAATGTGAATAAAGTTGAACGTCATTCTTGCATTCAATATTTCAACATGTCACACAGATATGTGGATTTGCGGTATATAACAATGCGTTGCAAACATGCTAGCAAACATAAACGATGTAATTAACATAAAAGAACATTTTTAAATCACGGCATTCCCTGGAAAAAAGAACCACTGCACCGGTTTTCATTAAAGTGAAAGATATTCCCGCCAATTTGAAGGGGAATTATTGTGTTTCGGGAATGATTGATTGATTGACTAAGATATGTG
>NW_028234411.1:23309439-23316939 GCF_977035675.1 Penaeus japonicus
CATTCCTTGCTCTGAATTCCATTCCTTGCCTCAACCTGTTTCTCGCCCCAATCTCATTCCTAGAATCAACCTATTCTTCGCTCCACCAATCCCACTCCTCGCCCCATTCCCCATTGACCCATTCCCCATTGACCCATTCCCCATTGACCCATTCCCCAGTCTACCCATTCTCCAGCCTGCTCACTCTCCATCCTAATCATCCTCCACATTACTCACTCCCCAACCTGTACCCATTCCTTACTCGATCCTACCCCCCCACCCACCCACCCATCCTTCAACCCATGCCTCGCTTTAACCCACTGCACGTCACAACCCATGATTTCTTTTATTTCCAGAGAGCATAGGTTAAGAGAAGAATAAATAAATGGGGAATTGGGGGAAAGGGTCGGGGTTGAAGTCATGTTTTGCTCACAAATCATTGACTTAGACGTGAGAGATAGACCCATAGAGAGAGGAAGAGAAAAATGAAAAAAAATAGGATTAAATATGAGTGGAAAGGGAGAGGAAGAGGGAGAAAGAAATGGGAAATGGGGGAAGGGAAGGTATAGGGGAGGGAACTATGTGCTCATTGACAGGACTTTTACTTACACGTGAGAGATGTACCCACAGAGAAGGCAAGAGAGTAAACACATAAAGCGAAGGGTGAATATACATGAAATTAAGAAGGAGAGAGAGAGAGGAGGTTAAAGAGCTGTGCGAGTGATTGCTGAAATCAATCACTGACTGTCTGACTGACTGACAGACTGACTGGCTGACTGACTGAAGCCGATTGGGGAGAGATTAGGGGGAATGACTGGCAGAGGGAATGGTGAAGGAAGAGACTAGTAAGGTTAATTGGCAGAAAAAAAACAAATATGAATGAGAGAAAGAGAGAGAGAGAGAGAGAGAGAGAGAGGTCAAAAAGTGAAACAGCAATATTAAATTTAAGAATAAATAAATAAATACAAAAAAGAAACAAAATTACTTTTTAGAAAACATCACCGTTCTTTTAATGATAATATGACCTTCCTACCCGCCTACACCCCCACCCCAAATAAAAAAAACACACGATAATTCAAATAAATGACAATCGACTTTAAAAAATAATGTTAAAAAACCGACAGCTTCACAGCTTGAGTGGCGATCAGCTGATAGTCACAAGAGACTTCAGGGCGGCCAAGATTATTATTGCTGCGGGTGTTTCACGAGGAATCATCTTGAAGTGGATCTTCATCACTTCAGTGCCTCTCTCGCTGCCGCCTGGAGAGGGTGTTGTTGCGTGTGCTCTCTCTCGGCTTGGTGGGTCTTTGGGGTTTGTGTGTGTGTGTGTGTGTGTGTGTGAGAGAGAGAGAGAGAGAGAGAGAGAGAGTAGGGAGTGAGCAAATAAAGGAAAACATGATCGAATAAGCGAACGAATCACGATTGAACGAAGAAACGAATATTGAAAGCTTAGCGAGCTTATCTGTGCGAATAAAAAAGATACAATTTCACAAAGCTTATTCACACGCGAGTCTAAATAAGCTAAAAGGGTCCTTTTTCCCTCGTTTTTTTCCCACACTTTTTCCTTTTTCTATGTACCCCCGTGCCAATCCCGTACGTCACCCCCACACCCCCACTACCATCTAACACTCCCCTCCCTCCTGACCTACCCAACCCTAGCCCCACCTAACACTCCCTGCTCCACTACCCACCCACCCACCCATCCACCCACCCATCCACCCACCCACCCATCCACCCACCCACCGAGCCCACCTCCACCTCATCCAGCCCCACCTCCAGTCCACCCGCAACTCCACCCCCACCCCCCACCCCCCACCCCTTTCCTCGCACTGCCTTCCTCTACACTCCCGTCACGTTTCTGACACACCTAAATAACTGTAAATGTCCACCGGAGTTTAAGTTATAATCGGCGGGACGCGAACGTGTGCGGCATCACGTGCAGAGTCAGAGGGGAGGGGGGGGGGAGGGGAAAAAATAATGAGGGGAGAATTGAAAAAAATATATATATATCAGCTGAGATTCTGCTTCTTGTGGAGTTGTGTCGAGTTCGTCGCTCTTCTTCTGCGACGATATTTTCAGTGCAGCGATGACTCCCTTTCTGATTGGAATTCTTACACTTGTTCCCGCTACGTGACATTTGTACATATACATATACACATGGCTGCATAGGCACATTTATATAAGCGTTTACATCATTCACTTATGTACATTCGTTACATGTACACGTTTATATAAACACATCCACAGGCGCATGCACACCTCAACCTCCCCCCCCCCCCACACACACACACAAACATACATATACATTCATCTACCCACCCACCTCCCCTCTCTCTCACACACACACACACACACACACATACACACACACAGACACGCACGCACACCCACGCCCACACGTGTAACAGCGCCCATGCTCCCCCAGGACGCGATAAACAGTGTATGCCTTGGCACGCGCTGACTAACAACCCCGCCTACTTTATACCCCGCGAGGTGGACTTCCCTCTCCCAAAACACGACATTCTCCAAGGGAAAAAAAGTTATGTATCTGTCGTGAATGTCGCCTGACACACTTAGCACCTTTTCGTGTTGGGTGTGGAAAGGGGGGGGGGCGGATAGGGGCGGGAGGGAGGGCCGGATAGGGGCGGGAGGGAGGGAGAAAAAGGGAGGACGGGAGGGGAGAGGGGGAAGGAGCTAAGGCAAAGAGGAGGAAGGGAGAAAAAGGGTGTAGGAAGGGAAGGAGAGAAGGGGAGGGAAGTAAAAAAAAAGAAAAGGGATAGAGGAAGTGAACAAAGAAGAGGAGAGAGAGAGAGAGAGAGAGAGAGAGAGAGAGAGAGAGAAAGAGAGAGAGAGAGAGGAGAGAGAGAGAGAGGAGAGAGAGAGAGAGAGAGGAGAGAGAGAGAGAGGAGAGAGAGAGAGAGGAGAGAGAGAGAGAGAGAGAAAGAGAGAGAGAGAGAGGAGAGAGAGAGAGAGAAAGAGAGAGAGAGAGAGAGAGAAAGAGAGAGAGAGAGAGAGAGGAGAGAGAGAGAGAGAGAGAGAGAGGAGAGAGAGAGAGAGAGGAGAGAGAGAGAGAGAGAGGAGAGAGAGAGAGAGGAGAGAGAGAGAGAGAGAGAGAGAGAGAGAGAGAGTAGGGAGTGAGCAAATAAAGGAAAACATGATCGAATAAGCGAGCGAATCACGATTGAACGAAGAAACGAATATTGAAAGCTTAGCGAGCTTATCTGTGCGAATAAAAAAGATACAATTTCACAAAGCTTATTCACACGCGAGTCTGAATAAGCTAAAAGGGTCCTTTTCCCCTCGTTTTTTTCCCCGCACTTTTTCCTTTTTCTATGTACCCCCGTGCCAATCCCGTACGTCACCCCCACACCCCCACTACCATCTAACACTCCCCTCCCTCCTGACCTACCCAACCCTAGCCCCACCTAACACTCCCTGCTCCACTACCCACCCACCCACCCACCCACCCACCACACACAAATACATGTAAACACACACACAAAATGACACGGAAGAGAGAAAGAAATAATACGGTAAAAGGCGACAAGAGGAGGAATGATACGAAAAAAGGGAAAAGAGGGAGAGAAAGGAAAACAGGAGCAGGGAAGGGTGATTAATACCGATCCAACCGAAAATACGACGAACAAATACATAATACGAGTAACGATTAAGAGAGATGTTGAACATTACAATCATGATGATGATGATGATTATTATAATGATGGTAATTATGATGATCATAAAGATGATAATTTTGATTATGATAATGATGGTGATGATGATCATCATCATCATTATCATCGTCATCATCCTCATTATCATCGTCATCATCATAATGATAATATTACTATAATTATATTGAGAGAGAGAGTGAGTGAGCACGCTCGCCCAGCGGCCGTTAACGTCAGACAGCGCTTGCGAGGGCGAAATAAACCAGCATCATACCGTGCTTATGGGAGCTTTCCTGTGCTTGCGGCTGAGGTCAAAGGTCACTTAGAATCGCGGTCATGTAACCTCCGAAGAGGAAGTGACGCGTGGAGCCTTCTCGCCGATATACACGCAAATTTACTCCCGTATATTTCCTGTGAATGGAACGAGGCCCCAGCTGACGTGAATGGGTGACGTGGTTGCAAGGGGGGGGGGGAGCGGAGATGCAACTGGCTTCGTTTTGGAGGATGGCTATGCTGACTATTATGGTGATAGTGACTAACAATTATAATGATAGTGACTATGATAACAACGATTATCACTGATAATGTTCAGGATCTCACGGACATAGTTATACAGTCATACCGACATAGGCATAGTCATAAAAAAACATTAAAAAAACAAGATACCACCGGTAAAAAATATATAAAAAAAGATGAAAAATAAAAAAAATAAAAAATAAATCAAGCAAACGAAAAACAGCAAACAAACAGTCAAAGGAAAACAACCAAAGAATCAACGCGATCACTAGAATCATTTTTCAAGTAACAGAGCTGTACAAGAAGGGGAAGTTCTAGGGCTTAAGAATCGGTATAAAGTGACATCCTCTGTCATGCTAAACTCGGAGATAAATATTCAGAGGAAGGTTGTAGATTTTCCTTCTCTCGTTCCTCAGGCTCGCGCTCTAACTTATTGGAAGGAAAATGAGGAAAATGAAGAGTTTGAGTCTTGTTGATTTTGTATACTGTATCGTTTTGTATTATTGTTATCTTGTTTATCATTGTCATTATCACTATCTTTAGTATTGTTATCATCATCATCATCATCATTATCATCTTCATCATCATCATCATCACCATCACCATCACCATTATCCTCATCATCATCACCATCATTATGTTTCTGCCTTATCTATTCATCATACCATCATTTTTTCTGATCTTTCATTTGAGACATTGTATAAAAGCGAATTTATATATTTTTTCCAAAATTCACGGAGTGGGGGGGGGGGTGTCCCGGGATGAGAGGTGGGAGTTGCTCAGCCCCGTCTCTTTCCACTCGGTATCTCAGTCCCCTCAGAATTCGTAATGTATTCAAAAAAATCTAAATTCATGACCTTCCCTTCACTTCTTCCCCTCGTTTTTCATTCTCTATCCCTCTTATCTAACTTCTTTATCAACTCCACACATCCCTCCTTTGCTTTAAAATGCTTCTCCTCCCTTCATCCATCCTTATCTCTTATCTCTCCCCTTACCCTCCTCTTCCTCCCCACCCCTGTGTCCTTCCCTTCCCCTCAAACAATCCATCCTTCAACAAAGAGCCTCTCCCCTCACGCCAAGCATCCTCCTCCACCTTTTCCCCTCTTTCTGTCACCCGAATCACAGCGGCGTCGGAGGCTGCAGCGAGGACGTCTCACCCGCAAGAAAATTCAGGGGGACTTGATGCCACTCGCGTGTAAGAGATGATCCGAGATGAGGCGGGTCGGATTCCCCTCTCTCTCTCCCTCTCCCTTTTACCCCCTCTTTTCTTTTCTCCTTTCACCCCCCCTCCTCTCTTCCCTTCTCTCGCTCTTCCCCCTTCTTCTCCTTTCTCCCTTCATCTCCTACGCCCTCTTTCCCCCCCTTCCTCCCCTTCGTTTACTTTCTCTCCCCGTTCCTCCACCTCCTCTCCTTTCACCCTTCTTCCCTCTCCTCTCTCTGTCTCTTCTTTCCTCCCACTCCCTTCCTTTCTCCCTCTTTCCTCCCCCTCCTCCTTTTCCTCCCTCCTTCCCTTTCATTCTCCTGATGTCCTCCCCCAAACCTCCCACCTCCCTGCAGCATTACCTCCCCGTCCTCGTTTCACCCCCTACTATTGCATATCCGCCACTTCCCCTCTCCCCCCGACGTCGTTACATCTTTACCCCTCCCCTCTCCTCCCCTCTCCTCCCCTCACCTCCTCTCTTCCATCGTTTCATCTTTCCCTCACTCCTCCTTTCCTCCCTCCACTACCCCTCCCTTCCTCCTACCCTCCACGACCATTGCATCTCCCAACTCTCTCTCCCTCCCCTCTCCCTTCCCTCTCCCTTCCCTCTCCCTCCCCTCTCCCTCCCTTCTCCCGACCTAACGCTTAATGCACAGAAAGGTCACTGGCGTAAAGGGGAAGAGGTGAATGCATGGCAGCCGGATCCCAGGTGAAGGTCTGCCCACGCCGCTCAAGTTATGGATCTGCCATCTATCTGTCTATCTATCTATCTATCTATCTATCTATCTATCTATCTATCTATCTATCTATCTATCTATCTATCTAGCAATCTATCTATCTATCTATCTATCTGTGTGTATCTATCTATCTATATATATATATATATATATATATATATATATATATATATATATATATGCATATATATATATATATATATATATATATATATATATATATATATAAATAGAAAGAGAGAGAGAGAAAGAGAGAGAGCAAGAGAATTCATCATCAAAAAAGGCCCGACTTTATATATGTAATAATGTATAAATACACGAAATAGACACGTTACACAGCAATCACAAGAGAAAAAAGTAATGCGTACAGAAGCAGATCAGTAAAACAAGTGAGTGAATGTAAACAGACATATGTTTATATAATCACACGTCATGAATACACATAAAAAAATTATATTACGAAAATAGGTGTAATATCATACCTGTGTCAAGTTAATTACTAAGATTGTCATCGGTAAAATATAACAAATAAAACTAATTTGAATACGCAAATGAATAGAATATACAACAACTATGTCATATATCCTGATGTTTCAAAAGTTACTGTGCATGATTCATAATAGCTCTCTAATGACGAACTATCTTTAGTATCATAATTATCGAAGTATTGATTATTACCTACAAATCATAATTATCAAATCTGAAGGAATGCCAATATAACATCCAATAACCCCCCCCCCCTAAAAAAAGAACAAGTACGTGAATAAATCAAAAAATATACAAAACAAAGCCACAGCGCCGTGCGTCCGACCCTACTACTACTGATACATTAAAATTCGCATGACATAGTATATGAATGTATCTGCATCTAGACTTGCTTGAGACAGATCCGAGCTTGGTTAGTCTTGGCAATCCGAGCGAGTTCACGCTTGCTCTGTCCAGCCTCGATATTTTCTTTCTTCCTTTTTTTTTTTTTTTTTTTTTCCTCCTTTCATATTTAAAAGGATAATCACATATTCACGTTTGAAGTAGCGAGATGAGGGTATGAGGGAGAGGGAGATCTGATGGGAAAGGAGAAGTGAGGAAGAGGGAGGAACGAGGAAAGGAGAGGTTAGGTGGGAAGACAAGGGGAGGGAGAGATGGGAAGAGGGGAGAGATGGGAAGAGAAGGAAAGGAAGGAAAAGATAGAAGAGAGAGGGGAAATTGGAAGAAAAAAAGGGTTAGAGAGGGAAAAGGGGGAGCGAGAAAGAGAGGGGAGATAGGAGAGAGATAGATAAGGTAAAAAGGAGAGGGAGAGAGAGGGGGGATAGGAGAGGGATAGAGAAGGGAAATAGGAGAGGAAAAGAGAGAAGAGAGAGGGGAGATAGGAGAGAGTAAGAGATACGAATATCTGTGC
>NW_028234411.1:23326939-23331939 GCF_977035675.1 Penaeus japonicus
TTGCTTCTCCGAACCGATAATCTTTCCCTTTACTCTTAAAAAGCTATCCTCCCTTTTGGCCATTGGCTAACCGACCATTCTTTGAAATCTGGAAAAATGGACAGTAGAAGCTTCGCGGAATTTTCATTTCCACTCTGGTGCCTACCGCCCATCCCACCCCACCCTCGTGACAATGGCAGGCAATGACAAGACAAGCTTACAATGACGCAGCCCAGAGCCGAATGAGGATGACGCACGCCTCCGCAATAAGTAACATGGATGCTGTGAGCTAATGTTAGGACACACAGATACCGAGCTTGGCATCTCGCTCCTTGCCCCAAACACTGGCTCTATAACCTGCGGTGTAATTGCATGCACAGACACATACTTATGAACGATTTTAGATGCCAATCTTGAACAAACAACAAACAAACACACTTTCAGGCACGTGTCCAGACACACGGACACCCAGGTATGCATCTCGAGAAACACAGACATGTATGAATTGTCTCCGGACTGCGCCAGGATGTGATTACAAAGGTTTGTGTGTTCAAAGGGGGAAGGAGAAAGATGTGACGCCCTTCCCGGTAGATGCTGACACTGTTTGCCCGCGGGCGTGCGTGTGCGTGTGTGTATATATATCTTCTAGATCAGGCTAATCCCCTTACTCCATCCCTTCTCCCCCGACTCACCCACCTATGACTTGCCTATCGTTAATCATGTTTCAGCAGCTTCCGTCACTGTGTGTAACAAACATGCTCTTGCAAACCAAGCTCAACGAGAACGATGATAAACAAAAAAAAGGCGATAACACGAGAAAAAAAAGAAGAAAAGCGACGCAGGCAGCAGCAGCACAACGCAACGCGACCGCAATCAGCGAGCGTTGGCCTGTGGGAGTAACAACTGCCAAGTTCACACCCACTGACACCCACCCAGGCGGCGCGCCCTCGCCTCCCCCGCACGCCCATGCATACACAAGGCATTATTTTACTTCCTGAACAACTCGAGCTTTAAATACGGTGTTGCACGTACAAGTCACTGTTTTATGTCACAAACATCTGTAGATCAGATGCGATATAACGTATGTACAAGCCTTTATTTCAGTCATTTTATCATTTCTTGAATAGAATTAGATCAGATACAACACTGCCTGTAAAAATAATTCGTTTCTTTCCTTTGTTGAATATCATAAGATCAGATATGGGGATACATCTTCTAGACATCTTGAGATTAAGTCTGATAATGCGATAATGCATTCAATGTCTACTTCCCTTAAGATTAGCCGCAATATTGTGCCCTTCTTCAGAAATAGATACCATGGGTGATCATGCCCATGCATACACATACCATGCACCGGTGTATTCATATCAAATGCGCATTTTCATATTTTCTCTTTTTTTTCCTTCTTTTTAAATCCTTCGGGCATACTAACTGAATGATGAGGCCACGTCATAGGTGTGCATAAACATATAAGCACTCGGTCCGCATACTCACCCTCTGAGAGCGGCTCTGTTGGCGATGAGTGACAGTTAGTAAGTGTGTGTAGGTGTGTTTGTTTGTGTTTGCGTGAGAGGCTGTGAGTGTGTGTGTGTAGGGGAGGGGTTTTTGTGTGTGTCCTACCGTGTGTGTAAGTATGTGATTGTATGTGTGTGTTTGTGTGTGTGTTGGTGTATGTGTGTGTGTGTGTGTGTGTGTGTGTGTGGGTGGGTGGGTTGATGGGTGGGTGTGGGTAGGTGTTGTGAATGTTACATATAGTTTAGATTTCAAGTTAGATCAGAGATTATTGTACCTCAGCTCCCTTAGAGATAAGTAATGAACAACACACGAAAAACCAACCGAAATAAGGCAGAAAAAGCAGCACATACATTCCTTCCACACAGTACCATTGCAGCTGTCAATATTGCTGCAGTCCATTGTGCAATTGCAAAGGCCCTGCGAGGTATCAACCTGCCCTGGTCTCCGCAGCAGCAAAATGGAGCACAAAACCCCAACGCAACAATTTTTTCCTCTATTGTTAGTTTTTTTTCCTCTGAAAATAGTCAGCGTTACAATGCAACATCCCTTAAATACTCTCGTTTATATAACCTTTGTAAACTAACAACATTGTACATTTTTTTTGACAAATATACAAATTGAAATGATTGTAGACGGCTGAAGTGACTGATTTCATCACAAACAGATTTGTTCATAGTTAGGTTAGCATTACCTTGTCGAAAAAAATTATTTTGAAGGCTGAAAGTGATGTCAGAGCAAGAAAAGACTTATTAAGGTTAAAGTTTCACAAAATGAATGTAACTGATCATTTCAAGAAAAAATTATCTTTCTACAAAATACCATACATGTAGATCACATAGAATCGTAGTGAAATCTTCACAATTAATATTATTTGTCGATTCACAAAGTATTGGAATGGTAATTTTCACTAATAATCACAATAATTTCATTTAATGACAGAATGATCTACCTTTAAAGAACAAAGAAAAGAAACTATCATCGACCAAAAATTTATTTTTTCATAAAAAATATGAGCATTATTGTTTCCACAAATAATCAGAATGATAGCTTTCCAGTTACAATGATTTCTTCATAGATAACTAGGATCTATTCAAGAACGAAACTGACTGATTAGACTAAAATGTTTTTTTTAATATAATTTACAATGAATAAACCTGTTTCCTTTACTAAAAATCGTGATCATTTCACATTAGATTAACCTGTTTTGCTCACCACTGAATAACTACACGGGGGATATGATGATAAGTCGTTATATACAGTGCATAATATTTCGCCAGAAGGTAATGAAGGCCGACTTATCAGATACAGCTTTATTGGTTTTATCATAGAAAAATGTATTTATCTTAAACAAAAGAATGATAAATTGACAAAAATAAAGCCTAATCTTTATAAAATAATTCGTCCAAGACATAAAACTGACTGACATTAAAATTGGAGCTCATGTATGATAACACTGCCACATCCCAACGGCAACTGACAAACAAGTCGCTGAAACTTCTGTCAACAAAATTTACATTACCTCGCAAGAAAAAAAATTAAATTGCCTATTCAGAGAATGGCATTTGAAATAATAATAAAAAAAAGAATAAACGACTTAAACAAGAAATCTTTCAAGACTAAAAACAAGTTCGAATCGCAAAACAGACCTCGGCACAAAAAATCTGAACGGCCATCTCCAGAGCAATTAAACGTGTGTCACAATAAACAGATAAGACATGAAAGTAAGGGCTTCTTTGGCATAAACGCACCGAAATAGGAAATGGAACGAGTTCTCTAAACATGTTCCGACGAGTTTAGGGTAGATTACAACAGGAGGATATTGTTACACATTTAACATTAAAGGTCAATATCATTCTGATGACCTAAGATTGCATCGCTTATTAGACAAATAATCAAAAGAAATATGAAGACAATGACCTTGCCATACAAAAAAAAATAAAAGATAAAACATTACCTCGACTTTAAGCATGTGAAATGGCCTAGACAAAATAGCTTGACCTCGCTAAACGGAACATCAGAAAGACCTCCTCATGAATCAGGTCAAACTGCCGCGTCACAAATAGATTAGGTCACCCATGTCCTAAGCGAAATCCAGGCTCATGCCACAGCCGCCGCGCATCGAAAACGGATTAATGATCATGACGAAACTTAGCATGACGAACAAACCAATTAATCTCTCGACGCTATTGTACACGGGGGGAGTGGGGGGAGGGGGAAGAGGAGGCTGTGTTCCCCGCTTCGAGACACGGTGACTGACCGACATGGGACTGTCTCCAGCGCGTGAGACAGTCCCCCTGCCCCCCCTTAGGGAGACTGACCCATAATCAGTGCAACAGCCGTGAGACCCGACTAAGGAAAAGCAAACATTGCTGAAAGCTAGAACATTTACTCTTCCCCCTCTCCCCCTTGTCCACCCCCTCCCCTCATCCTAACCCTCTTGCCCCCTTATCCCCTCCCTAAGCCCCCCCCCTCCCCTCCCCACCAGCTGACCCGACCACCTGGTATATCGAGCGCAGGTCAACTTCCTCCCCCGGGGGCGCCGCAAGCGGTATTGATCAAGCGTCACCGGCCGACCGCCACCGTGGCCGCCGTCCCTCTCAGGGTATGCCCCTAAGTGCCTCGCGGTAGATCAAGGGGAAGGGGCAAATTTACCCTGACGCCTCGGGAAGGAGAAGGAGAAGGGGAGGATGGCGTGGGAGGGAGAAGGAGAAGGGGAGGATGGCGTGGGAGGGAGAAGGGAGGGAAGGGACGAGGGGAAGAGGGGACGTGGAGGGAGGAGGGATGACAGAATTAGGGAGAAAAGGGACGACAGGAAGGAGGTAGGGAGGCAACGGAAAGAGATGAGGAGAGAGATGGAAGGAGAACCTGAGGGGAGAGGAGAGAGGAGGACCTGAAGAGAACACGGAAACAAGACGACAGGTATTAAGCTGCCCGGACACGGCTTTATCTCGTTCGAATCCTTCTCCTCTTTCTCTAATTCCCACTGAATGTTTTTTTTTTCTCTATTTTCCTCATTGTTAATTCTCTCCTTGCTTCATCACTGTCAAATTCATATCTGTTTATTTTCTTCTTTTTCTTCTTCTTTTTCTTCTTCTTCTTCTTCTAATTCTTCTTTTTCTCCTTTTTCTTCTTCTTCTCCACCTCCTCCTCCACCGCCACCACTGCCTCCTCTTCCTCCTCTTCCACCTCCTCCTCCTCCTCCTCCTCCACTTCCACCACCACCACTTCCTACTACTACTACTACCTCCCCCCCCCCCGTCCTATACCATTTCTCATCTCTTTCTCCCACTTCTTCTCTCATCTTCTTCCCCCTCCTCCCCCTCTCCACCTCCCCCTTCACCTCTCCCCCTCTCCATCCCCCTCCACCTCCCCCTCCCCCAACTCCCTTTTACCTGAGATAACCTGAGACTCATTAAAAAAAATTGCCAAGTAATCTCTCATTCTTTCTCTTGACTTGCGATGAAACTGATTAAATTTACATCTCTTCTTTTTTTCTGGACGATGCA
>NW_028234411.1:23336939-23339439 GCF_977035675.1 Penaeus japonicus
TCTTGCTCTGACTCTATTGCTTCGGCTCTCTTGCTTGGCTCTATTGCCTCGGGTCTCTTGCTCTGACTCTAATGCTTCGGGTCTCTTGCTCTGGCTCTCTTGCTCTGACTCTATTGCTTCGGCTCTCTTGTTTGGCTCTCTTGCTCTGGCTCTCTGGCTCTGACTCTATTGCCTCGAGTCTCTTGCTCTGGCTCTCTTGCTCTGACTCTATTGCTTCGGCTCTCTTGCTCTGGCTCTCTTGCTCTGACTCTCTTGCTCTGACTCTATTGCCTCGGCTCTCTTGCTCTGGCTCTCTTGCTCTGACTCAATTGCTTCGGCCCTCTTGCTTGGCTCTATTGCCTCGGGTCTCTTGCTCTGGCTCTCTTGCTCTGACTTTATTGCTTCGGCTCTCTTGCTTGGCTCTATTGCCTCGGGTCTCTTGCTCTGACTCTCTTGCTCTGACTCTATTGCTTCGGCTCTCTTGCTTTGCTCTCTTGCTCTGGCTCTCTGGCTCTGACTCTATTGCCTCGAGTCTCTTGCTCTGGCTCTCTTGCTCTGACTCTATTGCTTCGGCTCTCTTGCTTCGGCTCTCTTGCTTTGGCTCTCTTGCTCTGGGTCTTTTACCCTAGTTCTCTGTCTCTTCCTCTCTTGATAAGGATAATAATGATAGTAATGATAATGATGATATTAACAATGATGATGATAATAACAATTTCAATAACAATAGTAATATTAATGGTAATAACAATGATGAGGATGATGTTAATAATAATAATAATGATACTAGGGATCATAAGAAAAGTGATGATAATGATAACAATTATATTGATACTGATGATGATAAAAGAAGAAAAATTATAATGAAAATTATTATGATTATCATCATAATCATCATTTGGATTTCATCATCATTATCACAATTATTATTCTTGTCAATTCTTTGAATATTGATGTTTATAATGCAGTCTACAAAACACCGAGAAGAATCATCAATAGCAACGATAATAATAAATATGATAATAAAAACAATGATGATATATCCGCTTGATAATACATTGTTATTAGACATATTAAAGCCAACCAGATCAGTATAAAACATGATAATGGTAACCACTGACGCGCAATCAAAATATTTTTTTTCTTTTCTTTTCTGCTTTTGCATTATTAATATTTAAGTCCACTATTATTAAGATAACCAGGGAAAAATATAAGCTCTCTGACTCTTACAGATAGATAGGAAAATAGATAGCAAACAAAAATAACCAAATAACTCAATACAGTACGAAAATCCAAAGGGTGACATTATCATTCCAGACCGAAGAAGAAACCGAAGGAACATACGATAAAACAAAAGAAAAAAAAAGACATAATAAAAGAAAAATACCCACACACCATACTTGCATAATTCAAGGTTAGATCTCTCATCCTTCACCCACACCATACTTTATGCCAAGAACACACACGGAATAACAAACAGAAAGTGTAGAATTGTTTTCTAGATAACGCCAAGCTGCAGCCAGCCATTCGAAATGAGAACGGGACTGTAATACTGTACTATGGCCATTAGTTGAATTTCAATATGGATCGGGTGGTGTGTTGCGAAGTTTGTTATTTTGAAATGAAGATATTATAGATAAATGGTAAGGTGATATAAGTGAGGTGGTTAGTATATTTATTGGAAAAAACAATAAAGTGTATAAACGTTTCCTCTTCACGGATGAGATATTGATATTCGAATTACTGATTAAGCTTTTATCTAAAGTGAGTAGTATTGAATCGGTGAATGAAAAGGAAAGGACAGGGATAAAGGAAATACCAGGAAGGGATAGCTACAAAACTAATATATATATATATATATATATATATATATATATATATATAGAGAGAGAGAGAGAGAGAGAGAGAGAGAGAGAGAGAGAGAGAGAGAGAGAGAGAGAGAGAGAGAGAGAGAGAGAGAAGAGAGAGAGAGAGAGAGAGAGAGAGAGAGAGAGAGAGAGAGAGAGAGAGAGAGAGAGAGAGAGAGAGAGAGAGAGAGAGGGAAAGATAGATAGATAATTAGATAGATATATATGTATGTATGTATAAAAAATATATATATCTGTGTGTGTATATATATACATACATATAATTATATGTATATATATATATATATATATATATATATATATATATATATATATATATATATATATATATATATCCCTCCTTCTCCCTCCCCTCCCCTCTCCCTCTCCCTCTCCCTCTCCTCTTCCTCTTTCTGTCTCTCTCCCCAATCCTTCAACCCATAAAAGATACACGAGAAACAAAGGGAAGGGCATTTCAATTAGGATCCTCAGGTACCCTTCTTTACAGCTCTACTAAATTAAGGAACCCGCCGGTATTAGACCACTCCATCTGCAAAACCTCCTCCCCTATCGCCATGCATATGAATCATCGCTACTTTCGCGTCCGCTCGCTCGATCGCCCGCCCGCCCGCTCGCTCGTCACCCTGAGGCGTCTTTCTTCTCCGCGGCGCCCTTGT
>NW_028234411.1:23356939-23364439 GCF_977035675.1 Penaeus japonicus
ATCTGCGTATAGATATAGACACAGAGTTACGTAGACACTGACGCAAGTAGATAAAGATGCACATACAGATATTTATGGCTACGGTTACCTACATGCCTAAATGCATATTCAGTGATACACAGAAACAAAACAAGGAAAGAGAAACGGTGAAAGCCAGATCAAGATGCTTGTATTTGCCGCTCTCGAACTTTATCTTTCAAAGATGTTCAGTTTTGATTGTGCTTTGGAAGGTATCTACTCAGAAAGAGGAAATTCTTGAGACAAAATGCCCTGTATGAATGGCAGAGGTTGCAATGTGCTCCGAACTTTTGTATAGATTATGTCCTACTTTTTCCAATTACTGGCGACAAAGTAATTCTGAGTACTCTTGGATCTTAGATCTTTTTCGAAATAACTCAAGAAACCTACGAGGGTCATTGGCCTTTACAAATCACACTGACTTGACTTTACGTCGTAAAACTTAAAAACGTGGTCTGCTATTGGAAACAAAAGTTGCTTTAAACTAATTGTTTCGATGACTCGGACTACAAGTAACCATTTGCACAATTACGCAAATCCCAGTCGGCAGTTTTTGTCTCCAGTTCAGAAAATACAATTTGGATATAACGGGGAGGGGGGGGGGGGGGAAAACTAAACTCTAAATAAACTCTTGCATCTGCATCAGTTTATTTAAATCATTTTATGTTGTAAATTATCCTTTTTTTTACCTAACTTGTTCAGTACTATAGGTCTGATCGCATTTGATTTTCGTTTGTGTGATACGACGCATATACAAAACACCAGGTATAAAATGTTGTAATAAGTAAGCATCATTAAATACACACACAAGGAAATTGCAGAGAATTCCTAATCAGAAAAAAAACACTTGCCACATGCAGAACTTAGGCCTCCATAACAGTTAACATTGAGCCATATATTTGAGCCAAAAATCACAGCATCACAGGGGGAAAAATCCATCGAAATTACGAACCATAATGACTTTTTCAATATATAAATATTCCTGAAGAATTTCAATTCTATAACAAAACGAAGTAAAGTACAAGACATAATCGCTTTCCTACCATATCAAATCAAAGTATATTCCTAGCTTGGAAGGCACCCCATTCAGTCATGGCAAGATACAGATAATTTAAATAATAAAAAAATTCAGCTGTGAATCTACATGGAGTGGGTACTTATATGTGCATATGCATATTCATGTGAAGGTTTAATACTGAATGAACTGAAAAGAAAAGAATGTGTGTTTGCTTGGTCTTATCCATTCGTTATTTTGTTTACATGTTTATCTATTCAGATATAGAGCGAGCGAGAGACAGACAGACAGACAGACAGACAGACAGACAGACAGACAGTCAGTCAGTCAGACAGACAGACAGACAGACAGACAGACAGACAGACAGACAGACAGACAGACAGACAGACAGACAGACAGACAGACAGACAGACAGACAGTGAGTGAGTGAGTGAGTGAGTGAGTGTGTGTGTGTGTGTGTGTGTGTGTGTGTGTGTGTGTGTGTGTGTGTGTGTGTGTGTGTGTGTGCGTGCGTGTGCGTGCGTGCGCGATGTGCCTTGTGCGTGTGCCTTGTGCGTGCGTGTGCGTGTGTATGCGTGTGCGTGTGTATGCGTGTACGTGTGTATGCGTGTGCGTGTGCGTGTGCATGTGCATGTGCATGTGCATGTGCATGTGCATGTGCATGTGCATGTGCATGTGAATGTGAATGTGAGTGAGTGTGAGTGTGCGTGTGCGTGTGTATGCGTGCGTGTGTATGCGTGCGTTTGTATGCGTGTGCGTGTGCATGTGCAATTCTGCATGTACAGTACATGTGCATATGCATGTGCATGTGCATATGAATGTGTGCGTGTGCGTGTGCGTGTGCGTGTGCGTGTGCGTGTGCGTGTGCGTGTGCGTGTGCGTGTGCGTGTGCGTGTGCGTGTGCGTGTGCGTGTGCGTGTGCGTGCGTTCGTAAATTTCCGGAAAAATATTCGGCACAGCAGTATAAGCAGCAACAAAAAGGACAGTCTACATGCTGCTTCATTGGCAAGCTTGCCTGTTTCCATCTCCTTTTCGTTGCTGTTACCAAATAATTTCCTTTCACTCTTTTCTTTTGATTATAATTCTTTCATATGTAAAATGAACTCCAACCTTCCTCTTTTCTTCCCAATTTTCAGACTTAATAAAGTGCTCATACGACCACTTACATATTGCACTATGTACATATCGTACTATGGAAGCTGTTTACGAAATCTTTTTTTTAATATATTGAAATATAGTTCGCAGTTCAACAGCTCTGGTTTGACTGACAGACAGATGATTAATGGCGCACAGACCTTTCAGTTAATCCTAAAACAAAATCCATTTCTGTTTATTAGTTATCAAACTCATGCTACTTTTTGGTACTGATAATGCTACAGGCTTGAAATGATCCATTATAGCCTACATACGGCAACTGCACTTCAATTTATATTCATATATATACCAATGAAATAGAAAAAGAAAAAACACATGTACGGAGATATGAAAGAAAACAAATGAGTCACTAAGGTTATACGATGTATTTTACGGGTGTAGACTTTATAAATTTAATACTATCAAAATATGTCAAAGTACATATTTTAAGCCTTAGTTTTTTAAAGTACATACACGTACAAAATTTTATTCACTCATATTTGTTCCACGTTGAAGGTCATTAACATTGTAAGATGATCAAAGTAGTAAGGGAAGAAATAAAATGGTTCAAATGTAACTATGGCTTATTAATCATAATGAAGGCAAAAAGACAACTTCCAGAGCACCTAATTAGTATCACAAGTATATTATAATAACTAACTGCCCAAAAACTGTGGGTTTGTGGTTATTAAAACTACACCCTGAGACAGTACTTTTCATTTTCTATAAGTATCTTCAATACTGTGAAATCCATTAGATACAAAGTGCACTTTGTATGTATTTAGCCAAGCTTCAGCTTAAGAATACAATATATATATATAAAAGGCCTTTTATTTATTATTATGCTAAGCACTTTCTTTTCATCTGGTTTATATGTATCTTTAAATGTAACTTAAGCTATTGAATAAACTTTGGTACTTTCATCTAACTTGAACAAATACATTTTTATGTAAAGGGAACTTGGACACAAATCAGTTATAAACAAAGTATTGAAAGACATCACACCAGTCCTCTCTGATGTACTGATCATCTTTCTACTAATCTACCTTTGAGCTGAAACATATTATTACTTCTGTATCCTCATAAAAAAATTCACATTACTTTGTATAAAAAAAATAATGTTCCTGTTTATGTTAATACCACATCCTTGTTAAACTGTATACCTAAATTACATAAGTTGCATGATATTCAAAACTGCCAAAATTAATGTATACTGGAATTCAATTAACAACCTTTAAGGTTTCCTGTTGAGCCTTTGCAGTGGTTTCAATTATGAATAAAATTATTGAACAACTGTTATTGATACTTCAAAATTTAGGTGCAAATTGCTTCCTGAATATACAATCCCAAGTAAAGCCTTTATTTCAAATCTTCCCTTGTGCGTTTTTCTCTCTTTTGGCCATCTGTTTACTTCATAGTGGGTTTCTCTGATACTTTGGTGGAATATACTGCATCTAGGTAACACCATGCCATCTCTCCCACAAGAGATCGGTCGGGGATGCTCTGAGCCATTCCATATAATGCTGCCTGTAAAAGAACATGTAAAAGTCCATCAATTTCCAAAACCAATAAATTTTGCTGACTTGAAAATAATGTACTCACTTTTTATATACTTCTATTAGCTTAAGACAATGCCTAACTCCAAAAACTTTACTTCATTAAGGGAAATGCACAGGATCAATGCCAACATATGCTTTCTTTGTTTAATACACTTCAATGAACTACTTTTGCCATGGAGCACATTAATAAAATAAAACACTATTACTTACACTTCCACCTGAATCTTTTGGTGGGTTTTCCAGGATCTCTGCAGACAGCTCTTTTATGTCATTGATGAAGCGGTCAGCAACACCTGGATGAGTGTGCAGAACAGTCACTGCAATGTGTATGCTGAAAAAAGTAAACAATTATAAAGATTTCAACATGTGATATGGCATGTAACATTTTTCAATTAAATTTTAAACTGACTACTCAAATAAAGATAAGGAAATCATACAAATCAGAGGCCGTTTATGGAAAACAACTACTTCATAGTAAACTCACCTAGCTGGATACTGTAAGGCATTCAAATTCCAGCCTCTCTTGCCCATTCTATCTGAGAGCTGATAGATGTTATAGTCATTGGAACCCAAGGCAACAACTGATACTTCTGGCTTGCCATACACAAAGACTCCTTTGATTTTGCGACACCTTGGTTTGAGGAAAGGGATATGTGAGAGAAGTGACAAATACTGTGTTAAAATCATTTGTCAAGTTAGTCCAAAGAAAAAATGAAATGAGCTGGAATATTTTGTGTTGCTTTCACTAGTCTCATTCAGTCTGAAAACAAGTTTGTATATTCACAAGTCAATTAAACTAACACATAATAGAACATCAGTTATGACATTTCAATATTTGAATTGTAATTCCTAGACATCAACATCCATACGCTTCATATCAATCAATGTCTGACAAAAGTAAATGCTAACCCTTCTTCTATCTTTCTTGTTGTCTGGATGATGCTCTTTGTATAGTCAACATAACCTTGCTTTCCATGGTACACCAAAGCAGCCCAGCACGCTGACACTATGCCTGGAAAAGAGAATGGACAATAAGTATCAACAGATGCTTTCCTTTCGTAACTCCATGATGCTGGAAATACTGTGGTTTTATTTTATCCCTTTTTTCTAAATAAAGATGGCCCCATAAACAGCTAATCACCAAGAAGTCAGTTACTAGGCCTACATGACTTCACTTATTTAACCATTTCTTGAATTTTAAAGGAAAAAAAGGATTTAGTTCTTACTTTTATCACTATCATTATTACCATTATTTTTGTGGTTATCATCATTGTTAATTATTCTGTTATTCTTATTACATAATGTTGCTAATACTATTATCATCATCATTAATATCATCAATAATGCAAGTCAAATAAAAGTACATATATACTTTTCTTTCCTGAAAATTCAAGGACTTAGGTAAATATCTGAGGTCTAGTAACTGACTCCTTGGCAACAAAGCTCTTGTGGATCCATCTATATGTAAATATTAATAGAAAAAAATATAATAGCGTACAGGGCATTAGCCTTTCCATGACAGGCACTTTCATGAAATCAATTATTTTTACACTGCATATTCCCTTTTATTGAAATTACAAACTATTTATTTCTTTAGTTATCAGGCCTATTATACCAAATACTAATTAGTATAACTTTTGCTAATACATTACATATAAACTCATACTTCATATCATAAGTCTAGAAAATAAGAGAAAACACACACATCTTAAGATGCCTAGGCTGAACCATGCACTCCAGCCATCAATGGTTTAACGAGTTCTTAGAATGAGGTGAAGAAAAAGAAGAGCAAAAGAAGGGAAGAGAGAGAAGAAAAGAAAAGAAAGGAGGAGACAGAAGTAGAAAAAAAGGAGGTTGAGAAGAAGAGGGGAAAAGAGAGGAGAGAATAAGTTACCAAGTTCAAGAGGGTATGCCATTTCTAGTATTAAAACATTACTGATCATTAGATTTTCATTTAAGTACATATGCAAAAATATATTGGAAAAAAAGTAGTAATAAAAAACAGTAAAAACTGCAAATAATCAATACCATTCAACACTCTTACATTCTACAATAAAGATAAACCCCCAAAGAACACACAATCTCACACAGAAAGGCATAAAAAATTACTTACATCTACTCTAATGAAATCCACACAAAAAATCAGTTGTACTTGTTAAATCTACATATTACAAACACTTCCTGGCTTCCTGTGGAATATTGGTACAAGTTGTCAATGTTTTTACCTAAGCATGACTAAGTTTATTAGGCACATCCTTTACAGATTAATAGCATAATACTCTAGCACCTAACTCCTTAATTGCTTTAATTACTTATTTTCCCATAACAGAACCTAACAGACGTGTAGAAACACTAGACAAAATTGACTCATCATTCTATCCTCATATGATCTGATTAAATAAACTGATAACAAATAACTGAAAAATCAGCCGATAATGAACAATATGCAATCCTTACCACCAGATCTTGAGCCACCAATGGTCGGGGTGGCATAAATACCGCCTGGCCAGTCAGGGGTAACGAAGAACTGTTGGTGTCTCCACTTGGGCTCATTATACAAGATAACTGAAGAGCCCTTTGGTGCATAACCATACTGTAATGAGAAAAAGATTACCCTGATGAGCTTTAGAGACAATAATTAAATATGTAAAAGAACTTTCACTAAAATGTAATGAAAGAAGGAAAATATCACAGTAATATAAAAAAAATAAAAATCGTAGCAAGATATACTTCTACATTTTCACCATTACTCATTCACATCTTGATCCTTCCAGGGCAGGTCGCATCTTAACCTATTGGTACCAGGTGACGTGATATCATGTCATATGAATATTTTGCTCCTGCAGGATGACGTCCTACCGCATCATGTTATATTACTCAAAACATACGTTTTATATCGTTACATATGCATAGACTCATGGGAGTTCCATTTGCATAGACATATTTTTCTTCACTTGTGAAAATAATGAAAACAAATACAAAAACTTCCTCTTATCACCCGACTAATAGAACCACAGCACGACAGCATACCAGGAGAGATCTCCTGCTTAGTAACTACAAGCTATTATCTAACCAGCAGGAGCTGCATTACATAAACATAGCCCCAGCGTGAGCAGGTTAAGATGTACAGCCTGGGGTAGGTATCTTAAGATGTTTTGAGTGTTTTTTGTTATTTTGACTTATAGTATGATATAGGAGTCTATATATGCTATAATAGTACTGTGATACTAATTCACTTTTGATATGATGCCCTAGTTGCACAAATGCTAAAATATAAGTATATAAAAGTTAATAAAAATCATCAAAATTATCACAGTAAATCAAATAAAATGATATGGAATCCAGTCTACCTTATGGGTATCAGCAGATATACTAGTAACTCCTTCAACACGGAAGTCAAACGGCGCAAGAGGAAATCCTGCATCTTCCATGAAGGGAATGAGGAATCCTCCAAGGCAAGCATCAACATGGACAGGGATATCATACTCAAGACCCAGACCTGCTATTTCAATGATGGGATCCATGACTCCATGAGGGAATTGTGGGGTTGAGCCTGCAAGCTGTGGAAAATATTTTGATTATAAAAAGAAGTGTAGTATGATGTATCTAATATGGAAAGACAGATGATAGTTGGCATAAAAAGTTTAAGTAATAGCAAAACATCATTAAAAAAAGCTAAAGATATATCTCCAGTCCTCATATAACTGGACATAGTAACCAGTGATATGCACATAAATTTTATTCTAAGTTCCATAATAAAGAGGTGAATCTGTA
>NW_028234411.1:23381939-23389439 GCF_977035675.1 Penaeus japonicus
AGCTACCTAAAACACAAATTCAACCCAAGATTATAAATAACGTGAATAATAATGCTGTTCACTCACGTAAAAGCATAGAAGTTGCCGAGTAACCTTTTTTTTCCTCAATATTCCTCACCAACATCTCGATTCGGCGTCGTCTAGAGGCAAGTAAGTACTCAAGGTCAATGTGATATCTTACAGCTCTCCAAGATAGCTCTGCCATGAACAGTCACCTTCTTCATGGTTAAGGCGTTTAGCAAGGTCCTCACCATCGTTTGTGATTGAACATCATAGGTAAGGAAACACGCATTCAAAGATGGGAAAGAGTAAACAGTAATAATAATTGCCATCTCCTTCTTTGGTTTTATGTGATATAAGCATATACCCACAGCTTTATTTCGTTTTGTGTATGTTTACTATTTGTTAATAAATCATTTATCAAACTTAATCCTTTACATACTGGTCTTGCCTAGAGAAACATCAGATCAACCAACAGCGAATTTCAAAATTGATTTTTCGTTTGTGCATCACTTCTTACACGGACGGAGTTACTGAGCAAAGGATACGATTACGTACAAAGTACAGTGTGAGATAAGTAATTATCTTATGTGAAAATGTACACAATTTTCCAAATACAAAAGCTTTGTGTTCAATAACCTACACAGAAATTATAGAGAAATGTGTGACACTAAAGGTTCTATATTTGGACCATACCCACTATAGGCCTACAATGTAAAATCGATTGACCAGGCCTATTTTAGAATAGAGGGATTCAGGAATAGTGCCTAAAGATACTGTACATTTAGTGAGACGTTTATTTTATTCAGTAGGAAATGTGAAAATAAGTAAAATATTTAAAACTGAATACTGACACTTTTGATTTAGAAATTAATTGCACAAGGCAGCACTGGTCTCCGAGTTTTGCACCCTGGTAAAGATTTAGAAACTTCCCGGATATGTGTTCAGCAAGATAGATCATGGACTAGTTCCGTATAAGTTACCAGGGAAGTCAATAAAATTAATTTTGCCAAATACTTAATAAGTTTGTTTCCCTCTGACTAAGTAAAGTGATTGTGGCCTTACCTTTAGTTTCTGCATTTTATTTGTTATAAGTAATAGTTTGTTAGTCTTCACACAGTTTTATTTTGACCAGTTACCCCCACTTTCAACATATATTAATGGTTTTTATGCATATATAGTTTATTATTCACATGTCTCTTCCACAATATATACCAAGACAGTGTATATAGGACTATGTTATATATTTTGAAGAAAATATGATCTCAGGTAGAATAAATGCCCTGACGTCAATAAATTATTAAATCAAATACATGATCTTTTAAAGATTCATTTGAAATTTCACCGTGTTTATACTGTTTAAATTTTATTTTGTTGGAAATCCTTTCTTTTATGCACATAACTAATCTTGTTCTTCCATTAGTTGTAGTATCTTAACCCTTCCACAAGGGCCATTATTGTGGGGTCAGATCACATTCATATTGCATTTTTCCTCTTGTTGAAATTACAAGCTATTTATTCCTTCGATTATGATGACCTATTCTACGAAAGGCTAATTAGCATCACTAATAATATATCATATACAGACTCATAATCCATACCATAAGCCTAGAAAATAATAGTAAACACACCTCAAGATGCCAGCCTAAGCCGAACATCCTAATAATTTATTATTTTCTTCTTTGTATAGTCCACAGACCGAAAAAATGGGAAAATACAAGAAATTGCTACCATCTTACTTCAAGTTTGTCAACCCGCTCATCATGGCCATGGTTGGAGCTGGCATGTATCTTATGGTGGTAAGTGAAGTTGATACTATCTTCTGATATGGAAAAAAATAGCAAATGATCATAAGATTTGACTGTTAATTTTCTATTAATTTTCATTTTCATATATTTGTCCAACAAAAATTTTGTTTGTGTTTCTTGTGTGTGATTTTGAGTGTATGAATGTATGCATACATTAATGTATAAATGTGTTATAAACTGGTTTATTATTTCATTATGCTCATATTTTGTTGGTTCCTTAACAGATGGCATGGCTAGATCCCAAAGGAGTTTCGCCAATGTTCTTTGGTCGCCTTGCAGAGTTTATTACATGGCTCGGCACAGAATATAACAACCTAATGAAACAATTGTATGTTCTTCAGACTTATTCTTGGCATTTTAATTTACTTTGCTTAGTGAATATATGTGCTGATTGCTTTAATATATTATGACAAAAAGAGTGACTTGTAATTTCTCTTATTTTCATTATTTTTTCCAGGATTCTCTCTACAGTAGCTATCCATGCTTTTGAGTCTATATTAGCTCTCTACTACTGCCAAAAGCTGAGGTTAGATCCAGGTGTTACATGCTGTTGGATGGTACAAACTCTGTTTATGGGAATTTTCTCTCTCCGTTACCTTATTTGGCCTCAGAGAGAAGAAAGGTCTGCAGGGAACTCTAAAAAAAGCAAGTAAAGCTGTGGCCATTTCTAATCTTGTAGAATGTCTAAGTAAAAACATTTTTTATACTTGACAAATTCTTACAATAAAAGACTAGATAAATTATGTTTCTTTATACCTCCCTTTAAAAATAAGGTTGAAACCTGATTATTGTTGCCTAGTTGATGGTATCTTTGGCTTTTGTTATAATAGCCAGAGAGAAAAAACTAAAACATCAAACAGACAATCAGTTCTGTTTTGTCATGCTTACAAACTGAAGTTAGCAGGGAACTCCAAAAGAGCAAGTAAAGCTGGGTCCATTTTTTATTTTGTAGAATAACTAAGTAAAATGATTTTTTATATTGACAAATTCCTACAATAAAATAGATTACATAAATTTAAAAAACTTGTTTATTTTTCCTCAGTTAATGTATGTTATATGGTATCAACAGGCAAAGAGTTCTGCTCTTCCAAGCTTCAAAACAAAAGCATAAAGTTCAGGTTTAATGTTATTGCATAAAAATCCAGTTTTCAGAAAAATAACCAGAAGAAAAAGAAAAAATAATTGTTCTTTTATAACTTGGTTGCTGAGCCTTATTTGTTGAACAGATTACCAGCCTATGTTCTTACTTCGTTGCTATGGAGCATGAAACAAAGAGGTCATAATCAAAGCTCAGGTTTATAAAATAAAGGCTGCTTTAGGCTATTGATATTTTAGACAAATAAGATTACATAACAGTAAACAAGGGAAGTCCTTAGTAAACTTACAACAAGGAAGCTGAACACATTTTTAGAAATATTATTTACATATTTGTAGTGTTATTTACATCAATGATAACTAGGCTACAGTTTCATAGCCAGTTTGAGATATATATTGAGGAATAAATCACTTAAATAGGATAATGTACCAAAATCCTTTGATTAAGACCTACTTAAATATCATTTAAATCTTAGTGTTTTCATTCCCATTTAGATGTGGGTTTCTTTGGTTTAACCCACTGCGGACGGGTGTCATGACATACATGACGTAGGAGCTTTGGCCTGACGACGGGCGTCATGACATACATGGCATACGTTTCATTCCTCTTCCCTACCTCTTCTTGTTATCTTTATTGTAGGTGGTTATATGTTTCGTATTCGTTCATGACAGCACAAAAATACAAAAAAATAAAGTTGCCTTTTGTCCTCCCATAAAACAGCAATACTTCTATCACACTGAGTATAAAGAAAATAATGAGCTAATATGGATAATATACTACAATTTTAGTCTACTGCAGCACTGGTAGAGCCTGTCATATGGCACATATAAGTCTCTAAACTCAATAAAACACACAAAAAAATAAAACACAAAAAACGCTCTAGTTTTACAATGAATGACTGAAAAAGAGTGGGAGGATTCAAATTATAATGCTTCAAGCAGTCTCTCTTTAAAATAAAACCTATCCTGGAGGCTGGGCAAGCAAATTTATCCCCGTCTGCAATGGGTTAATTAATATGTTAAATATGGTAATGAGTAAATAAAATGGTTTATATTAATATGTTTATTTACATTTTACAACTGTGAGGTAAGAAATATGCAATATATAAAATATGAAACTATTAACAGTATACAAAACATATATTGTTCTATGTGCTTAAATTAAATATTTTTTATTATTGAATTTGACACTGGTTCAATATTAGAATGAAAAGGCATCTCTTATAAAGAATACATTGAATTTGTATTAATAACATGACCAAATATATAATTTTTGTTAAACTATACCAATTACTAAAATGAAATGGTTTATTCATATTTCTCCTATTTCTCAGTACTGCCTTCATCCAATATACTTAGTGTGGCTCCCTTTAGCAATGAGAGCACCTGACTCCTTGTTAGTTATATCTACAGTTAAGAATGCTAAATTTCTTCCAACTCTAAGAGTCTCTGCATTGATGACAATTTCTTGTCCCGATGTTGCTGCCTTCATGTATCTTGAAAAAGAGTAATTTGATATTAATGAAACGAAGAGATATAAAGTAACTTAAAACTATTAAATGTATATGTAGTATTCTACATATCCTTAAATGTTTTTTTCTTATCAAGATGTCTTGATTTTTTTTTCCTTTTCTATCACATTTCACAAAAAACAAGGAAGCAAATCTTTCATTTTACAAGAATATGGGTTCTCAACCTGAGGTGTGGGAGAGGAATTTGGGGGGTATGTAACTGGTTTCTGAAAATATTTTGGTTTTGAATGTGCAAACCTAAATGTAGGAGTAGCCTAGATGTGTTAGGCTAGACTAGACCACTAGATGTATATATCCTTCACTAGGTGACAACACAACAAGGAAACTAATTACCAGCTACAATTAACTGTATATAATGATAGGTGGTTTTAAAAATGTGTCTATTTTAGTAAATGATAGCAGCTAATCACATGGTATTTCCTTATAATAACAACTAGTTCCTATCATCACTAGCTCATATAGGTTCAATTATTGAAAATGTTTGTCTAGTCAATATGTATAATACAATTTATACTTCATAAACCAAGTTGACAAACCATGCATTTCTTTTTAACCTTCTTGGTACTGCATTCTGGGTTAGGGGTACATGACCACCACTGAAATACTTCAGGGGTACATCAAATTAAAAAGGTTGAGACTCCCTGTACTAGAACAATAACAGAAAAGGTAAAGAGGTGTAATACTAAAAAGAAAAAATATGGAATACCTCCTCCTGGATATTCATGATCATTGTACGGCATCAAAATTGATTTTATTTATATCAGCATAGGAGTGGTTGCACATATCAAGCCTGGCATCAAAGATTTTTCTATGCATTTAAGCTTTCAAAAGGAAAACCAATTTTGATAACATATATGAGTTGAGTATATACCAAAGAGAACTTCAGAAAAAATGATCAAATCAAATATAAAAAGGCACCTTTAGAAACTTAATGTGTCCCACAGGAATCAGAAATTAATAAATATTAAGAGACTAAATACTGAAATACTACTCTACCGTAGATAAGGGATGTACACGTGATACTACAATATCAAATGGTACCAACATAAACAATTTATGAACTCACTTTGGATTTTACAAAATTCTAAAACTATTTGAACATACTTCAAATAATTACCATTCACTATTTCCCCCCTATAAAGTATGCTATTACTTACGAAACATTTATATCCACTGACACCCCAGGGACAGCCTTCTCTGTTGTCATTAGTGCAATTGTTGATACAACATCGACTAAGGTGGCTGTGAGACCTCCGTGCAGAGTACCTCCACGATTTTCATGTTCTTTCTCCACCGTCATTTCTGCAACACATTTGCCACTGCCGCCTGACACAACACGCAGCTGATAGGGGGAAAAGTAGAGGAATCATTAGTGATTAGTGATTTCAGTTACACCGATATTTAAGTAACAGTCCATTCACCAAATTTCTACAGAAAATGTATTAAGCATTAACACCATAGACTTCCTTAGGTATTTACCAGAAGAATGTGAAAGCTGGACAGCAATATGATCAATGACCCTAATCCTTGATCAAATAATAATTGATTACAAATTCACAAAAGAAATATATAAAACACATAATACTCAGTGCTATTTCCATTGAGTGGACAAAGGGATTGTCAGTCAAACTTTGCTATTGCTACTTTAGAATGAACAGAAAGATAAACAAGATTTTTTAAGCTTTTGGACTAATAAGACTAAATACTTTTCAAGCTGCATCTTCTATACTTCAAAAAAGTAAACTATTCTCACATTACATGGCTGAATAATTTTTAAACATGAAAACACTTCCTTTGAAATTAACTTTGACTTCTTTTGAGAAGAAATTTTAACAATTCAATTTTCTGTTGCATGTGCGTAAAAACAAAATTAAAATGCTATTTCCAAAGGATATCACAAATTTTGCACATCTCAATATCAACTACCAATATCTTTCTTTCCTCAGTAAATTGAAATTGGAGCAAAAAAAACTGAATGACTTCATTTTTCATCATTTGTAAACTGGTAACATTAGATTTAAATGCAACTGCAATATTGATAACATATATATTTTATCAAAGATTGTAATGCTCATTTATCAGGTAACTGTGCTTTTGATAACCAATTAATTATCCATGACTGATATTCTTTAACATCATAAATATAATCTGCTTCCAGCTTAGCAACTTAATAGTCTATTGTAAATTATTTAGGTTTCAAGATTATAAAATAATTTTTATTATTTTACATAAATGATTTACAAGATGCATTTATTCTATGTTTGATTATCAGATACACCTGAGATTCAGTAGAGAAAGCTGATTCAATGCCACTCAATTCCTAATTGAATGGCCAGTGAACAGCACATTTTCTTTAATCCTAGTGCTAACTGCAGATTTATAATGAGGGTTTGAAATCCAACTACAGTCCATTCCAAACTGGCATAAAACTTAACTAAGAAAAAGGTCAAAAACTCATCCAGAAGTTGTTGTCTTATAATCAAACTTGACCCATTTTAATAATAAACTATTCTTTTAAGAGTAACTGTCCCTCAATAAAATACTTTTTGCATCAGTCCAGGCAATGGAGTAAAGTCCTAAATTCAAACATTTTGGGATGTTGCAGGAAAATTTGTATGGCAGCTAAACAGGTGTCTTCTATGAGATACCTAAGGGAATGAGCTATATTCCTAACAGGACACTATTACATTTGAAAATTGTGTTGCAAACTGCATATCAAATTGCTAGCCAGAAAATGCTAAGCCTTTTAGGTGATGAACTTCTCACTTACATCACAATAAAATATGTTGACTACATAATCATTCATGTGCATTGAGAATACTGTGTGCTATGTTCTTTAATTTTATTGTGGTTATCAAACAATAACTTGTGCAATGATAAGTATATGTAATATCATTTCTAGTATGAATAAGACTGCAATTTCACAATCAAACAATGGGTATTTATTAACGATAACACATAATTCAATGCGGTCATGGCCTTTGTGCTTTAGCAAAGGCCAACAAAACATCTATAACATATATTCTATCTTTCCTTCTTGACAGCACGGCTTAATAGCTCTATCT
>NW_028234411.1:23411939-23419439 GCF_977035675.1 Penaeus japonicus
AATAATTGAGGGTTAAGCAGAATTCTGTATGTTTATGCAATTACATTAGACATTGGTTATCGGCCATAGTACACACACATCATCTTGCAGTTAGTTACATTAGATAGGAATAATGGATAACAGAAGCTAAGTTGGACTAAAACCATTTGCCCACATCAGTCTTGTATCTCTGGCACTGTTTCGGAAGGTGATCAACTGGCTGTCTTTTGAATGTTGATAAGTAAAGTTTAATTTGATCTGACACAGAGAAAACCGAAAGATGACAGCAATGCAGAAAGACATTAACCTGTTGTAGGCACTTATCATGTTCTTTATGATGGTTAAGTTTTGGTCCTAACAACAGATAACAAGATGTTTATGAATATAGTTATTGTGGTGTATTTGATGCTTGGGGAGAGTGGTGCAATGTGTTTCTTTATGGCCCTAAGAGTAGTAACTATCTAGTATCTCTAGCACTGGCACTGAATTATGATGGAAATTGTCATTTCAATTGCTATAATTGCCCTAATATTCACCAAAATAGTTTAGTTCATAATCACAAACATAGATGACACCACTCTCTCCAAACACCAGCAGGAAAGAAAGCCTTAAAGGGAATCCATCCATAATGTCTACTGAGCATCAGTTTCAGAGAGGGATTTCTTTTACCTGATAACACTGGGGGAGTGCAATGGGGCTTGTAGCCATAAGCACAAGTCTCCTTCCTCATCCCCATCTCGTCATGTGTATTTCTTTGGGAATGGTTCTTTCTTTCATATTTGTTTTGGAAAGTACACAAATATAAAATAAAGTAACTTTTTGTCCTCTCTTAGTAGTACTTATAACATACTGTGTGTAAAGAACATAATGAGCTTATATGGAATCTATACTATAATTTTACTCCATTACAATATTAAATATTAACCCATTGCGGATGCCTAATGACCTAACTGATCGTCAGGATGGGTGGTCTATGACACTAGCAGCTAAAACTTAGAGGGACGGGGAATTTTTTTTTCTCTGCTATCAGGGTAGTGCAAACTAGCTCAAACAATATTTTTCCATAAATCCATCATAAAATGAGGGTTTAGACTGACTTTGGAACCCTGTATCTCTGGAGCTAGTGCTATTACAGCCATGATACTTCATGACTGTGTCCATGCTTGTGAGCAGATCCCGATGTTGCGTCTTTTAGGCCTAATCGGTGCCGATATGTATGTTATGACATCCTTACGCAATGGGTTAAGAAAGCCTCTCAGATGATTCTTATAAGCCTTATGATATATTAAAACACCAAAAGAATAACAAACACAAAAAGAAGACTAGTAGTATAAATTGGGAATGAAAGAGAATGTGGTAGGCCTCAAGATCTTTTATGCTGCTCCCTTGCTCTCAAATAAAACCTGTCTAGGGCCAAAGCAAGCAAATTTAACCCTGTCTTTATAGAGTTAAAGAAAGGGGAAAAGTAAATGCCATGATCAGCTAGAGGAATGCGAATCTGTAATCCAGTGAAACCCTTGATAAAAATAAGCTTTATTTTATACATTTGTCCTTCAGCAACAAAACACCAATGCATTTGTCTCCTTTATATATTGACTAAAGACAAAATTGATGAGATTGTTTAACCCCTTGGATGTTTTGCCTTTATTGAAAATGGATGTTCAATATTTGATGATAATTAACTGGAAAATTAAAGGGAGTTTTATATTGAAAAAATACACATTTAACCCATTCACGCTGGGGCGATACCGGCTTTGTATGGTCATAATGCTAGGGTTTTTGAACGCATAAGCCTAATGCCTCGAGATTCTCGGGCGCACAAGCCGAGCCTGGGCTGCCTGCTCGCTCACTCCGAGCGCCGGCCTTGCCCAGATATCTCGTCACCAGCGTCTGACCCAAAAACCACGAAATGTGTCAGCATGTCATCCGGCGCGAATGGGTTAAAGGGAAGTAAGCTTGTAAATGTCTTAATTCCATTTTCCTTTGCATGGATAACTGGAAATCTCTTTGCCTGAATTATGATAAAGTTTGCATGCTTGTGAATCTATGAAAGGCAACATACATGAAACAGACAGAAAAGAGATGGTGAAAAGGAGGGAAATAGTCACTAGAATACCTGGACACATCCTTTTCCTTTTTCCGACAGAGTGGTAACATACAGCCAAATAGTGCTGCTATACAGTATCAGCAGGAAGGCAGTGGTCTGTCTGTGCCAAATATTGTTTTCTCCAATTTCTGCGACTCAGACATTGAGCCTCGCAGTCGTAGTAACTCCAGGGTAAGGGGTGATTCTTACCCAGTATGTAGATGGTAGAAGCAACTTGGCTGAGATAATCTGTTGTTGGCTAAACAATGTAAATTTTATTTGCTTTGGTGATTGATTCTTAGATTGTGTTAGTAGACCGCAGTAGAATTTCAGAATTTTACTAATACAATTAACCAAGTGACTTATTGAGAGCAATGAATATAGTAGACTTTGTCTGTGTTCAGAAGTCAATGGTGCAACTTTGTGTTGTGTTTACAGATATTTGAAGAATTTCCTTACTGGTATGGTAAAAAGAGAGAGGGATAGCATTATTTGTTTATGCTTCAGATGTCTGCATAATTTGTGATGAGAATCTCACTAAATCATGATCTAACATGCTACATGATGGCCATGAGAGTCAAGAGCAATAGCTGAATGCCCAGAATATGAGAAGATAATCATAGCAACTGCCACATGCCCCCTGGCAGAACTTACCCCACTCTCCAATACAATTATGCCTGCTTTTTAATTGCTGAAATGTATGTGACTGTGTGTCCCCATTTTTTTTTTTTTTTTTTCCTGCACTTTCTGTCCATTGTTTGATGAAAATCCCATTTTGTGTTTATGTAATGGTAATGATGCATTACCATCACTTATAAATATCACATGCATCCTAACTGACTTGCTATTTGTGTTATAACTGGGAATCTTACTCTGCGTAGCCATATATATTTTGCTTGGTTTGTGTTTTTTTTGTAATATTGCAAAGAAATGTAAATATAGTTTTATTTTCATTGTTATGACAGAAAATGTAAAATCAATGATGAGATATTGGTGAACTCTGCCTTACTCATGTTCATTGAAATGAGGAAGCTGGTTTTAATGATATTTGTCAATGCATTACAGTGGTATTACTGGATTATTATTGTCATTAATGTTAGTAGGTACTAGAAGACCCTGACACCTAGTTTACCCTTTTAGGTGTTTTACTGTAGTTAAAGGTTGTGATTCCACTGTTTTGAAATATCCTTCATACAGAGATAGTGCAATTCATAGCCATTATGAATTTAGCTCTGCTATCTTTCGATGTAGCCTAGATTGTTTGGGTTCTGGGCCTTGTCAGTAAGGATACTTTTATACCCAGAAGTGTTAATTAGATAAGTACATTATATTCTTACAGTAACTTACATAGCTTTTGCAGATTAATTGTAGCTCACTGACCTTATTTACAATATTCGTACTTATGCTCACAAAACTCTAAATGGTATTACATGATGTAATACCAAATAAACTTAGGTTCCTGTTCTGCTTATCTAATTATAGGAACTATGCTGTTTAATGGTTTACAAAAACAGAAGTTCATTCATTTAATTTTTAGTATTTTATAGGGTTAATAACTTCTATTACATTTCAAATATATATATATATATATATATATATATATATATATATATATGTATGTATGTATGTGGTGAATGAATAGACATATTTTACTTCAGCTCTTCATTTTTATAGGAACTGGGCAAAATTCTCTTAGCATCTAGCCAATGCAAAGAGAAAGACCAGGAGAACAAAGAGCCCCACAAGGCTGCCAAGGTACGATTCTCACTCTGGGGAAATGGAGAGCAGATGTCAGCCGAGCCATCATGCAAGACCCCCCCTACCTCGGGCCTTGAGAGCCCCCCTGCTGTGGAGATGGTGACATATAGGTCCACCAGCCTCAATGCCGAAACTGAAGCAGCTGCTAGTCAACGTTGGTGTTTTTTTAGTTTTTAAAATTTTCTTTATTTATGTTTGTGTATTTCTGTTGCTTGTATGGTAATTTTATTGCATATTGCTTTTCTTTTTGGCAATTGACTTACCAGCTTGAATAGGAAACGAAAGGAATAGAAGGCCATGAGGAAGGTCTTGTAGAAGTCTTGCAGTGAGGAAAAAACAATGATAAACAATAAACAATAGCATACAATTTTGTGACAAGGGAATTTTGTTGATTTAAGAATATGATGTTCACCTGCCTAACAGTCCTAAATCCACAGGATATGAAACTCAACCTGACAAAGAAGACACATCAGAATCTGATGAAGCACATGCTCCAGAGTTGTCTGTTGTTGAGCCATTTCGACAGCGTCTCAGGACAATATCAGGAGATTCTAGTCAGTTATTTCGCAGGCAAGTTTATATTGGCTTCCTTTTCCATCCCACAATTTTTAAGGAAATCTTCTATTGACATTTTTACCAGAAACTGATTTACGTGCAATCACATTTTTATTTTGCAAAAAATTAAGAGAAAAGTTAGTGGCTTTGAGAGAGATTAATGGCTTGTAATCTTGTATTTCATTCCAGGGCACCAAATGCACAGGAGCATGGGATGCGTGCTCGAGCTGGTTCAATAGGCAGTATAACAGCAAAACCCAGAGGCATCCGCTATAATGACTGTGATTTAAGAGTAATATACATATATATTTTTTTTACTGTTTTTCCACCATTACCCTTCTGATTTCTTTGACCTATCATATAAACATAAATATTCATATTCAATTAAGCTTTTCAAATTTTGAAAAATTATCTTGGAAAATATTTACACACTTGCCATTATGTTCTTCTTTAGTACTAATTTGAGATTGATCTTCAGATGGTCAGGATAAACAGTAACAAAATAGGAGAAAGGGGAAGTTAGTAAATTTGATTTTTAAAAGAGTAACATCTTAAGAAATGTGATGTTAGGCACATCAGGATGGTGTTTAATAAATAAATGTCATTATTGATATTATTTTAGGATTTTATTTATTTATGTATGTTTTTTCCTTTTATTTTTCATATTTGTATTGGGAGAAAAAAATGAGATTAGATATAGAATAGGATTCAAGTATATTTTATTAGCATGCATTTTAAATAGATTGAAAGAAATCATAGATATACAGTTTTGCAATAACTCGCATGAATGTTATGGACTGAAAACTGTTTCTTTGCATTTTATCAAGCTGGAAGAGTTGGTTGGTAAGTTGTGGAAAGATTATCCATCCTTATTATTCTGTTAGCCATTTTAATCATAACTTATCAGCAAGCTTTAATGAATGTCATTACTATTGAAACTTATTTATATCCTTTTTGATTTGCCAGTGAGAATATGGATATTAATCCAGTATTATTTCCTAATGATAAAGTTGTATGGTAAATGTTTCCCCTTTTATCAGATGCTGAGTCATGACTTTAACCGCACAATGCTGTTCCACATTGGGCGTAGTGAGATTCAGCTGATCAACCCTGAGGTCAAGTCGGTTCAGCTCAACAAGCACTTTAGAGATATTGCCCATTGCTGCCAGGTAAGTGGTTGTGAGATGATGATAATAATGATGGTGATGAATATGATAATGATTTTATCTATTCTTTCATGTAATAGTATTATTATTTATCAACATTTTTAGCCGTCAGGCTAGTACAGTGGTAACATGATGGCCTCACATTCCTGTGGTTGGCAGATCGAGCCTTGTCCAAGCTCCTGAGTTTCCACTCTGTTGCTCACTGACACAAACGGGCTCGCCATAGTGCATATAAACCTGGGCAAAGCATCTGCTCTGCTAATCTGGCTTATCCTTATCTTATCATCATCATCCTCACTCCTAATAGATTTCCATGCCCAATTCTGCCTTGGTGTTGATTAAAAGCAAAGACATCTGTGACACAGCAGTGATCACTTAAATGAAGTCATAGTATCTTGTTTTCTTGTCTGTCATGTTATTTACCTCATTTCCAGTCATGTTTTGATTCAGGGTAAATGTGATCAGTAATCTCTGTCAAAGTTTTCTCATATTCTTTATTGTCCGGGGCCTCACTTCAGCAGGGAATATCACAATATGTTAATTAAATTTTGATATTGTCTTAGATATTCTTGTCACTATTATGATCTTTAATATTTGTATTATGGTATTGTTTTTCGTTATTTTTATCATTATCACCATCATCATTAGGATTATGCCTATTACTGTTATCATCAACATCATCAAATGTTTAAATTTCCCATATTACCATATTTCCATGAATTTTTGTGAATAGAAGCAAACAATAGGTGTCAACACAATCATGAGATGGTTATCTCAGTATTATCTTTATGAAGATAAGGAATTTCCTCGTGTTTAGAAGTTTCAATAACAAAGTGGTCACTGTAAATCCACAGAGAAATTGTCAGATATAATTACACAGAAATTTGCTTGTGGTTTGCATGTGTGTAAAGGGATTTGACTTTTTGTTTGAAATATTAGGAATGGTCCATATTGTTGCTCTATACTCTTTTCTTTTTCCCTGTATATCTATCTCTTTTTCTTTGTCTTTTCATCTCTCTGTACCTGCCAACACAGTCATTTTATCCTATCTTTCTCTTTATTTCACTTTTTGCACGTCTTTCTCTTCCTTTCTTCTGAATAGTTATTCATGTAGAGCTCGAAAACAAAAAGAAAATGTATGTGAATGTTTTATCTTACCAGCCCTATTACATCCAGACCTGCTGATAGACTTCATGCATCATACTGATACTGATTTGTTACATTACTGTCTTCCTCAGGGCGTCAAACAGAATGATCACTTTGGGTTCATCTGCCGAGAGATAAGTGGTGACACCCCTTGCTACCTTGGATATGTTTTCAAGTGCCAGATGAGCTCAGTTACCGATGAAATCATGCAAGGTTAGATAAATGTTTTTTAATTTTTGCTGTAAGGATTTAATTGATGAAGAACTTAAATTTCTAAAATACTAGCATATATTTTACAAAAGTGTAATGATTAAATATTTCTTGTAAATTGCAGCCCTCAGCAAAGCTTTTGCTGCAGTGCATGAAGCACAGATCCGTGAAAGACAAGAAAACCTGTTGTGTGACCATTGTCCAATGAGATGGTTCAGTCAACTATGTGCAGAGGTTGAAGGTAATATCCCTTGATATGAATATTTGCTTGAAATATATGTATATATTTTTCATAATAACTGTTTTAGTATTTCTTTTATATATATATGCACATACATTGCTATATAACAGAGAGGGGATTAGGGATATTAACCCAATGACGACGGGGTGTCACACCCGTGTGACACAGCAGAAAATGCCTGATGACGGGGCGACAGTTCTCGCTGGGCCCTTTGGCAATGAGTTAAATATTTATTTTTTATTTATAGGAATGCCTGCAGCAAAAGCCCACACAGTTGTTATGAAACGCTTGAATTCACTGCCAGAAGAAGATCGGACTACCCTGATAGCAAAATATGAAGGCGCAGAGGCAACAGATAC
>NW_028234411.1:23426939-23431939 GCF_977035675.1 Penaeus japonicus
TGGGTTGCAGGCGACAGTATAGGCCAGACTTCATTGGCCTTCAGGTAAGTTTGTTGAACAGCCACTGAAAATAGTTAAAGCTTTATAAATAACCTGGAGCTTTATGAATTATGAAATACCGAATTTCTGATTTTCTGATTTTCATTTGAAAAACTTTTAGCAAGAAGTTATATCTTTGTTATGTATTAACCACTCTCACCTTATCAACAGGTACAAATGTATCAACTCTCGCGTTTGTTACATGACCAGCTACGGAAATTGTATGACCATTTAGAGAGCCATGAGGTTACACCCCAACTCTTTGCTGCTCCATGGTTCCTTACCATGTTTGCTTCTCAGTTCCCGCTAAGTTTTGTTGTTCGGGTATTTGGTAAGAATACTGTTATTTTTTGTATTTTTGTATCATTTAACATGGCAATGGATGATTCTTTTCCTAACATTGTTGTTACATTTGAAACTATGCTACTTGTATAGTTGATAATGAGACTCCTATCATGGAATATATTAATCATTTATGAATATTGATGTTCATATTATTTGACTTAATTGCTGGAGTCAAGATAAAGTTGGAAATTCAAAAAATTGATTTTAAAACTCTTATTGTTTGCACTTAAAATCTTTAGACTCACATTGTCAGTTTTTTTTCTCTCCTCAAGTTTGCATGAATTTGTTAACAGTCACATGTGTTATTTGACACTTATTATGGTGTGTTAACATTGCAGATATCTTGTTCCTAGAGGGGATGGAAGCCATCTTTCGTGTTGCCTTGGTGTTGCTAAGAACTCATGAGGAAGCATTGCTTGCATGCGATTCTTTTGAGCAGATCATGGATTACATGAAAACATCTATGCCTAATGTTCAACTCTCTCAGCAAGGAAGCATCATAGCCCAGGTATTTTCAAAGTCTGAGCACTATGTTAGTGATTTTCTTGTCCTCTTATGTTTCATTTTTTAAGAAAAGATATTTTAGATATCCAATGTTATTGATAAAAGTTGATTTGATTTATGTAGTCTTAATGTCATTTTGTAAATGAATGCATTTATTTGGGTAGTAAATGTAATTAATAAGGAAAATGCTGAGTTTTTCAAGAGGAAAAGATTTACTAATTACTTGATCACCCTCATTGCAAACAATTTTTTTCTATCAGACATTTAGAACACCTATTGGGCAGAAATTTAAATGCAAGGTTTTTCTTTGCATTAATGGTATGGTTTTATATCGTTGGATATCTATGAATTTTATTTTTATAATTTTTCACAGGCTTGTGAAATGTCATTGAGCCGAGAACTCCACGCCTATGAAGTTGAGTACCATGTACTCCAAGAGGAGCTGGCTCTCTCTCCTCAGAAAGATGCTGACTTTAAGAAGCTCCAAGAAGCAAACAGAAATCTTAAAAGACAAAACTTGGATTTATTAGAACAACTTCATCATTCAAACTCTCAGCAGCATGCACTTGAAACTTCAAACCAGGTATGGTGTTAGAAGCTTTCTTGTTTCTGTAATATCATGGAAGTGGCTTAATCCTTTTCCAACAAATTGATTATCATATTTGATTATCATATTTATCATATCATATATCAAAATTTAAATAATGTGATATGCTCTCTGCAGAGTCTACAGCAAAGTCAGCACCATCTGGAGGTAAGGGTTAGATGGCTGGAACTTGAGCGAGGGAACCTGAAGCAGTTAGTAAGCCTTCTGTCACAGAAGGTGTCTCCTGAAGCCTTGGCCGAAATTCCTCCTAACCTTCAGCGGTTCTTGCCTACAGATGCTGTAAAGGTACTGCTCGATGTATTTGGAATTTTAGTAAATCAGACATAGCTTTTCATGTATCCACCCATTTGACTGTTTGTCTATTTATACATCTATATATCTAGCATACATCTGTCCCATCCATCCATTCCATCCATCCATCCATCCATCCATCCATCCATCCATCCATCCATCCATCCATCCATCCATCCATCCATCCATCTACCCATCCATCCACCCATCCATCCACCCACCCACACTTGTTGGCTTACCCATATTCTCCTCATATTGACCCATTGCAGAAAGGGGATAGATTTGCATGCCCAGTCTTCAGGTTGGGTTTTATTTCAGAGAGAGGCAGCTTCACGCACCATACCTTGACTTTTTCCACTCTCTTTCAGTTACTTATTGTAAGACTAGAGCCATTTTTGTGTTTTACTATTTGTGTGTTTTATTGTATTGAGAGACTTTTATGTGACATATGACAGGCTCTGTCAATGCTGCATTTGACTAAAATTGGAGTATAGGGTCCATTTCAGCTCATTATTTTCTTTATACTCAGTGTGACAGAAGGATTGCTGTTTTGTGGGAGGACAAAAAGCAACTTAATTTTTTCATATTCATGTACTCTCATGAACAAATGCAAAACATATAACCATCCACAATGAAGATAACATGAAGAGGCAGAGAAGAGGAAAGAAACCTGTGCATATGACTGTGAGTGCCACAGTAAAAGGCATCTCTACTGGCACAGGAACATAATTGTAGACATTGGGCATGGTTTGAGTCACCTTCCTCTTCTCGCTCTGCCTGCACATCCTTCATCAGTAGTACTTTAGAGCAAGAGGTTGGAAACTTGCTGAAGAAAGTGGTGCCATCTAGGTTTTGGATGTTAGGCGAAACCCATTTTGCTTAATATTATGACAATTATAGTAATTATTACTGCAGTTGTCATATCACTCACTCATTATTCATAATACAATAAAATAACACCGCAATCCAAAATCCCTGAACGACATGTATGTCATCACGCTTGTCATCAGGCCAAAGCCCCTGTGTCATTTATGTCATGATACCTGTATGTAATGGGTTAAGAATAGCACTCAGAAACAGTCTTTGATTTTGAAGATAAGAGGAAACTTTTCTCTTTATTTTTAAATTCCAGAGGGTATGAGTGTAATATGTCAAAATCACATGCTTTTAGATGAAATGTATAAAAAAAAAAAAAAAAAGTCTCAATTAGATTATCAGATGAATGTCCGTGCTGTCATTGCTTAAATTGTCTCTTTTCTTATTTATTACAGACCGAAAAGAAAGAGAAATTAGAGTTGAAGATTAGTGAGCCAGAGGATAGGGAGTCTTCGAGGGAGAGTGATGACATCTCCTCATCTCTTCCGACAAGCGATTTTCTCCTGGCTCATCAAGCTCATCAGACACGGACAATGAGCATGGACTACGGTTCAATGCAGAGATACATCAAGCACCTGGTTCACAATGACTAGAAGTGTTGAAGTTATGATTTTTAGAAATGTAAACTTTTTTTTTTTTTTTTTTTTCTGTTGTATGTTGTTTCTCAAGAAACATGGAGTACTTATGCTGGACCATCTCTCTATTGGATGTGTTTTGACCTTGACTTTGAAAAACAAAATGATACATATATATATATATATATCTAACATTTAGATGGTTGATTATTATTCAGTAATTTAAAGGGGAATATTTTTATTATTTGGGTTTTTATCAACAGCATATGTTGGGTTATTTAACCTTCATTTATCAAGGAGATATTCAGGAACATTTGTAAGAGTATTAAATGTATATTTTAGTGTCTATGAAGAGGCTGTGTGCCAAAGAATGAATGAAGCTAAATAGTGTGCCTTATCTGTAATTCAATCTTCATATGCAATTAAACTAGACAGCTTTCACCAGTTCATTGTAACAATGTGCTTTATGTGTGAACTGAAGTGTCGCATTAATAATCATGTATATATTTGTGTGTTATGTTAATAAATAAAGAGTGTTTTAATTATTATATAAGAGAAATGTACAGTAGTAAATCTTGATGTGTTTATTGTGTAGCAAACAGCAAAAATAAAAAATGTTCACTAGGATAGAAAGTTTTAAAGTGGGATGAAAAGTTTCTCCAAAATAATATTTAATCAAATGTTATTAATTTCATTGCAGTAGCAGGCATGACAAAATCCTTCCCGGTAATCTATTTTATGCTTGTTAGGGAATAATAGTATTTGCATTTTTTTTCTTGATCTATTGTATGTGAAAACAACAAATCCAGGAGAGGTTCTGATGCAATGGTAGTGTATGTAATAGTTATATTTTTATTTTGGTGAATAGATTTTTTAAAATTATTAGCAGTTTATAGAAGCCTTCATAGGACAGAAAGATTGCTTATTTTGTATTGACATTTTTATTTTTATTATTATTGGATTTATTGATTATTTTGCTTCTTACAAGTACAGTTCCCTCTACTCCAAGTTCAGAGCTCTGCATTCCCAATGTGTGAACCACCAGTTTTGATTCTTCTATTTGAAAGGCATACCAGTATGAGTAAGAGCATGTATTTTGGGTACTAGAGTTGAAACTGGCAGTTTATACATTGGCAGCTCTGAAGGGTGAACTTGGAAGTTGAGGGGAATGTTCCATGTGTTCAGTTCTTGTAGTTATGTGTTGACCTTTTATTTTTTTATTTATCTATTTTTTTTTCCTTTTTCCATGTTACTTCTTATTTATCTTATTATTTCCCCCCCTGTTTAAGATACTGTCTGGTGCTAATATGTCTGCATCTGTGACAAATGATGCGGAAAGTTTGAAGTGCATGACTTCATGTGAATATGAATGCATCTTTATGTAGATTTGTGCCAGCCTCAGGAAATGATGAAATGGCTTGGTAAATGTGAAGCACAATGTTGCAGTACTTCTATGTATGCTCTAGATTGTAACTGTAGACATGAGTTACAGAATTCTCTTTAACTCATATAATTTTTACAGTAGAGATGTATAATTTCTGATATGATGGTGATGGTATGTGCTGATATGAATAAACCCATTACTTTTTTTTTATATACATGTTTTTAGGATTTGAAATATAGATTATGAAAATATCACAGCATTTGCACAAAAAAATCATCTAGTCAAGATATTGTTTTCAATATGCAGTTATTTATGCAATATATATATATATATATATATATATATATATATATATATATATATATATATATATATATAT
>NW_028234411.1:23446939-23464439 GCF_977035675.1 Penaeus japonicus
ATATATTTCAAAAATCTTATCCTGGTCAAGAAGGTTTGTGATATGTGTATGTTTATTATATTATAGGATTTTTCATTAAACACAGAGTAGTCAGACAGTTTTGTTTGTTTTTTCAGTGTCTCTCCAGATCCACGTGAGAGGCATACTGTGTGGAGCCTCGGCATTGGTGGCATCTTCACTTACTGTTCTTTGTACGGTGTTAACCAGGCTCAGGTCCAGAGGCTCCTCACCATTAAGTATGTTCTGTTGATGATGCTTTAGCATAATAGGGATATTCTCAGACACTTTTTGTTTTTTTTCTTTGTTATTTAGTTTATTTAGTTCTTCTTTATCTCAGTCAATCAATTTATTGATTAGTTTTTTTATCAATAGTGTTGTGTCTGGTCTGGTATTGTTTGATTGTATTTATATCAACTATATTTATTAATGTAATGATATTTCAGTTTTAGTATGAACAGTAGGGTTGTATATTTTTTATTACATACAAATTAGTGGATGAAATTTGTAATATTACTGATTTTTGATGTTTTCTCATAACATTTACAAGATATATTAGATGTATAACTTGTTGCTCTCTTTTTATTCCAGAGACCTTCGAAGAGCACAGGGATCGTTGTGGATCCAATGGCCAATATTAACTCTTCTCAGTTTGTCTACGTCCTTTGCTGGGCTGGTGCTGTATGCCCAGTATCACCTGTGCGACCCTATGAAGAGTGGTCGCATACCAAACTCAGACCAAGTACATATCTGTCTCTATTCATATGTCACTCAACATCTGATAGATTGAGATGATGTAGAGGATATTTTTTGTACTTGATAGTTCCAATGCTAAATAGTCATTTGTTACTTTGGTTGATTAAAAAAAAGTTTTCATCTGTGAATACTTTAAAACAAGGAAGAGATTATAAATGATTAATATTTTTTTTCTCTTCAAGTTGCTGCCTCTATATGTAGTTGAGACAATGGGGATGATCCCAGGACTGTCAGGACTCTTTGTCTCAGGGATCTTCAGTGGGTCACTATCAACAGTTTCCTCTGCACTGAACTCCCTAGCGGCTGTCACAGTGCAGGACTACATCTTGGTAGGTGCTGATGATTAAGCGCATAAGATAAAGCTACAGGTCTGATTTTAATGCATTATGAAATTATAGTTTAGTGCAGGAAAGTAGGGAGTGAACAATGCATCATGGATTTCTGGATGCACTCAGCTGTATCTCTGGAGTCTTTACATTGAGTTACTTCTTAGTTTAGGAAATATGCTTAAATAATGAAAAATATGGAAGAAAAGAATATATAGCCAGTGAGGAAATAGGAAATAGACTTAAGCATATATTTTATCCTTTTTTGCAGTATATGATTCATTGCTAGTAATTTTGATTTACCTTTTCTCCTTAACAGCCGTTTGCTCCAAGTAGTCTTGGCATTGGAGAAAAGCAAGCCACAAAGATCAGTAAAGTTCTGGCTTGTGTTTATGGCGGTGTGTGCATGATCGTTGCTTTCTCGGCAAAATTATTTGGCACAGGTATCCTGCAAGCGTCTCTCACTATCTTTGGTGCAGTTGGGGGACCTCTGCTGTCCCTTTTCACCCTGGGGATGCTGTGTAAATGTGCAAATCAAAAGGTACGTATGCTTTGACTCCGTCATGTTTACAGCATTCATTTTGATATATATAAGGGATGAAAATATGACAATGATTTAACTGTCATGACCATGCACTAACGTGTGATAAGCAGTGTTTATTTTACTAGCATTAATCATATTCAATCACCATTATTCATCATTCAGGGCGCAATGTCAGGTCTGCTGATTGGTCTTGTGGTCACTCTTTGGATTGGTTTTGGAAGGCCAAAACCCCCCCCTCCTTTCAAGCCTGTCTCGGTGGAAGGCTGTCCTGCAGAGAACACGACTCTCATCAGAAGCAGAAGCCTCGGTGAAGAGGCCGTCCTAGGGAATATCACCCTGACTGAAATGATGGTAGAAGTAACAAATACGACGGAGGGTTTAAGTGCTGATGAAGTTGTGGAGAGGCAAGTTATATTGTGAGGTTACTAATGATAACTTTTACTATTGCTTTTGGTGTTGTTGATGATATGAGTATGGTCATTATTTTTATTGTGATAATTCTTCTTTGTATTTTGAATATGATTATTGCTATGATTGATATTGTTATTATTATTATTATTATTGTTATTATTATTATTATTGTTATTGTTATTATTATTATTATTATTATTGTTATTATTTTCATTACTACCATTATTATTATCATTTTCATTGCTATCATTATTATTATTATTTTCATTGCTATCTTTATTATTATTAACCTAATTGCTCCGGGACGTTGATAACTGGCGCTCTACGCAATTCCGGGAGGCTACGCTTAGGCCTATACTCATCTCATCTTATCTTATGGCACCTGGCATCGAAGTGCTGTCACCTTACATGACGGCCGAAGTTTGGGCCAAGAAGGTGACGTCATCACTTCATGCCATCCGGAGGATTTGGGTTAATACTATTACTACTATTCTTCTTCTTCTTCTTCTTCTTCTTATTGTTATTATTATTGTCATGATTGTTATTATTATTATTAATATGATTATTATTATTATTTTTATTATTATCATTACTACTTCATAATTATTGTTTTTCTTATCATTATTACCTATGTTATTATTGTCATCTCAGTAATGCTTGCCATCATCATCGTCTTTAAGTTATTATTATGATCGTTATCATAATCATGGTAATTACCATTAACCCTTTCCCAACGGGGCACGCGCTACGCGAAAACCCCTATGCCGGGCGATTGCAATATTGCATTGTAATCATCACACTGGCATGACGCCCCGGCATCGGGAATTTAGCTGTGTCACACGAGTGTGACGCACTGTCATCATTGGGTTAATATGTTCAGAGGCACTTTACCACTACCTTTATCTTCTCTATTTAATTAATTTCATTTTTTTCCTTTTATTTTCTTTTTCCACAGCACCCCATTCCTCCATGAGATCTATGCAGTGTCCTACATGTGGGTGGCCACGATCGGCTTCCTTATAACAATGCTAGTAGGCATCATAGTGAGCAGGCTGACGGGAGGGAACAAAGTATTGGACCATGACCTTTATGCGACATGGGTACATCTGCCTCACTCTGGGGCAGCACAGGAAGAAAATATGTCCTCAGACAAGGTGAGAGGGAAAGTGCATTTTAAAGAGAGAAAGAGTGAGAGAGTGTAAGAAGTAGAGATTGAGATTGAGATTGAGAAGGAGACGGAGACGGAGACGGAGACGGAGACGGAGACGGAGACGGAGAGGGAGACGGAGACTGAGACAGACTGAGACAGACTGAGACTGAGACAGACTGAGACTGAGACTGAGACGGAGACGGAGACGGAGACGGAGACGGAGACGGAGACGGAGACGGAGACTGAGACTGAGACTGAGACTGAGACTGAGACTGAGACTGAGACTGAGACTGAGACTGAGACTGAGACTGAGACTGAGACTGAGACTGAGACTGAGACTGAGACTGAGACGGAGACGGAGACGGAGACGGAGACGGAGACTGAGACTGAGACTGAGACTGAGACTGAGACTGAGACTGAGACTGAGACGGAGACGGAGACGGAGACGGAGACGGAGACGGAGACGGAGACTGAGACTGAGACTGAGACTGAGACTGAGACTGAGACTGAGACTGAGACTGAGACTGAGACTGAGACTGAGACTGAGACTGAGACTGAGACTGAGACTGAGACTGAGACTGAGACTGAGACTGAGACTGAGACTGAGACTGAGACTGAGACGGAGACGGAGACGGAGACTGAGAAAGGAAGAGCATTTTTTTGTGAGAAGAGAATACATAGCTTGTATTCTCTTTTCTCACAAAAAAAAATTCTTCTCACAAAAAAAAAAAAGTGAGGGAGAGACAGACTGAGACATAGACAGAGATACTATTTATTAATTAAAGGTGAGTGTTAGTGTGATAAAGAATCTGTGAGAAGGTGACTGAAGGAAAGGGTGATAGCGTATTTTGTTTTTGTTGCTTTACGTTGTGTAGGTTAAATGAGAGTGGTTTTGAGATTTGTGATATTAACCCTCTCTGGACGGGTGGTACACTACGGTACCGCTCATTCAAAAGCCCGGTGGCCGGGTGGCACCATATGGTGCCGGTCATTTAATTGATTTAGGCCTAAGTGTTCGAAAGCCCCGGCATTGTGACATGCAAGGCTGGAATGCCCCCGGTGTGAGTAGGTTAAGTTATTGTGGAAATAAGTCAAGGGATGAGTATTTTTAAGCTTGCATTTGAACTGGTTGAGATTGGATAAAAGTAAGGTTGAAGGTGGGAAGAGCGAAACTGTTTCTGAATTCCTTTTTTTTTTGCAGATAATACTTTTGTAGTTTTGTTATTGGCTATGTTTTTTGTTTTTTTTTGTTTTAGCATATAATTTGCTTCAGATGTTAGATATTTTATTGGATGATCTCCTTTCTCATAATACCTTATACAACTCAGTGAAATATTAAGAAAACAATTCTGCAATCCAGTCATAAAATATCATTCACATTGGAATATCATTTTTATATTGCTATTTTATATTGTGTTATGTTTTAAACAGCAATAACTTTACAAAATGAAACATATTTGAATATATTTTCCCTTTGTACAGTAGATGTGTATGATCAAATAGTATGTATGAGTAACATGGATTAATGAATTTGCAGGTTGACTTACCTGATAATGCTGAGGTTCCACAAGTGTCCTCTTCAGCCAAGCTTACACCAGAGAGCACAAAGTTATAGTCTCCTATTTGTCTCTTGGTGATTATTCTTTAGCTCAGGTTATATCTGAGATATAATGTTTGTTAAAATTGGTACAGTTTTTTTTGTTTTGTATTTTATGCCATAGGTTTTATTTTTACCTATCTATTACCTGCATAAAAAATATATATCAAAGGTGCAATAATGAAGGAAACAAAAGACTTATGGAGAATATGGGGAAAATAACAACATATCTCTCACCAGTGATTTAGATATAAGGAAACTTTAAAGTCCACCAACTTACGACCATAATACTTCCATTCATAATATTATGGTGGTGGTTTACTAATGTCTACAATAGTACAAATTTGGTCTCAATGATTACTTTATGGATTTTCTTTTCTTTTTTTTGTTCAATATTGTGCCAATAGTATATTTGTCTTATACAGAAATATTTGTAAGTCTGTTATTGAATAGAAAATTAAAAGAAGAGCAGAATATATGACTGATATCAGACATGTTAAATGAGAAACCTGCCTTAAAGAACTGTCTTATTGAGATAATTATTGTGACTTATGAATATCAAATTCAAAGAATTATTTTGATAGTAGATACATTTAAAAGAATATCTCCTTTTATGGCAGATAAAAGTGCCTGATTCCAGGGATCTCAGAATCTTCTATTTCTCTATATCTTAACATTGAATGTGTTACCAATATGTGGAAAACAGAGCATAAAGGAACCAGTTTATGCTAATGTCACAGAGCAACCTGTGAGCTCATTTAGTGGTCAATGTTTTTCTTTCTTTCTTTCCCCCTTTATGAGAGGCTTTTACTAATGAAATGCAAATAGAAGATATCAATTTGCCCAAAATGTGAAAAAAAAGAATGCTCAAAAATGTTTCTGTTATTCAATGGTATATTTTGAAACGTTTGGAAACATACCCAGAATTGTTAAGAAATGCATAGATTTGACCTTTCTGGTGGTGTTCGCAGTGGATTATAAAAACTAGTATTATCCACATTCATTCCCATAATTATGATTTTGAATTGTCTCTTTTTTCCTCATCTTTTACTTCATGATCTCTATTTTCAACTCCTCTCACTGTTTTCATGATCACCTTCATTACCATACTCACCATCCATCCAAGATTTGCTTTTCCAATGCCTTAGAAAGTCTTCCATGTTAGTGTAAGGTATGATTAGTTTTCAGGAGTCACCCATATATTATGATGGATGAAATATTTGACATTTCTGTGGTGCAATGAATCAGCTTACCAGTAAAGTAGACTAATTTTTGTGCTGTATCATCTTTATGTAGTTTGTACGAGAGACTCGGGAAATAATGAAATATTTGTAGTTCATATGGATAAATGGCGTGTTTTCTATGATTTGAAAAGTAGGGACAGTAAACTTAAACCTGTAATTATTTTCATATAACTAGAGAATAAGATGAATAGAATATTTGATGTTTAAATCTGGCAGTTGTTGGTTGTCCATTTTTTATTATTTTGATAGATTCCACATTTCATGTAAAGACTGTGTTATTATACTGCCATGTGTATGTGAGTTGAATATGAATTTGAAATGAATTGCATAATACAAATTTTCAGTTAACAGGTCTGATTTTTTTTGTAAATTTGATTGTTTTGAAATGCATTCTTATATATCTTAAACTATGAATGTGCTTGGTGCTTACCTATGAAACAACTTGAAACACCAGTTGATGACTAAATTTGTCATTCCACACATTCATCTATCATATCCATATAAATAAAGGGAAATGTTTTTCAAAAGATCCCATGCGGTGGGAGCTGGGAATTTTGATAAACAACTGAATGTTACAGCTGCTCTGACACTGTAGATGTGTATTACTATTAGACATTTGATGCCCTTGGAACATTGGACTTATGCCACATTTTACAGGGTAACATTCTTTCTGGTACTGGTGCTCTTCTCTTTGTGATTTGACTCTTCATGTTCAAGACCCTTTTTGATATATGAAAGTATTTCCTACAAGAGAATGAGATTTATAGAGCCTTATACGTTTTTAGATGGCTTTATTTTTATGTGATCACCTTTTGAATTTTCAGATGGCAAGCTATCTACTTATAGAAAAAAATGGTGAAATGTGAGGTATGGGTTTTCTTAATTGTATAGGCACTACACATACTCATATGATTGTGCTAAGACAATGTAATGTATAGATGTGTGTGAGGATTATACATGTCTCCTTACAGAGTTCTCTTATATGAATGTCACTCTAAAGTAAGTGTTGTTGATGAAGAATTGACAAACAATATCAAGGAATTCTTATATGGATTATCTAGCATTGATTATTTTTCAAATTGCAAGAAAATCTAAGAGTATTCTATAGAGGATGAATGTATGAATGTGTGTTTATGCTTTTGTGTTTTGTGTATGTGTGTGTGTTTTATGTGTTTTGTATGTGTATGCATGTGTGTGTGTGCTTGTGTTTTTTTGTGTGTGTGTTTATGTGTGTGTGTGTTTTTGCGTGTGTGTGTTTTTGCGTGTGTGTGTTTTTGCCTGTGTGTGTTTTTGCCTGTGTGTGTTTTTGCCTGTGTGTGTTTTTGCGTGTGTGTTTTTGCGTGTGTGTGTTTTTGCGTGTGTGTGTTTTTGTGTGTGTGTTTTTGGGCGTGAGTTTTTGCGCGTGTGTTTTTGCGCGTGTGTGTTTTTGCGCGTGTGTGTTTTTGCGTGAGTGTGTTTTTGCGTGAGTGTGTTTTCGCATGTGTGTGTGTTTTTGTGTGTGTGTGTGTGTGTGTGTGTGTGTGTGTGTGTGTGTGTGTGTGTGTGTGTGTGTGTGTGTGTGTGTGTGTGTGTGTGTGTGTGTGTGTGTGTGTGTGTGTGTGTGTGTGTGTGTGTGTGTGTGTAGATATTTATGTGCCTGTATGCACATGTGGTGTATATCTGTTTGGTATTTCTTTTGATATTTGTATCTTTATAGGTTTATGTTATAATTTGTATTTTATTTTGTAAATGGATTATTAAGTCTGAATACTTTTTTTATCATAAAGAGGAGAAATTTTAACTTTTCTTAGATGTACTTCAGATTACTAATCCATAGGCCAAAAGTGAGATATGAAATGAAGTAGTATTTAGACATTTTATGGCAGATGGTACTTTCTTTGGTACTTAATAAAAGAAAATCAGTAGTAAATTTCCATAGGCATTATTAGCTTTGCCAATTTGTTGTTATCTTTGTAAACAAAACAGATTATTGAAATTTCTCTTTGTGTTTGGAAATTATAAATCTAGATGTAAATTTCTTATTTATCTCAAAAGTTGTGTATACTTTATCTGTTGTGATTGGATTCATGCTGTCAGTTGAAGGTAAGATTTACTTAAATTGGTTAATTCTGTAATGATATGTTTATTTGTTTGTAATGTAAATATGTAGCCATCATAAAGATATTGGTATTTAAAGACAATTACATGCATAGATTGTTGGAATGCAGGGACCAAATTGCAAGAAAAAAAGGACATTTTCACAACTTTGTTTGGCTGTATTTAGCCAAAGGGGCAGTCTTGATGTAAAGAAGAAGGGCAGGGGCTCGATCACCCCAAAGCCCTGTATCCCTGTGCATGTCCCAGAGATCAGTATGCAATTGTTTTAAAGAGCGAGAATGTTTTGTTCTTGCTCTTATGCCTCTGTCAGCACTTGTTGCTGAAATGAAAGTATGTATAGAATAACTCTAAATTTGTTATAGTTGCCAATCCTGGGGTTAATTAAAACAGAAATGTTTAATTTTTTTGACAGCTTGAAAGTGACATAAATATCATGTATACATTTTTTTTTAGGATTTATCTTTTTTACTAACTTAATTCAGAATCTCGAGAGTTGTATTTATTTAACAAATGACTAGAGTATAGATATCGAAACTTGCAATTATGTTCTCATACCCTATTGCTAAATTAAATCAAATAAAAACAGCAGCAAGTTTAGTAGGGTATATGAAAAGGCAGGAACAAAAAGCACTTTCCTTTTTATTTACAATTTTGATTTTAAGCATAAGAAAAAATGTCTATAAGCTTATGGTTTTGATTCTACACTTTTATTTATTAACGCCTATATTATTTACATCAACATGTATTCATATCACGTATGAATGTATGAGACATTTTTTCAAACCCAGTGTTGTAACTGTGTAACTGATTGTATAATTTTACTTGTGATCTCATTGTGTGGTTAGTGAGCATTAGGCAGCATTGTGGTACTTTAAAAGCTGTTATTTAGATTTGTGGATGGTATTATGTTAACCCTCTCTGGATGGGTGGTACACTACGGTACCGCACTGGGTGACGCCATATGGCGTCATTTATATAACTGATTTAGGCCTATGCGTTCGAGAGCCCCGGCATTGTAACATGCAAGGCTGGAATGCCCCCGTCGTGACTGGGTTAATAGAATGTGGGATTAGGTCTGTTGGTCATAGGATGGACAGTGTGTCTGAAAGCATAACTGGTGGAATTAGCAGTGTTCTACATGTAATTTGGTGCAAGTATCTGCATCACCATTTAAAAATCATGTAATCAACAATGGTAACATATCACATAGTAATTTTAGAGTTGAATCTCTTCTGTATGTGTTGAATTTTTATTTTCAAATATTTACTTAATGTTTAGAAGAAAATGTAATGAAAATAATATTAGTACTGGTAGTTTTCATATCCATAATTTGTAGCAAACTATATACTGTTCCAAAGTAGTTGACAGTGAAGAACAAAGGAAGCGGTCTAGAAAATAAAGTAACAAAAAAGGAGAGTAGATTATCAGGACAAAACAAAGGAAAGAAAAAAAAAGAAAAAGAAAAAAATGGACATTAGTTTACTGAATTTTTCTAGCACAAGCGGAAAAAGGCAAGATAGTTGTGATTCAGAAATGTTCAGAGGTTATAAATAAATTAATTTGCAGGACTTTATACTCCCTAGATGAAGTCAGATTTTTCTTAACCCCTTATATCTACAATTCTCATGTTATTCTCCACTCTGTCTCTGTTAGGTAAATGGCAATCTACCATTTCACTATTTACATCTCAAAGGGTGTTCAGAATCATGTGATATATCCCCTACAAAGTTCTTTTCATAATTTTTAAAAATTAAAATTGATGATAATCTGCAAAAGTCAGTAGTCCCGTCAAATTGATAGTTGGTGAAAACTGTAGAAAAATATATTAATATATATACACATTTGATATACTAAAATGTCTGATTACAAAAAAAACAACAACAAAAAAACTTCATACTTTCCTTGAGGAAAACGGCTAGATTTCTGTGGGAAAATAATATGAAACTCACATACAAAACCATTTATTCATATATATTTAACATTATTCAAATATATTTTGTCAAACTCAGTAAGGAATGTTATAAAAAGAAAGAAGAAAAAGAGAAAGAAAAATCACAACTAAATATTTCAACAACACATCTTACAAAAAAGCTTTATTAATTAGCTAAACAACAAATCATTTGAAAAATAAGATGACTTGCAAATAAATTATATGAATCAATACACCAATATGCATAACACATATATATATATATCAAATGAACCTTCTATACATAATGATAACAAATTCCTTTACATGAAATGACTGCAGAAGATAATTTCAGTTCATTGTGTATCAGTTTATAAATGTATCCCTCCAGTGCCTTTAATCCATATGAAATGAAGTTGCTATTCACATTTACAAACTTTTTTATTTATAGACAAGGTGCTCAATATTTTTCCTGTGATAAAGATGTCTATGTCTCTGAAGAAATGTGTACAGAACATCTAGGATAGGAACTTGCAATTTCTCTTGAGCCCTAAACACTTCTTGTGCACAGTGCATACATTATATATTATGTAACTCTGGAAAGTTGTTTCTGAATTAAGTACATTTTCAGTCACATATTCTATAATGCTGTCATAAAATGCTCATCCACTGGTATGTATTGACATCAAAGAAAAAAATTGAATTTGATGCAAATTCCCAAATGGAAAAAAATTCTTGCAAAGAAAAATTGAGATTCTTTGATCAAAATCAGTCACACTTGATCATTAATCATTGACACAATTGCGATATAGACCAAAAATTACTCTATTTTTTTTCACTGAGATATAGACTTTCAATCACCCTCTTGAATATTCCAAAAGGATACTTTGATACCTTAACAGCAATGTATTGCAATGACTTGTGAAATTATTCCTGTGCTAGTTTAATGTACAAACCACTGTACATAAAAGTTCATTCAACATTCATAACTACAACCGCAGATACATTCATCATCCATTCAACTAATAAAAAGACAGAAATGTAAATAAGTCTCTGAACACCTGAAGTTTCTTTTTAAAGATAGGTTGATGGTGTACAGCAAATGCAAAGTTAATAATGTTTCTTTATAGGCATTATCATTTTTCAAAAAAGAAAGAAAGAAAAAAAAAGAAAAAAAAAAAAGTAATGACTATTTTATTATTACTAATTGTGTTCTCTTTCTTCAAACAAAATCAAGTGCTAGGGAAACCTATTCTATCTGATATCACTGTTAAATAACAAATATTTATCTTAATCATAAGCTTTTATCATCTTTGCAAAAAATGCTATATATCAAAACCCTGCCATAAGTAAGTAGGAAATGCCATCTGGTTAAAATGACACACAGATACACAGCATGTAGATATACCTCAAACTATGATGGAAAAATATCACAAAAGTAATGACTTGAAACTTGTCCCCTGTTAAAGGTTCTACTACTACTTGGGTATGACATTAGATGATGCATGAAATAAAGATGTAGTTTGGAATTCTGAGGTTCTGTGTTGGGCAACTAGAAACCACTCAGAGATTAACATGATCTAAAAACAGTAATGAGGGAATGAAACAAAGAACAAAACAATAACATACAAGAAATAGATGAATTTGTCATGTGTAATGTTAAACAAAGATGCAATAATGGTTTGCACTGTAATATATCATCATATCAATGCATGTATCGAAGCTGTGATTATACCATTCTATATTGATTCAATTCTGGTTGATGTAACATTTTGCTTCAAACATTAACAATGATTCAATTCTGTTATCTGATTCAATTTATACTTCAGCTTAATAAGAATGCCAGCCTGAAGTTCTAAAACATAACTAGCTCAGAACTAGATGCACTAAACAACACAGCCAAAAAATACTTATGAACCCTGGACATCCCAATTTTCTATTTCTTCCAATCTAACAAATGTGATCTCAAAATACATTCTTCTGACTCCTGGAATAATGACTCACTCTTCTCTGACAGCTAATAAAATATACAACTAGAGCTTGTGAACTGAAACTATCTTTTTCTATTTTTGTATTGTACCTGGCCTAACATCCATCACGCTCCTTTTCTGAACATATGCTGGCAGTCACTGGCAGTTTTCAGCCCACCTGTCATAACCTAGCACACAACTATGTATTTGGGCAAAATATAACAAATATCACAGAAGTTCAGCTCAGAGTGGCCAATCTTGATATTATCTCCTGGTTATGCTCTGACGAAAGTTTTCCAGCGCCACAATGCTCCTGGACAGTCTACGGAAAAGAAGAGAATTATCAAATGCCCCTCAGTCAAAAGTTAGGTCATGAATAATCTCAAAATTTGTAAAAAAAAAAAAAAAAAAAAAATGAAAGGGAAAGAGGAAAAAGGTAAAAAGCTGTATCTTGTATCTTCATAAACCAATATGTCTACTTACCGACCAAAGGCATTGAACAGAGCAACAATCTCAATACGAGAAAGTTGGAACTTTGAGTGCCTTGCTGCTGTAATATCTACTTTTTGGTTGCCCTGCTGGTCTAGGTTGCCCGAGAAAAGAATCTTGAGCGCAGTGCCAAGGCCTGTTACCTGAAATGAGAAGGATTTTATCTCAATGTTCAAAACATTAAGACTATAGACTATAAGTATAAACCAACATATTATCAAAATGCTGGAGTCTAATTTCTGAAGAATCAAAGTTACCTGCAGCTTCCCCCAGAGACGGCACTTGTCACATCCAACACAATCCATAATACGAGACACATTCCAAAAGTGCTGGCGGAACTCCTCTTTCAACTTGGTTGCTTGTTGGCCGCCAGAGAACATGGAGCTCTCATCAAAGTGTTCTGGGAAACTCCTGCAAGATAATGGTTACAAATGTCGTACCATGATTTAAGTACCAATGGCAATGTTTAGTTTGTCTTAGTAAAGGAAGCGACAACAGAGAGTGTGTGTGTGTATGTGTGTGTGTGTGTGTGTGTGTGTGTGTGTGTGTGTGTGTGTGTGTGTGTGTGTGTGTGTGTGTGTGTGTGTGTATGTGTGTGTGTGTGTGTGTGTGTGTGTGTGTGTGTGTGTGTGTGTGTATGTGTATGTGTGTGTGTGTGTGTGTGTGTGTGTGTGTGTGTGTGTGTGTGTGTGTGTGTGTGTGTGTGTGTGTGTGTGTGTGTGTGTGTGTGTGTGTGTGTTAGGTTCCACTATGTGTATTCCAAAGCAGTAATTGCATGATACAATTTTGCTTGTTTGTCTTTTACACAGATAAAAATAGAATAAGAATAAGAATAATAAGAAAAAAAAATCTTGAAAGCCACTGCTACCATATTCTTTCATATCATATTCCTACCATTTTTAATGACACCCAGACACAGGTTGCTAGTCTTGGTATGTTTAACACATAGCAGCAAAAGCTATTCAAATAATGACTGAAATGATAAAAGCTGTATCAAGAATTCAGTCTCAAAGAATGATGATAGGACAAACATGCTGAATACCAGAACAAGTCGTAATGTTATACCGGCTTTTTAGTAAACAGCTCTTCATAATATATAAGAATAGCACAAAACCAAAACATACTTGACAACAGTCAATAAGTCTTCAACTGCTTTTAATACATCCTTATCTTCACTTTCATTTCCTGTGTAGTACTCTAAGCTTTCAAGGTAAGGTGCAGCTTTAGCCAATGCTCTTAGTTCTGAAAAAGAGAAAGAAATTCTCAGATTATTTCTAGTTCTCTGAATCCATGCATTAAATATAAACATTAAATAAAGAGTATTCTATTCTATTTATAGCACAATAAATATTGTGTTCTGAACCCAAGCAGCACAAATGAAATCTAAAATTCTCACCAAGAAGGTACACAAAGTAAAGGTTCTTAAGGCGATGGGGTCCCTCGCCTCCAGTTAGCTCGGGGTCAAATCTCTTCTGAAATTCCTCTACATTTGGACCCCACTGGCCTTCCTTTGACACGTCAAAGCCATTTTTATCTGAAAGGAAAGTCACAAGACATTGATATTATTAGCATTGATCTAGACATGGAAAAGCATTGAATAATTTTACAATATGATACGACTCTTTGCAATTGCACCTTGTAGTTTAAAGAGCAATCAAGATCATAATAAAAAAAATAAAATTGTTTGACAAAAGGTGAAGGATAAATCAAACAAATAGATAAATAGAAATAAAAATGGATAAAGTTCCATGTATATTACCTGATAAGAGGTAGTTAGCACTCAAGTGTATGTTGATGCTGGTATGGAGGCCGGAAATAGCTCTGTAAAAGGTTCTCTTTTCCAAGCACATTTCTGGAATCATAGCATCATTAAATATAGTTAAGCCAGGTCAAATCAACAAAATAATAATACTGAAATGAAGATTCTATCAGCCTAGGTAACTGATAAACCAATGATTTTATTGTACTTCAAACTTGTATATCCGAAAACTGAATATAATGATCTTCACTGAGTTTAATATAACTCTTCAGATATATCACAAAATAGCGACCAACTCTCACTCAGCCCATCTTCAAGGCAATGAAACAAAATCCATAAATATCAATTTCAAACTGAGGCATCCTTCAGCATGCAATACTGCTAACAATATAAAAGTATCTGGTATTTGGCCTTTTGATATTCTACATTCTACATCTATATTTTAAAAAGACGCATGCAAAAGTATGGAGTAAGCACCTTTTGTGTGTGTGTGCGTGTGTGTGTGCGTGTGTGCGTGTGTGTGTGCGTGTGTGTGTGCGTGTGTGTGTGTGTGTGTGTGTGTGTGTGTGTGTGTGTGTGTGTGTGTGTGTGTGTGTGTGTGTGTGTGTGTGTTTGTATGTGTGAATGTGCATGTGTATGTGTATGCATGTGTATGTGTATGCATGTGTATGTGTATGCATGTGTATGCATGTGTATGTGTATGTGTATGTATGTATGTGTTTGTGTGTATTTGTGAGTCTGCATGTTTGTGTTTATGTCTTTTCTTACCTAGTTCTTTAAATACAGGAAAGAGTGCTGAGCTCAGGGGAAGGTTGTTCCAATCATCAATAGTCTTATTTGGGAAACTATAGTTCTTTAAATCCTTGTCACCCTATTTTACTCCAAACCTTCTACTATGACATCTTGTTCCTCTTTTATTGAAAATAACAAAATCTTTCTTGTCAAACTTCGCTGTTCCTGACATTTAATAATAAATAAATATCGTATCACCCCCTTTTCTTCTTTCCTCTAATGTTGCAACTTTTCATTTCTTCAATCCGTCTCCATAGCTCAACTCCCATAAAATTTCAGCCAATCAAGTGGCCGCCTGTTGAACTCGTTCCAGCTAACTCCATCCTTCCTTAGATGTGGACACCACGACACTGCAGCGGATTCTAGAGCAGGTCTTAAGATATTTTCTTTGTGTGTGTGTGTGTGTGTGTGTGTGTGTGTGTGTGTGTGTGTGTGTGTGTGTGTGTGTGTGTGTGTGTGTGTGTGTGTGTGTGTGTGTGTGTGTGTGTGGGTGTGCGCGCATGCGTGTGTGTGTGCATGTATGTATGCGTGTGTGCTTGTGCTTGTGCATGTTATTGCATGTGTGTGAGAGAGCATGTGTTATTTCTGCAACTACGAGCTGGAAATACATAAACTAATGCTACAAGAAACTGCTCCTTAGACTTTTATCCCATGCTTGATTCATGCCACAGTCACAAATAACTACATTCCACCACCTTATCAATTGCAGAACTGATTTTAAAGCCCCAACTATAACTCAGACCTTTAAAAAATGTCAGTTTTGTCAGTCAGTAGGCTAAGAGTCTGAGCAACACTCTATGGAATAAACACATCATGTGGCTAACAAGTTCTAGGTGATATATTGTCTTACTTGATTTGCAAATATTTCAACAGAATATCTAAACCATTGCCCCTTTACGTATGCTGTATTATGTACTTTACAGGAAATTCTACACACACACATACACATGTGAAGCAATCTCATTGTCCCAATTACAAATAGGAAAATATGAGCAAACAAACTCACTCTAACTCTGATACTTATACTCTCACACACTCAGTCTTAGGTGTACAGAATACTTACTATCTTGCCCTTGAAAACTACAGTTCATACAAATCATACAAAGTTCCCATACAATCTAACACATCGTATAACCCTGAATTCTATTCACCAGACAATATTCTGATAGTCTTCTACTAATTGGAAGATACTCCATCAAATATACTTCACAAACTTAGGAATCATAATCTGCTAATGCCATTACCCATTAACATCTAGTATATACAGCAGTGGTTCCCAAACTCTATTCGGTTCCGGGATTCTAACTCAAACAATCCTTTCTGTGGCACTTGTTTCGTTTTCATTGCGACAAATTGCATCTCTGCCTAGCATAAGTGCCCAGTTTACGAACCACTAATCAACATTCGCTGAGATCACAGACACACCTTAATTTCTGTTTTTACCTTTTGAGGGAATAGGAAACACTGCTTACCAATGCCAATGTTCTACAAAAGCTTGTCAGAAATAATCATATCATGCATGCCGTCTTCCTGATACTTTAAATGAACAACCTCATGTTATTGGAAGTGTACTTTCTCAAAAAAATGGATCCATTCAATATTTCATATCTTGCAAAATCTGCGACTGGGCAACTCCTGTACACTCACAATCATCAGCATGCACAGATACATACATGCATACCGAAAATGGGAAAATGCAGCATAAACAAACGTGTCCTCTTTTGGCTCCAAAGAAGCATGATTTGCACACTAAAAAAAAAAAAACAATCTTGCTAGTAGTTCCTTCTCAAGAAATCTTTCCTCAACAAACTCAAAATAAAGACAAGAATCTTGTTTGCCAACTGAACGAGTGTAAAAAAAAAACAACAACAACGAAAAACACCACCACCTACGGGACGCTCTCTTACCTTTCAGAAAATCATTGGCTGTATTTTTTTTATATAAGAGAAGGGAAGAGAGAGGGAAATGCAAATGAGAACTGGGATCACTCAATATCAATTTCAGTCAAAGTTGAATAATCATTTCTGGGTATATCATTGCAATAAGACCTGAATTCCAAACACTAATACTAAAGCTTGGTTGAAAGAATCTTATTCATGGAAAATCTATGAAAAAAAGAATCTGTAAGACCAGTTGATTCAACAATAATATCATCATACTGATAGGCACTAACAAAGTATTGCAATGAAAACTCACCAGTAATTTAATTGAAATAAAGTTTAAATAAAGTGAGAACACTCTTATTAGTGAGTAAATAAATAAATAAATAAAAGTTACTGCACATTCCTATTAGTTGGAAACACAAATTTTCATAAATATCGTTACATTAACATCATGGATCTAATCCATATATATATATTATTTTAAATAAACTTTTTTATTTCCTTTTACAATATCTTAGGGTTAAACTGTAATTATTGTTATTTATCAAACAATTATTCTTTATTTACATCTTATAA
>NW_028234411.1:23496939-23499439 GCF_977035675.1 Penaeus japonicus
GTGTGTGTGTTTATATACATGTATATAAACATAAATATATATATATATATTATATATATGTACACACAATACATATACATATACATACACACACATATATGTATACACACATAAACATCTGTCTACCCGCCATTATATGTATACATATCTACGTCTATTTATCTACATTTGTATATATATATATATATATATATATATATATACATACATATATATATATATATATATATATATATATATATATATATATATATATATATATATATATATACATATATATATATATATATTAACCTGAAGCAGAATTGCAGTGTTGGCAGTGCATGACGGCTGTTTCTTTGCAGAGTTCAAGAAGTGGAAGACGACCGTAGCCACCACCAGCACCCCTCCAACAGATGCCCAAACCATGTCCGTGAAGGGACACAGCAGGTTCTTCCAGCGAGGTAGTGGCGGAGGTACCTTTACGACGAGACCAAAACTGTGCTCGGAGAAGTCAAAGGGAATAGGGATCTAAGTTACAGAACATATATCAGAAGCAAAACATTTTTACTATAGATAATTCCACATGATATGTGTTCTGAAGACCACCGACCCTTCGTTATAGTAAGGCACAGAGTAGTCGAAGTCCTCGGCCCTCTCCGTCGTGACAGTGAAGTAGTTGATGGCCAAGTCCTTCACTCCGCGATGGAGTTCCCCCAACAGCCCACTCCACGTCCCGTTCTCGTCCCTCTCGCCCCACTCGGCTGCAAAGTGGGAGTAGACACAATCGTATCACTCCCAAGTCCTACCCCACAACAAAATGTGATGGAGTTTCGTCTCTGTGGAGGACCTTTTAAATTACATGATTTTGGTCTATGGCACAAAAAGAAAATAGGCAACAAGAGATTACAGTAGAGCAAAAGGACATTATCAAAGTGTTCTATATCCGGTTGGGGAGGCTTTGGCCATCAACATATATCATGCCACATTTACCATCAGGTGCCTCAGCGGTGGTAGTATACGCAAAGTTGAGCCAAGAACTGAGGGCGTCCAGCATCCTGATGTTGGTCCCGTCTACCGTATCGCCATTCCTGAAGACGAATGGCACATCGTCGTAGTCGGACGCCAGGTGGATCGCCTTGCCTCCGAAGTCCGAGAAGCGGTCGTAGAAGAAGTCGTCCCAGGCGGGGAAGGCGGCGGGGTCCCAGTCGCCCAGCTGGAGCAGGTTCTCGTCGGCCGAGTATGGCAGCCATGTGGAGACGCGGAACACGGGGCGCTGAGGGTTTCCCGTGGGAAAGGAAGGGCACAGGACGGCCACGGAGGTCGTGGACTCGAGGAGGGGCGTCTGGAGGAGGTCCCGCGCCCTGCACGTCTTCGATACGACCACCAGAACGACTGCCTTGGGCAACCACCAGTCGGGAGGAGACCACAACGGCCACGAAGACCCTGATCCCACCAGCGTCACGACCACGCCTGGCACGTGGAGTAATATTTTAATGAATGGTAACCTTAATGTCTTGCTATTTAACATTGCAAATATGTGATAAATTAACGCTATAAATCTGGTTGAATATAATTTTTCAAGACTTTAAGTTCACTTAAAGCTATCGACTCATTAGAAATTACAAACTAATGCTTACAGGAGAGTGTTATCCGCAAGCTGCATAGTTCAACCGGGTAATCTAGGCTTTGGAATAGTCCATATCGATCTCAGGTGTTATCGCAAATTAGTGAAAATACGTTTCTGCGATAAAACGACTGATTCAAGCTTCGGAACAATAATAAATATAAACTGAATATATAAATGAAAAAAGTGAGGGGCTGTTGAGAGAGGAGGTGTTGGACCGTCTCAGGATCAACTGCACTCGACTCGCCAAAATCATTTCCTATAATTAAGATTAACTTTCCCCCCGCATTGCACATGCTGTAGTAACAAACTAAAAATGGCCCGTATCCGAGTCCTTTGCAACAGACACGACTCCAAAAATAACTATTTCAGATAAAAAAAGAAAATCACATCATCGGCTTGGTTACCAAACCGATTTTATGTAGGCAGATAGACAGAACTTTATAGCATCATAACATATTTAAAGAATAAATGGTTCCATTAACGTAATAACCTTGGAAGATTCCGTTAACTAAAGCCATACGTCGTTGATCGATAACTAATAAATAAAAAAGTAAAGTAAAAAAAAATATACATAGCACGGATAAAATGTTGCGTTTTTGTGCTCTTCCTCCATACAAGAGGATATTGGAACACACGGAAAGAGGTACTGAAAATAATAAGATAAATAAAACATAATATACATAATGACAAAACTCAGAATTGCAATTATACAAGAGTCTACCCGGCATTCTTCAAAGTTTATAATAGAAAACGGTTAAGCCATTTTTTGAAGGACAAACTAAAATAGGTTGAGTACCACGAATCGAGAGGTACGTCGGCATTAACTATTTAAGTGAATTAAATTGCGTGAGCTTTTAGATTCTTTAAGCTCATTTTATTAGTGAACGAAAA
>NW_028234411.1:23506939-23509439 GCF_977035675.1 Penaeus japonicus
AGTATGTTGCACAGTGCCGAGTGTTGAGCTAGAAGATAAGGAGAGGAGTGCATTTGAGAAGCTGATAAGCGCATGATAGTTTCATTCACTGGAAAGTATGATAATTTGGTGAAATGTAACGAAAAAGTATTCAGTAATTATATTAACGAGTAAACGAATTTTTCTTTAGTTGAGAATATTCTTCCAAATACATCATCGTTGTTTCATACCATATTCTTTTTTAAAAACAATCTTCAGAATTATGGATTTTAAGATGTCCTCTTACATCTATTTTTCCGCTAAAGTTACTTGGTAACACAGTCTATGATAATGCATTGAGAGTGTCTGTTGGATGTATCCTCTTTGTAAAGAGTGGTTAGGTACAGATGGAATCTGGATCGCCATGGCATTATTTGCGATATAACTTATAACGCTCCTTATCATATATCTGTATTACTGAATGCCAATTTATAAAAAATGTTTTTTTTTTATCGAACTAATACTCCACGTGCCAGGCGTGGTCGTGGCGCTGGTGGGATCAGGGTCTTCGTGGCCGTTGTGGTCTCCTCCCGACTGGTGGTTGCCCAAGGCAGTCGTTCTGGTGGTCGTATCGAAGACGTGCAGGGCGCGGGACCTCCTCCAGACGCCCCTCCTCGAGTCCACGACCTCCGTGGCCGTCCTGTGCCCTTCCTTTCCCTCGGGAAACCCTCAGCGCCCCGTGTTCCGCGTCTCCACATGGCTGCCATACTCGGCCGACGAGAACCTGCTCCAGCTGGGCGACTGGGACCCCGCCGCCTTCCCCGCCTGGGACGACTTCTTCTACGACCGCTTCTCGGACTTCGGAGGCAAGGCGATCCACCTGGCGTCCGACTACGACGATGTGCCGCTCATCTTCGAGACAGACGACGGTCTGGACGGGACGAACATCCGGATGATGGATGCCCTTGCGTCGCTGCTCAACTTCACCTACACATCCACAGACGAGGCGCCTGACGGTAGGCGGTTCCTTATACAAAGTTATGTATTAGACGATTTCCCTCCTGTGTCAGTTTCCCTGCGTTTCATTAATCAATCTTTTCATTCAACTCTACTGTAAACAGGAGCCAAATCTCTAATAACTTATTATAAGTAGGAATCAAACTAACTTACGATAAGTAAAAAAACAAAGTTTCATTGACTTATAGCAAGCAAAAATAAAGTTTCCAATGATTAAGTGAAAACAAGAATCAAGCTTTACAACGTTTCAGCCGAGTGGGGCGAGAGGGACGAGAACGGGACGTGGAGTGGGATGTTGGGGGAACTCCATCGCGGAGTGAAGGACTTGGCCATCAACTACTTCACTGTCACGACGGAGAGGGCCGAGGACTTCGACTACTCTGTGCCTTACTATAATGAGGGGTAAGCTGTTGTACTACCACGAAGGGTAGCTGATTCAGCCGAGTTCTTTTGCTTAGGGTGATCAAGTCTGCTCCTTTATTTCTTTACTTTAGTACAGTGTACTTCACTTATTTGCTTCATTGCTTTACGATAATGCGGTGTTAGCATAAACACCCTGGATCATTTTTAAAGGGAAAACGATGATTTGATAAGATATCAGTGTACATGCTCCAATAAACACTAATAAGTTATTCTAAAAAGTAGATAATTTAAGCACAGAGCCTGAGTTACTTGTACGAGAATGGATATAAATGCCTCAGCTATATATCAGTTTGGATGTATTGATGTTATCACGCAGTGGCTTGTGTCAATCCTTGTTAATTCAGAATCCATCTTTTCCCTTCTGTCGGGTTTATCTTTTCCAGTCTCAGTTCTTTAAGCAGATTTCTCCTTTCTTCTCTCCTGAAAATTTCTTGTTACATTCATCCACATACATTCTGCGCGCGTATGTATTAGGTAACATTTTAATGAAGGTAGACATTCCCGACGCCTGAAGAAGACTGATGGTTGGAACACTGGATCAATGGAGTTTGTCCTGCGCAAATATTGTTTCTCGACACTGCCTATAGGAGACCTTTTTCCCTTACTTTGTTTGTCTTTCACTTTCAGTAGATATATATTATCTGTCTCTGTCTGTCTCTGTCTGTCTGTCTGTCTGTCTCTCTCTCTCTCTCTATTGGGGTGAGGATAACCTATGTTACCTCATCCTTTTGAGATGTACGTAATCACTTGTCTCAATAAACTCGTCAAAAATCTCTCTCTCTCTCTCTCTCTCTTTCTCTTTCTCTCTCTCTTGCCTTCCCATCCTCCCTCCCTCCCTTCCCTAACCCCTCCCTCCCATCCCTAACCCCTCCCTCCTTCCCTCCCTCCCACACGGAACCCCAAACCCCACACTCCATGGAACCGCCTCTTCCCCCCACAGTTTTGGGTTGATCCTGAAAATCCCGCCTCCTCTGCCCCGTTGGAGGAGTGTGCTTTACCCCTTCACGGCCGGGGTGTGGGCGTCCGTGGGCGTTGCATTTATCGTGGCGGTCTTCTCGTTCCACTGCTTGGCGAAAAGAAGGACTCAGACCTCCTTTGCTGT
>NW_028234411.1:23521939-23524439 GCF_977035675.1 Penaeus japonicus
ATCCGACTCATGCAAAAAGCGACAATAAAAACAAGTGAAGATCGACCAAATACGCTAGGATGAATGTGCATGTTTTTTTTCTGATTGACCCCCACTCTTCCTGAGCCCTTAATTCCTCCTCCTCCTCTATCTCTCCCTCATACCCCCTCTGACCATCCTTCCCCCCCCTCCTCTTCCCTTCCTCTCTTTCATCCCCTTCTTCCCTCTACCCTCCCTCCCCTTCCTTTACCTCTACCCTCGCCTCCCCCACTTTTACTTCCTTTTTCATCCCATGTGCTCTTTTCTTCCCCCTTTTCGCTTCCTATATTCTCCCCTCTCTATCCATTATCTTTACTCGCCCCTCCCCCCCACCTTCACCTCCTCTACTCATCCCACCCCCTCCCTCAGCTCCTCTACCCTCCCCTTCTTCACCATACTCTACCACTCCTTCATCCCCTCCCTTCCCCCTCCCTCCCTCCTCTCCTTTCCCTCTTTTACCCCCTCCTTCACATCTTGTAGTCGTTTCTTCCCCGTCTTTAGTTCACCTATCCTTCCCATCCCCTCCTTTACCTATACCCTCCCTTCACCCCCTCTATCCTCCTCTACCTTTCCTTCGCCTCCTCTACCCCTCCTTCCCCCTTCACTTACTCTACCCTTCCCCCCCCCTTCGCCTACTCTACCTTTCCCTCCCCCTTTACCTACTCTACCTTTATCTCCTCCTTCACATACTGTACCTTTCCCTCCCCCTTCACCTACTCTACCTTTCCCTCTCCCTTCACTTACTTTACTCTTCCCTTCCCCTGCACTTACTCTTCCCTTCCCTTCCCCCTCCCTTACTCTACCCTTCCGTCTCCTCTCTCATCCCCTCGTCCTCCCCTCCCCCTCCTTCGTTCCTTCTCCCCTCCCTTTCCCATTACTACATCTCTACCCTCCTCAGTCCTTCCTTCTCCTCCCCTATCTTCCCCTCCCTCTAATTTACCTTTACCCTTTTTCCCCCTCCTACATCTCTGTCATCCTCTCCACCTCCCTCACTTCCTCTACCTTCCCTCTTCTCCTCTCTCTCTTTTACTCCCTCCCACATCCCTTGTACATTTCTCTTCTTTCTCTTCACTTCCTATAACTTCTCCTCTCTATCCATCACTTACCCCCTCCCTCCCTCCCCCCTCCCTCCCCCTGACAGAATCAATCAGCATCTGAAGTCCCGGTTATTATTTGATCTATTTTTCCCCTTTTTATCACAGACGCAAAATCTAAAATATTTTTCCGGTAAAAGTTCGAGAGGTGTAAAGCAAGACCAAAGGATAAATGACCAAAGAATGAAGAATGGAGAAGAAGAAGATAATGAAAAAAAACAAAAACGAAGCGAAAATCCAGTAGACACACTGACCTGAGCCTCTCCTCCCGGTTTTCGTATTGGCAGACAATGTAGGCCAATATATATAAACCAGTTGCACCTCTCTGCCTCTCGCACAACCGTTCCTTATTCCGCGGGGTGTACATGTGCTCTCTCTCTCACTCCTGACTTGTGTAGATCGTGACTTTGTGTCTGTGGCTGGATATCAGTTGTTATTTTTTCTAGAAGAAGGAGAAAAAAGCTGGAAGATAATTCGACACGTGATATTCTTTTTCCCCACTTGGCTGATCCAGGTGTGTAGTTGCTCGGATTTCTGTATCGGTGTGGAGTGAAGTTTGAAAATGTCATGATATATGGGTGTAAACAGTTCGTCATGTCGGTGATATTTTTTTATGGGTGTTGGTAAGATTATGAATGACACTGTTGCCATAGATAGATCATGTGATTATCAACGGGTGTGTAAGAATTTACTATAGTTTAGTGACCTCAACTCGGCAAACAGATGTATGAGGCAGGTCTTAGGTCCGACCACGTTCATGATGATGAAAAATTATGTAACATTATAGCAGATAATTATGAGAACGAAACTGGTTTCTGATTTATGAAATCAGACGATCTGACAGTAATTACAGTGATATTAAAGTTAGCTCTGCGTCAGTATTTTCATAATCATAATATGAGCTAGGATAAACGGATTTGAATAATAGTCCTCACGATTTCCGTGTGCAATGATAAAAGCAGAGAATAACAAGGCAGCTGACAAGTAACTGTTGTTGAATGGATAGTGTTAAGTGATATGTCTTAGTTATATAGTCTATGATTAACCTTATTTGATGGAAATTGACGAAATCCTGTTGATAGCTATGTTCGGTTTTATTGCAATGATACTGTTATTAATGGTAATACTGCTAATTCTAATATTTCTGCTGCTATTACAAGCTACAAGTACTACAGAAGACAAAAAAGTTGTATAAATGACATCATGTAAATCAAGACATATTGTAATGACATAAATAATGACAACAACATCAACGATAATAATATTGGTAGCAGTAATAATGTCAGTAAAGGATGATTAAGATTAGATTAACGTATACTTGTAAAGCTACAAGCAAAAGAAAGAATAAAAACAATGGTAATAATGCCAACCGCTGTTGAATAATGAAA
>NW_028234411.1:23529439-23564439 GCF_977035675.1 Penaeus japonicus
AGCAGACGTTTACTCGTCAAGTTGCTGATGTTGCACCTTGCTAAGCAGTAGTACTTTTGGATACATTTATTACTATGTACACATTACATTTTTATTCATAGTTCTAACGAAGGGAAAGTCATGCCATTTTAGATAATGACGGATGGGAGTTATGCAACAAATAACAGACGTGTTTCGCCCCCAGCAATGCTGTTCGCCAGCTACTTCATTTTCATCTTAATATAGTCTAAAAATCGGTACTTTTACATCGGAATTCCTCCCTGATTATGTTCTTTTATGTCATAAACTGCATGGCGATAAACCCCATTTGCACACTTGCCACTCGATATTTGAGGCATATTAGAAAATATAACGGTCTTAGGTTGTGAATGTTGCCACGGTGTAGGCTAAATCAATTAACCCTACTCGCAGAGCTGTCGAGATTCGCGTATTTTACAGTAGAAATGTTTTCCTTCTTCATTTTAAACAAATTGATGATTGGCGTTATGTTTAATCAATATCATGATCATAGAAAGTAGTTGTAGAACAGTTTTAGAATAAAAATGTTATCCCGACACCCACGCCCGCTTGAAAGCTTCAATATATACAGAAACGCACCAAGTTAAAACATACACACATAAACACACTTATCAACGCATGCCAGTCTCAGGTCAGCAGCATATCCAGGTCACATGTGTTTACATGTTGTACATTCATTTATTTACTGGGTAACTAACCACTTCAGCCTTTGCTCTATATCTAAGTGTCAAGCTTGAATGAAATGAATATATTTTATATTCCCATGATCGAAAGTGAGAATAGAATGTTTTACCTTACAGGATTAAAAAGTCAATTGTTTCTAATCCCTCAAAAAGGATGCTAAGTTTCCCACTCTTTTCCAGCGCGACCTAGTCAGTCAGACACGGAAGGAGAGACAGCACGACCACTTCTTCCAAACGAAAATGAAACAACGATAGAAAACGTCACAGAGTTAGGAACTACTTACAGCCCCTTCGATGAGGACCCCTGGACGATAGCGGATTTACAGCTACAGTCTCCTGGAAGTTCTGCACCAGAGGATGGTGATGGGTGGCCTGAGGCAGATGTTAGCAACCAAACTGCAATTTATCCAATCGGCCTCAATACTGATGTTAACTACCAGACTACAGTTTATCCAGTCAGTCCTAATACAGATGCTAACTACCACCAGCTGACAAACTACCTGACAGACCCTGACACAGATGTCAACAACCAAACTACAGTTACCTCATTTGGTGTTGACGACGGGCCTCAGACGGAGGGCTATGTGGAAACTGGTGATCCCACGGACCTCAGCAGAGCTTTAGAAATTGGCGAAGAACAGATCAGGAACATCATTCGTTCCAGCTTGGAGAAGAAGGCGAAAGGAACAGCAGAGGCGGCCCAAGACGGACACTTCCGTCGCCGCGTCTTGGAGATCGACGAAGAGGAGATTCGAAACAGCATCCGGGAGAGATTGCAAGCAGCCAGCAAGATAGATAATCATTCCGTCTCGTCCTTCACGGGTGGCAGGCGGAAAGAAGTGGATGGGGGAGGAGGAACAGAAGAATCGTACAGCCAAACGCTTTCTCCAAGAGACGGTAACGCCAGTACGAGTTTATTGTCAGAGAGTGAAGACACGGAGGAGGAGTCGAACGGCGGGGAAATCATGGACGAAGATTCCGAAGAGGTGGAAGTAACAACAGAGGCAGACATGGCAGGCGGAGGAGAAGTAGAAGACAACAACGAAGTGGACTGGAGAATCGCCCAAGAACAGGGAGGCGACGAGAACGCCAGTAACAAGCTCAGCATCTCAGAAGGAAATGCGGAAGGAGAACAATCCTTGGAAGAAGGTTTTGACGCGTCCCTGGAAGAAGGAGAAGGCTGGGTCGGCGATGGCAGAGGAGGCGCGGGAGAAACAACGGACCCTCAGACAATAAGGAAGAGGATGATGGCGCTGGAGAGAGAGACGGACGAAATCGAAGAGTTCGACCCGGAGGAGGTGGAGGAGAACCTGAAGCGTCTCGAGGGGCACTTCAGAGGTGGGTCTCGAGTCACTTCGGATTTCAAGTGTCTAATATGTCTCCTTCTTGCACTTGCTTGTGTTTCTCATATAGCACAAGCATATATACACACATTATTCTAATTATTATAACTTAAACCAAATCTAACTTCAAGTCCCATTCCAAAACGCCATCGCTGTTTCTACATCATATCTTGAGTGCAATATGCAAGCAGCTTCCACATTCCCAGTCTATACGTGGTTTCATACCTTAAAATACATCCTTTTTCGCTTCTTGTACTAATCCTATTTTTGTAATTGCCATTTGTAAAGAATACACCTTCCTTATATATTATAAATTCAAGTTACACACTATTCTCAAGACTCGATCTCCCAAGAAGAACATTCTACACAGGATCCTCCATGCCTAGCAGGTTCTACGTACACACACACACACACACACACACACACATACACACACACACACACACACACACATATATACACATATATAGATATAGATATATAGATAGATACATTTATTTATCCATCAGAACTGAGAAAAAAGTCAAGCATAGAAGGAAGGAGCGACGAAGACGGCGATGGCATTTCGTCCAAGAGTCTGTGGGAATACTTGCTCTCTTACGTATCCACAGGCAGTCAGGAGAAGGCAAGCAAGACCATGATTGTAGGTGAGTTCTTTTCGGCTGGTGTTATTTCTCTCTCTCTCTCTCTTTCTCTCTCTCTCTCTCTCTATCTCTATCTCTATCTTTGTCTTATTCTGTTGGTTTTGTTCGGTTGTTGGTGTATTTTTCGTTTTTTAATGCTCGATTTTTTTATTATCATTATTCTTTACTTTATTGTCCATAGCGGTTGTTGTTTTTTCTTATAATTTCAAACTCTTTCGATTTTTCTCTTAATTTTGACTCATTGTTCGTTTTCAGTTGTTTTTCTTCTTTATGTCTCGTTTCTTTTTTGTTTTATCTAATCTCTCAATTTTGATTTAGCGTTCGTACATACACAACACACACACATACACACACACAAACACACACACACACACACAAACACACACACACACACACACACGCACATAAACACACAAACGCGTGCGTGTGCGCGTGTGCGTGTGTCTGTACGTGCGTGTGTGTGTGTGAGAGAGAGATCATCGCCCCGCCGAGACTCAGACTGTGTTCCTCCTGGATGCAGAGAGAGAGAGAGAGAGAGAGAGAGAGAGAGAGAGAGAGAGAGAGAGAGAGAGAGAGAGAGAGAGAGAGAGAGAGAGAGAGAGAGAGAGAGAAGAGAAATATATATATATATATATATATATATATATATATATATATATATATATATATATATATACAAAACAAATGAAAACCGATACATGTTCACCATACCACCATATATATCATTCTGGATTTAAAACTTCTTTGTGCTATATTTCAGAAAAGACAGTTACTCACCCATGTGACTTGCTAAAGAGCAATTATCATCAGTGGTAAGTTTGCATATAGTATTTAAAGTACCAATAGCGAGACAGTTAATCAGTCGTTAATATATAGTTAATTAGATTGTTTTAATTACTGGTAACAATATTCATAAAATGTTCTCGAATCATATTCTGTTCATTTAGCATTCTCATGGTTGAGTGCAGTGATAACGAATGTGATAATTGTGCAAAATAAGGATTATAACGTCAAGTATATTCGGGGAAATGATAATAAGTATTCATATGATAGTAATTGTGGTAATTATTACCATAATAATGATGATGATGATAATCAGGATAATATGAATTATGATAATGATGATGCCAATACTGTTGACAGTAGGGACAATAATAAGGATAATTATGTAGAAAAATATTGAAAATCAAAATGAAGATTATTACCGTAAATGTTATACTAATCCTCACCATAATTATGACAGCAAGAACAACAAATAGTACTCACAATGATAAAGAATTATGATGTTAATGTTAAAATGACGCGAAAATGGTTGATGTTGGCAGTCTACATTTGTTCCTTTGAAAATATTTCATAGCGTTCATGGCATTCATGGTTATACATTTTCGGATTTCTATAAAGTAATTGTGAGAATTGTATGTAAGTACATATATATATATATATATATATATATATATATATATATATATATATATATGTGTGCACACACACACACACACACACACACACACACACACACACACACACACACATATATATATATATATATATATATATATATATATATATATATATATATATATGTCATATATATGTATTTATGTATATATATATATATATGTCATATATATGTATTTATGTATATATATATATATATATCTCCTCAGGATGTCGCGAGCCGCCCGCATGAAGGTGATAGTGGTGGGCGGCGGCGTGGCTGGTCTGGCCGCCCTCAGGACACTCACAGGCATGGGCGTGGAGGATGTACTCCTTCTGGAAGCGACGAATCGGCTGGGTGGACGTATTCACACCATTAGGCATGGTGGGTGGCGTGTGGGTGTAGGCAAGAGTGTACTTCAGCTTTATGTATATGCTGTGTGGGTGTTTTACATGAGGGTATAACTAATAAGATAAGAGATCATTGTTATCATTATTGTTATCATTATTATTATTATTAGCATTAGCATTGTCATTATCATGATCATCATTAGCATCGTTATTATCACTATCATCATTATCATTATGAATGCTACAAATAATGATAATGGTAATGATGATGATAATTATAATGATAGTACTATCGATGATAATGATAAGATGATAATAATAATGATGATAATGGTAATGATAGTGTTAGTAATAATGATAACCATAATAATGATCATAATAATCACTGCCATTACTTGTAGAAATAGTAGTAATAGTAGTTGCTGTAAAAGAATTGTTATTACGATAATTTCATTCATTTCTTTATCTACCCCTTATTGTTTGTTTCATTATGTGTGCAAATCCTTGCATCGAGGAGATCTTGTCATACTAGGAGTGGTTCCCGTATTTATTTAAAACAGCAAGAACAACAGCAAAAGCAAAAGTGTTTAGTGTCTTCTACATCACCTTCTTCGCCATCTGTTTCCATCTTCCAAAATCGTTTCTCTTCCCCGACTGACATAGACAACATCTCCTAGATCTTCCAAGCCCCCTTACGTAACTTCCGTTTCCATCATCTTTCTGCCGCAGACAAATGGATGATGGAAGAGGGCATCAGCGTGATCCAAGGAGATAAACACAACCCAGTGTTCGACGTGGCGAAGGAGCTCGGGTTGCTGGGAGAACCTGTCGCGGATCCTGACTGGGGTAAGTGACCCAAAGGGCGTAGGGAAACAGGAAAGGTCCCGATTCTATGAAAAATCCTAGTTGGTAACTGACCTGTGGCCGAAGCCCCGCCCCCTTTCTACTGAATAGTAATCTCGCATGTGGCTTTTGATTTTGCTTGTATTATTGTTATTTTTTGTTTATCTAACTACCTTGAGTGAAACCTTCCTTCAAGGCTGTTCTCTGCCTTGCATAAAGGGGTATGTTTTGTGTCTACATATCTATCCAAAAATATTTAATTGTTTCTAACTCGTATCTGTCTATTTATCTATCTATCTATCTATATATCCATCTATCTATATTTAATTATATCTGCATCTATCCCTCTACCTGCCTGTCTATCTATCTATCTGTACATTCATCCGCGTAAATGTATGTGAAGAAGAGGGTATGTGCGTACATATAAGTAGGTAGGTGTATAAAGTGTACCAGTATGTATTAATGCAAATATGTGCGTTGCCAAAAATGAAGGCCACATTGCAAAAAGCTGGTCTTTTACGTAACTGGTTGTGCCTCTACTAATGTATGCAGCTGTTGGCGTCCATGCTGTTTCTAGCACATTCTGCTTTTGTTTCGCACGGTTTCTGTTCCATATATAGACATGTATATGTATATATATATATATATATATATATATATATATATATATATATATATATACATATATGTGTTTGTATGTGTGTGTATGTTGATATTTATATTTATATATATATATATATATATATATATATATATATATATACATATATGTGTTTGTATGTGTGTGTATGTTGATATTTATATTTATATATATATGTATATATATATATATATATATATATATGTGTGTGTGTGTGTGTGTGTGTGTGTGTGTGTGTGTGTGTGTGCGTGTGCGCGTGTGCGAGTGCCTGTACGTGCGTGATGTGTGTGTGTGTTTGTGTTTGTATGTGTGTGCGTGCGTGTGTGTGCGTGTGTGTGTGTGTGTGTGTGTGTGTGCGTGTTTGTGTGCGCGCGTGTGCGTGTGCGTGTGCGTGTGCGTGTGCGCGTGTGCCTGTACGTGCGTGTGTGTGTGAGAGAGAGAGATCATCGCCCCGCCCACTGAACCGCCAAGACTCAGACTCTGTTCCTCCTGGATGCAGAGAGCGACGCCGTGACGAGCGACGGGCACAAGATGCCCCTGGCCAATGTCCTCAAGGGCGCGAGTATCCTGCAGCAGCTCCGGCAGGATGAGATGAAAGAGGACCTCCTCCACACGTACAGAGACAAACCTCTCGGGGACTTCTATCTGAATAGGTACATGATAAGAAGGTTTTTAGTCTTTTTTTTAGATCGTCTGTTGTCTTGCGGAGATAAATAAACGAAGGAATGAATTAATCAATAGCTAAATAGATATGCAGAGGAATAGCTCATCAGATAAATGAACAGATAAATAAATGAATAAAAATAGGTGAACAAACTCATCAATAAATGATGAAGAGAAAACGAATAAACAATCAAACAAGTAAACAGATACACAACTAAAGCCACTAAAAACAAAAACAAAAAAGCAAACCAGTCCCGTTGCAAAGACCCTTGCAACAGAGCCCCGTCAACTGACAGTCAAGTGCTTACCAATCCAGTTTACTGAACCTCCACATAGCCTACTGCTAGATATTTGATATTGTCTACATTCTTTCGTCTTGCATGATCTCAGCATTTATGATTGATTTATCCATGTTGCAAACTAGAGTCTTGCAACATCGTATCTAACGATTTGTATTTCCGGATTCGTGTTTTTTTTTCTCTGTCTCTTTTATTCTTTAATGGAATTTAAAATGATCTTACTTCAGGTTCGAGGAGTTGTGGGGAACCGCTACTGACAACGAGAAAGACAAACAGGCGTGGTTGTACTATGCTCACCAGGTATTTGGATGTCTGTCTGTCTGTCTATATATCTCTATGTTCTGTCTATCTACGTATCTGTCTGTCCATTCATCTATTTGTACATTTCTCCAACGAGAAAAAACAGACAGGCGTGGACGTATCATACTCACCGGGTATTTGGCTGTCTGTCAATATGTCTGTCTGTCTGTCTGTCCATTTATCTGATTGTATATGTCTCCATCTATATGTGTGCCTATTCGGCTATCAGTTCATCCACCGGAATGCATATATATAAATATAATATAATATATATATATATATATATATATATATATATATATAATATATATAATAAATAATATACATATATTAAATATATATATAAACAATATATATTTAAATATATATATATATATATATAGTATATATATCTATATAAATATATAATATATATATATATATATATATTTATATATATAGCTGAAATGTATACAATCATTCATATCTCTATATCTTTTCATCAATATCTGTTTGGCTATCTACCTGTATCTATCTATCTAAATACATAAATTTTGTTTATTTATACATCTACAATTACCTATATCTTTACAACATGTTAGATACTTTTACTATCTATCTATCTATTTATTTATTTATCAATCTATTTATATGTTCATCCATCTATGTACTCGTGTATCTAGATCTACATATATCTATAAAGTTTCTAAGACATTTTCATCTATCTATCAATCAGTCAGTGAGTTTATATATCTCTCTACCTACTTACCTATCTATCTATCTATCTATCTATCACTAAATCAGTCAATTAATTAATCTAGCTGTGTATCTACCAGTTTATCTATATATCTATCACCCTATCAGTCAATCTATATATCTATTTATATATCACTATATTTACCCATCAATATATCCATCTACCTATCCCAATCAATCAATCAATCAAGCTATTTCTCTATCTCTCTATCACTCCCTTACTCAATCTCTCTCCATCATCCCCTCTAACCACCCACCCTTCGCCAACACCAAAAGAAAACCATTCGTCGCCTCTCTCTCTCCCTTTCCTTCTATTTCTTTCTATTTCTCTCTCTGTCTCCTTCTGCCTCTCTTTCTTTCCGGATGGAGACGGAGAGGGAGAGAGAGAGAGAGAGAGAGAGAGAGAGAGAGAGAGAGAGAGAGAGAGAGAGAGAGAGAGAGAGAGAGAGAGAGAGAGAGAGAGAGAGAGAGAGAGAAGAGAAGAGAGAGAGGAGAGAGAGAGAGAGAGAGAGAGAGAGAGAGAGAGAGAGAGAGAGAGAGAGAGAGAGAGAGAGAGAGAGAGAGAGAGAGAGAGAGAGAGAGAGAGAGAGAGAGAGAGAGAGAGAGAGAGAGAGAGAGAGAGAGAGAGAGAGTCCATCATCCTTCTATCACACTCCTTACCCACCCACGCTCTTCCCTGCAGATGGTATCCCAGAAGCACGGAGGCAACTGGTTGAACATGTCCTCCCGCGACGCTAAGAACTTCCAGAACCTCGGCCATGACTACACTTGGCGAGGTGGCATGGACGGCTTCGTCAGGTACCTCATGGTAAGTGGCTGACTCATGGAGTGGTTTTCCCTTTCTCTTTTTTCTTTTTTCTCTTGTGGTTTTGTGGTACTTCTAGATGGATGAACGTGTGAGTGTGGTTGTGTTTGTATGTGGTGTTTACAGGAACAGGCATACTCACACTCGTGTATAGGGACAAACGTACACTTTCTTTCTCACACACATACGCACAGACGCACGGATAGATATCTATATGTCAATCTATATGTAGTATATAGTATACATTTTTCTTTTATTGCATCTAATTTTACTAACATTTTCATTATTATTATCATTATTAAACCTGCTTGCCGCTCTTCATTGACTGTCTCCACTGACTGGAACTTTAAACCTCTTGATTATTTCTTCTCTGTTAATGACTGATGTACTTTTTTTATAACTGATTTTTTGTTGACTTATATGAATGACTTTTTGACGATTTACTTAATACGCGTTATTATTGACTCTTGTAATTCTATCATCTATTTTTAAAAATCTAACGTTCATACTAACACTATTGTTAATATCAATGCACTTCATGCGTTTCATAGTGAAACAATTGTGTGCATGTTGTTCAGTATTCGACAAGGACGTGACCCTTTTCACACATGGAAAACTGCCTTGACTTCACACCGACTACCATCAACGTCTTTCGTCTTAGGTTTTCTTGCATTGCTCTATACTGTCTCCTTTTTCTATCTTAACCTCGAAGCAGAAATTCTAGGTTCTTAGAATCCTCTCTTGCCTTTTCTATCCCGATCTTGGTTACTCGCTTTCCTTTTCTCTCTCTCTCTCTCTCTCTCTCTCTCTCTCTCTCTCTCTCTCTCTCTCTCTCTCTCTCTCTTTCTCCCTCTCCCTCTCCCTCTCCCTCTCCTTCTCTCTCTCTCTCTCTCCTTTTGGTTATTCTCCGTTATTTTTGGCTCGTTTCCCTCTCTTGCCTCTATCTCTGTTTCACTGTTCTCTTTTCTTGTCTTTCCCCTTTCCTAATTCCGTCTCCTTTGCCCTTCGTGCGCCTTTCTTCTTTCCCCTCTCCCCTTCCTCCTCCTCCTCCTCCCCCCCTTCCGAGGCCGGCCACCTGATAGCCCACTAACCCCTCCGTCCCCCAAGGGAGCGGTCGCCCAGCACCAGATCCAGCCCAACGCGCCCGTGTGCCAGGTCTTCTGGGACCAGCCCGATGGGGGAGGCGCCCTGGTGGTGACGGCGGACGGGTCCTCGTATCTGGCCGACTACCTGGTGATGGCGCTGCCGCTCGCCGTGCTCAAGGAGAGGCACCTCACCACTTTCATCCCGCCGCTGCCCAGGGAGCTGACCAACGCGATGTCGGTGCGTCGAATTATTGCCGTCTTGGCATCGTGGTATTCAGGCGTGTGTGTGTGTGTGTGTCTGTTTGTGTGTGTGCGTGCATGTGCATGCATGTGCGTGTGTGTACGTGTGCGTGTACGTGTGTCAATAATCCTATATAATTATGAATGTATCATACTCATAAAACTTAACACTTATAAATGACTTCCTGCAGGCTTTCGAGTCCGGCACCGTGAACCGAGTGGCACTCAGCTGGTCCTCGCCTTGGTGGGTCGAGGGTGACCTCGTCCGGGAGATCATGTGGAAAGACTATTCCTTCCCGCCCGAGATGGTAAGCGAGAGAGAGAGAGAAAAGTGAGGAGAGAGAGAGAAGTGAGGAGAGAGAGAGAAGGGAGTAGAGATAAAGAGAGAAGGGAGGAGAGAGAGAGAGAAGGGAGGAGAGAAAGAGAGAAGGGAGGAGAGAGAGAGAGAGAAGGGAGGAGAGAAAGAGAGAGAAGGGAGGAGAGAAAGAAAGAGAAGGGAGGAGAGAGAGAGAGAAGGGAGGAGAGAGAGAGAGAAGGGAGGAGAGAGAGAGAGAAGGGAGGAGAGAGAGAGAGAGAGAGAGAGAGAGAGAGAGAGAGAGAGAGAGAGAGAGAGAGAGAGAGAGAGAGAGAGAGAGAGAGAGAGAGAGAGAGAGAGAGAGAGAGAAGGGAGGAGAGAGAGAGAGAGAAGGGAGGAGAGAGAGAGAGAAGGGAGGAGAGAGAGAGAGAGAGAAGGGAGGAGAGAGAGAGAGAAGGGAGGAGAGAGAGAGAAGGGAAGAGAGAGAGAGAAGGGAAGAGAGAGAGAGAGAGAGAGAGAGAGAGAGAGAGAGAGAGAGAGAGAGAGAGAGAGAGAGAGAGAGAGAGAGAGAGAGAGAGAGAGAGAGAAGGGAGGAGAGAGAAGAGAGAGAGAGAGAGAGAGAGAGAGAGAGAGAGAGAGAGAGAGAGAGAGAGAGAGAGAGAGAGAGAGAAGGGAGGAGAGAGAGAGAGAGAGAAGGGAGGAGAGAGAGAGAGAGAAGGGAGGAGAGAGAGAGAGAGAGAGAAGGGAGGAGAGAGAGAGAGAGAGAGAGAGAGAGAGAAAGAGAAAGAGAAAGAGAAGAGAGAGAGAGAGAGAAAGAGAGAGAAAGAGAGAGAGAGAGAGAGAGAGAGAGAGAGAGAGAGAGAGAGAGAGAGAGAGAGAGAGAGAGAGAGAGAGTGGAGGAGAGAGAGAGAATGGAGGAGAGAGAGAGAGGGAGAGGGAGAGGGAGAGGGAGAGGGAGGGGGAGAGGGAGAGGGAGAGGAGAGGGAGAGGGAGGAGAGAGAGAGAGAGAGAGAGAGAGAGAGAGAGAGAGAGAGAGAGAGAGAGAGAGAGAGAGAGAGAGGAGAAAGAGAGAGAGAGAAGGGAGGAGAGAGGGAAAGAGACAGAGAGAGAGAGAGAGAGAGAGAGAGAGAGAGAGAGAGAGAGAGAGAGAGAGAGAGAGAGAGAGAGAGAGAGAGAGAGAAGGAGAGAGAGAGAGAGAGAGAGAGAAGGAGAGAGAGAAGAGAGAAAGAGAGAGAGAGTAACAAAAAAGGGCCTTAATCTTGTGGTCACACCGGTCGTGCCTCCCGTACCCCAAAACCGATGCCCATTAAAATGCCGTATGGGTTTGCATAAAAAAGAGAAGTCGAGTACCTTAGTTTCAGAGAGAAGTAGAAGTAGGATTTTGGAAAAAGAACAATAGGAAAATCTAAGTAAGGGAGAGGGAGGGAGAGGGAAAAGGAGAGGTGGAAGGAAGGACGGAGAGGGAGGGAGAGGGAGATAGAGGGAGATAGAGGGAGAGGGAGGGAGATGGAGAGGGAGAGGGAGGGAGAGGGAGAGGGAGAGGAAGAGGAAGAGGGAAAGGGAGATCGAGAGTGAGGAAAATCGAGGAAAAGATAAATCGAGGGAGAGGGAGATCAAGGGAAAGGGAGATGGATAGGGAGAGGGAGATGGAGTGGGAATGGGAATGGGAGAGGGAGAGGGAGAGGGAGAGGGAGAGGGAGAGGGAGAGGGAGAGGGAGAGGGAGAGGGAGAGGGAGAGGGAAAGGGAGAGGGAGAGGGAAAGGAAGATGGAAAGGGAGATTGAGAGAGAGGGACGATCGAAGGAAAAGGAGATCGAGGGAGAGGGAGATCGATGGAGAGGGAAAAGGAGAAGGAGGCAGAGGGGGAGAGAAAGGGAGAGAAGAGAAGAGAGGTGAGGAGAGGAAGGGGAGAGGGAGAGGGAGAATGGGAGCGTGAAAGAGAGAAGAGAGAAAGAACAAGACTCCCCTAAATCGTTTTCCTCACTACAGGAATGGATGTCGAGCATCGTCCAAGTGAAGAGCGCCCCGCACAACCCGGCTCAGCTGGAAATGACGGTAACAGGCGATGCTTCCATTGCTATGGAGGATATGTCAGCGGAGACGGTCATTTCCCACATCATGACTCTTCTTCGCGCTGTGAGCCGCCCGTACACTGTCCCTCTCCCTACTTTCTTCCATAGGTAAGTCTCTCAAGCTTTCGGTAATGCGCATGTGCAGGGAGATAGATGGAGCGCTGCGTTTTCATGTGGTTCGCTGGAACTGTTGGCGGTTTTTGGGAAACACATTCTTTCGTTAAGAAGGAGATAAGAAAATGGACGGAGGTAACACTCGTTTCTCATGTCGTTCTTTGAATACTTTCCTATCAATTAAATTACCAACAGACCCAGCTATGTTGGCAATATAATCATGATTCATTTCTCACACGAAAACTCCCTACAACATAAATAGATATTTCCCTCATAAAAGAGGCGTATGCAAATATAAAAGATTTCTCCATTTCCCTCAGATCGCAGTGGAAGAAGAATCCTTGGGCGCGAAGTTCCTACCAGTCCTACATGACGATGGCCGGCGTGAGACTGAAGCTGACGGATCGGAGTGTCTTGTGCCCGCGCATTTCCAGCTCGAGTGGGAGGAAGGTGGGTCGAGTGCGTGTGGTTCTGGAGGTATTTAAGATACGGAGGCAGGGAGGGAGCTAAGTGGATGCACAGATATAAATGTGGAGGAATATATGGATGTGTTTATAATTATATGCATATATGTGTACACACACACACACATATATGTGTGTGTGTGTGTGTGTGTGCGCGTTTTTGTTTATATCCAGGGCATAGTCAGTGTTTCAGAAATGTGGGGGGGGGGGGGCATTTGTGGTGGAAAATGATTAAGAACCGTTTTCTGCGATGCTTCTTTCTGACACCTCTAATGACCTTTGTATTTACCAATGAGTTGTTGATTAGCTACTGAACATTAACTATTAGATTTGAAATTTACAAAGGGTCACATTAAGTTACCATGTTTTGGAAAAAAAACTTAGATAATGAAATTTGATCACTAATATTTGCATAAATTAATCGTTGAAAAAATATGAATATGCATCGCATTTCATTTCTTGTCTTGAAATGTGATATCCTTAGAAAATAAACAACTCGATATATTTCTGTACAAATAATTTTGTTTACGAAGGGAAAACAAAATAAAAGCAAAAACTTTCCCCTTCACCTTCACCCTTGTATCCCCCGACAGTCCGTTTTCTTTGCTGGAGAACACACCTCAACCGATCGCTTTGGGACGGTCGATGGTTCTTTTCTCTCTGGAGTGAGGGCAGCTAAGTGGGTCATGGATGAACTCGTTGTTCAAAGTTTGGTAAGTTGTCATTATTCGTTCTGCAATATATATATATATGTGTATATATATATATATATATATATATATATATATATATATATGTGTGTGTGTGTGTGTGTGTGTGTGTGTGTGTGTGTGTGTGTGTGTGTGTGTGTGTGTGTGTATATTGTTTGTTTTTTATATGACATTGATTTATATTTGTATGTATCAACCACCAATTCATATCCTTCAGCCTAATCATTATTGCTATTGCGATTATAGTTGTTCAGTTTTACATAGCGGCGTGAGTAAATAAATAAATCGCAATATAAATATTTCCCTTCCCTTCCAGAAACCCTACGAGAGCGAGGAAATAAAATTCAGCGTTCCGGACGCCAGGAACCACAACATTAACTTCTTCGACCTCTTCCTCAATCCCAAAAACTATTACCAAATCGCCATGGCCAAATCCACAAGCAGGGAAAGGGAGACAGAACCAGTGATGCTGAGGAGGAGGAAGCAACCAGAGAGAAGAAGACAAGATGGCAGACCAACCATGTACTATGCTGAGTCACATGAAGATATTGTGGCAGTACCGGGGAACCAGTTCGGTAAGGAAAGGCAACAGGAAACTTATATTTTTCAGACTGAGGATGGCCGCCATATTCCTGTTGTCCTGTCTGGGAACAATGGCGATCAACTACCAATTGTCCGCTCTGGCAACAATGGCGATCAGGTACCAATTGTCCTGTCTAGAAACAGTGACAACAAAGTGCCTATCGTTGTGCAGAGAGAAGATGGACAGCAAGTTGCCTATGTTATAGCCGAAGATAGTGGGCAACAAGCTTCTTATGCAATTCCTTCTGATAACAACCCACAAGTTCAGTATGTTATGGCTCCGGCTAATGGCCAGCAGAATGTTTTTGTCATGTCCAATGGCAATAAACAGCATGTACCCTATGTTACCTCTCCGGACAATAATCAGCAAGTCCCTTATATTGTAACCACTGACGATGGCCAACAGATTTCATATATTCTGTCTACTAAGAATGGCCAACAAGTCCCTTTTGTTAAGTCAAATGATAACAATCAAGAAGCCCACTTAGCCACAGAAAATGGCCCGAAGGTTACTTTTGTTGTGGCTGCAAAGGACAGCCACGAAACCTCCCATGACTCTTCAAGGGAACATACTCAACCAGGAGTTCTCACAACACCGATCACTTCTCCTTCAGAGGGTGACTCCAGTCCCCCCCTGAGTAGTAAAGAAGAAATTGCGATCGTATATGTGGACAGTGAAGGGAAGAGGATCATGGATATCCCTGTGAAGCTGTCCTCGGCGGTGGAAGACATGATACGAGGGAGTGTGGAATCGGGTCTGACTCAAGGGTCGGATGAAGTCACATCAAAATCAGTTGAGAAGGAGGTGGGACACGAAGATGATGGTGGGGTATCTATACTAGATGTGAGTACTGAAGATATTTCGATATCTACGAGACCAAGAAACAGAAACAGAAAACGTAACAGGAATAAAGGAGTTAGAAACAGAAACAGAAATAGAAAAAGGGACAAGACAAATAGTCAGGAAGAAGAGAGCACACCAGGTAGCCAGATGGATGATAACGCTGATGAAGCACAGAGCCAGCAGCCCCCACCACAACACATAACATATAACTCACCTGTCCACTTTCCAATGCCGCTTTCAAGTCCCTATTTTCCCTACATGGGCTCCTCGGTTCCATCTTCACCACCGGCTACCACGACTGAGGCAACCACCTCTCAACCAGCTTTAATTACAACAGCTGTTCCTGATGCCCACGTGATCTACCATGCAAACAACCGCATGTCCGGCATCATGGAACCAGAATTATCTCCGGCGCATCTCATGTATGATTTCCAAGGTGGTCAACCATATCCACCTTCTGTATTGAATGTTAACACACCCGGCCCGCAGATACCTAGTTACTTTTCTTCATATTCGCAAGCGCCCTCTAAGCTTAGCACTGACTTCTACCGTCGGTTCTCAGAAACTCAAACACCCTCGCCAGTCTGGCAAAGACCAAGTGTGAGCTCGCCTCAGCATTCACAAGGACGCATCTCGAGCCTGGAAATATCAGGTCAAAGTGGCCCGTATCTTACAGGTCATCCCCTACGTGGTGATTCCTCTTATATTGGAGCTGCGAACAATCCCAGCTGGACCAATAATTATCATCAGCATTCAAGGCATAGCTTGCATTCTTCAACAACCGAGCCATATCTTAATGCGTTTTCATCTACACGCCAAAGCCTACTTATGCCAACCATTCATCAGCCAGAAAATCCCACGCCCTTTGACGCGGCACAGATCCTCTTAACACAGATAAAAAATCTGCAGCAAAGTCAGTCCTATTCCCCGGTTAATCATCCATATACAGACCATAATAATAACCGAGGTGGTGCTACAAACAAAGCTCATGGTGTATCATATGCCTCCTTCCCAAGCAGTAGTACAAACACAGATCCTATTGTACCATTTGCTTCCTACCAAAGCAGTAGCACAAACAAAGATCATGTAGTACCATATGCTTCCTATCCAAGCAGTAATGCAAACAGAGATCCTGTTGTACCATATGCTGTCTATCCAAGCGGTAACACAAACAGAGATCCTGTTGAACCATATGCTTCCTACCCAAGTAGTAGAACAAACAAAGATCCAGTTGGATCGTATGCTTTCCACACAAGTAGCTCTACAAAGAGAGCTCCTGTTGGATCCTACACTTCACTCCCAGTCTCAAGCCAACAGTCGGTGGAATACGATGATTACAAACCACCTAACCGACAGGCATCTCTGGAGTACTACAATATAAGGCCTGGCCCAAATGGACAGGTTCATATGAATATCAATATGCCACCTACTCCCAACAGGGATCAGTCGTCAGTCTATGGTATCCTGGATAATCCAATAAATAGACAAACTCAGATCAGTGTGAACAGACATAGGCCACGGAAAGATGACAAGAACAGAATGCAAGTAAGAATGGGTAGTTATGAACAGGTACCGCATGCTGATTCCACAGAATTACTTGGATCCCAAATGATAAATTTCAAAAGAATGGGCTTCCCAGGAAGTATAAATACCAGTGATCAAAATAAGAGACAGCAGCATACTAGTCTGGAATATGGCACTGGTTCACAAGAAAAAATGCAAGAAAATTCTGATGAGCTAATGCTTTATTCTGAAGAACGTAACTCAAAATTTGAAGAACCGAAGGCAAATTCTACTAGACAGAAAGTCGGTTCTGGAGAACATAAATCAAAGTTTGAAGATTCAAAGACAGACTCAGGGGAAATGAAAATAAAATCTGAGGAAACTGAATCAAAATTAGATTCAAAGGCAAATTCTGAAGAAGTGAAAATATATTCAGAGGAATCTGAATCAACATTAAATTCAAAAGTAAACTCTGAAGAAGTGAAATTATATTCTAAAGAAATTGAATCAAAATTAGATTCAGAGGCAGATTCTGAGGAACTAATAGTCATTTCTGAGGAGACAAAAACAAACTCTGAACAAAGTCATTCAACAAGAGAACGTGACAAAAGTAGTAGTGAAGATAACAAAAGAGCAGAACCTGAACACTTTTATCCCAATAATGGGATGCCAATGCATCCTAGCTTCCTCTCTGCAATATCTGCTTTGCAATATACCCCAGTATTATTGCAACCCATGTCATATTTTAATCCAATGATGCAAGGTATGAATGCTTTTCCTCCTACGCGAACAGAAATGGCGTCACCTATTATCCAAAGCCAAACAGCACGAAAAAGGTTTGAGAGCCGCTTAACAGAACAAGATCGATCCTTTGGACTTCAGAAAGAATTGTCAATATTAACCTCGGTGCTGCCTGAGAAAGAACCTCAGGTTGCCACAGGGTCTCGAGACTCCGAAGGCCAACTTGATGAATCGCTTAATGCTTCTCTCTTGGGTGGAGACCAGGCGATTTCTGAATTACAATCAATGGAAGACTTTCTTTATGAAATTTCAGTCGAGATCTCTTCGGAAATGCAGAACAGAACAAGAAATGCTGACCGGAAGAGAACAAAAAAGCACAATAGGAGAAGAAACAGAGATGAAAATGATAGAGACTTTAGTATTGAGATTCTGACTGAAGCTTTGGAAGGCCCAAGAACTGATCGTGTCTTGAAACCTGACGCTTTTACTAAGAATGGATCAGACAGGCAGGAATGGAATACATCAGGCAATGTTGTTGAAACTCATGAAAAAAACACTGTCCTAACGACACTCACTCCAGAGCTTGGTGACAGTACTTCAGAAAATTCTCATGATATATCTACTACAGAAAATCTGATTTTTAATCCAGTGAGTGAGGAATTAGTTCAAGATAATGAAGACACAAATAAACCATTATCCTCATGGTATATGAGTTACTAAAGACATTAGTTATGAAAACTACAGATAAATTCATTGTGATATACTGATCGGCTGTCATTAAGAAAAGTACAGAGTAATCCATAGTGTATTAAGGAATTAGGCAGACTTTTTCTGGTAAAGTATTAAGATAAGCAAGCACCAATTCCTAATCTATCAGCCTTATTCTCAAGCATGTAACTGAGTTACCCTATTCTAACATTAGATTCAAAACTCTGAGTATAAAAGGTGCCATCAAACATAACGAGAAAGTGAAATTAATTCATAGTGAGACCTTCTCAGTATGGAATGAAGCATCTAGGATATTTCAAAGATCCTAATCTCAATATCAATAACTTAGGTTAAGCCTGTACAGATTTATATATAAGTTTGATAATTTTCGAATTTTACTCAAATAAAAAGAAAAACTAGAAAGAAAAAAAATTGAAAGGGGATACTGTTGTGATGTAATGTATATTGTATATATTATTTATTTCCTATTTATCACTCAAGGTTGTTTACATTTAGTACTTACACCTACCATGACAAACAAACAATACATTATCAGTATTCAAGATTGCAACACACACAATACTCTTTCCTTTTTTAGCATTTGAATTTCATGAGTAAACTTTCGATGGCGTTACCACACACTTGGATCCTGCCAAGGCAGTCTACTCTATTAATATAATGTTAACTCTTTAAGTTAGGGTTGACATCCAACCTTTGCACCAATAATATGTGGCATTTTAAATGTATTCAATTCAGGTCATCTGTTTGTGCTTCAGTCTTCTTACTGTAAACTTTCATGTAATTTGTGATGTTCAGATAGTGTTGCTATCAGTATGGGTAGAATCAGCCTTTTTTCTTATTTAATAACTTATTTCTTGAGTATCAGTACTAGTGTCAGCAAGGGAAAAATGTGACTGATAGTCTGAAACTATTCTGGCTTACTGAATACTGAATTCAATAATACTGCTAGGACTAGTATCATTTTTTATATTTCTACCAAACTGCATATAACCAGGGATAATTATTTTTTATATCATGTAAGTACCATAATTGTGATTCTATTTCAAATTTTGAAGGTATTACTTTCATTCAGTGTTTTTTTTCTGCAGCTTTACATTGATTACAATTATGGAAAAAATGTAAAGAAAAGTAAATCTCTGAGTTGGCAAAGGCTAAGAATATTGGCATCAGTGCTGGACCATCTCTAAATATGTAGCACCTAGGTTACCTCATTGTCATTCTCATCCTCATCTCTTTCCTATTTGCTCAACCTGTTCTCTATTTCTGTATTGCTTTTGTTATTTTCATTAAACTTATTCATTAATAACATTTCTATGGGCGAGTAGCATTTTGAAGCCTCTAGTCTGTCCATGGTGTTTGATATAACTTTCCCATTCATAAAATTCATGTAGCATTTTCATGTATATCTCCAGTTGTGTATGTAAGGGTAAGAAAATCTGAAGTCTTGGCATTATGGAGTCCAGAATAATGTATAAATATTACATGTGATGAAAATCTGTTTTTTTATTTTATGCATCCTGATATGACTGTGTCATTTACAGGTTTGACACAAGAGTCTTTAGTGTTAGTTAGGATATTCTTTATAGTGATAAAAGAAAGAGACATTAAGAGATATGGAAAAAATAGGTACAAATAGCAAGACACAAAGAGAGAGAGATAAAAAAAAAAAAAAAAAAAAAAATGGGATGAAAGAACCAGAAAGAAAAATTCACTGTTTACAAAAAGAACTCTCTTGCTTGTAATGAAGCAACATTTGGTCTATATTTCACATGAAAAATGTAAAGTAAAATGTGAACAAGAAACAGAAAGCAATCATGTTTTTATTCATCTTAATACTGTATATTATGCATATCTGAGCACTGTTTAAAAGGAAGAACTACAATGAGGAAACAAAGTTGTACTCCAGTGTATATGTACTAAGTCTGGTTTAAATACTCCAAAACTTATTTCTTGCTTAAAGATTTATAATATATTCTACATTTATGATCCAATAAGAGGTTTACTACAAGAAAACTAACTATGACGGGAGATCACTATTATTATTTGGGGGTCTAATCATATAAATAAATTACTATCTTCGGATGAAAGAGAGGAAAAACCAACCTCTGTAACAATTCTTTACTTTGAGTCAGACAATAATTACACCAACAAGAAAAAATATTGAACATTATTACAGCACGAATCTCAAAGACGAGATACAGGTTTCTAAGTAAATACACTATTTACAGTTTACAAGATGAATAAGCCAATTGCACTCATCGTATTATAAAAGTTTCTGTACAGAAATGTCATATGTGAGGTCTAAATGTTACTTTCTAAGCATTTTTGCTTCTTTCTTCTCTTGTAACTCTTTTAATTGTTCTTCCACGACTGATGTGCGATTTTTAAGGAAATCACTATACTCTTCTGGTTCTACTTCTCGGACAACCTGCAAGAAAATTTCCATCTATTCTTATTTTCAGATTCTAAAAATGTTAAAAAGCAAGAAAGAATATGAAAAACATTTTTTTGTTGTTGTTCTATCTGAATGAACAAGGCAACATATTCTTTTACATAATCCACATTATTGTATTGAATTGTTTCTCATTATGAAATACGATGTGGCATGTCAAAATTAATTTTGCTTTAAGGAAATTATAATGATAAATGAATAATGTTTATGGAAACTGTGTTGAGCAATGTTCAATAAAAATACACTTAAGTCATATCATCCAGCATTAAATCACTAGTTTGTTCTTTCCTGTCTTAATCACAGTTACCAGTTCTCTTTATCTGTGCTTAACATCTTTCAAACAGAGAAAAAAAGTGAATCTTAGGAAGCACAAACCTCCAGTCCAATTGAATGCGCGATCCCAATGGTGAGCTCGCAGATCTGTTTGAGTGGGGTGAGCTGCAGTGGTGGGTCTTGCTGCTTGATCTTGGCTATTTCATAAATATGCTTCAGAGAGACTTTTCCTGCAATCTCACGACCTGAAAAGTGAAATAGGTTTTCACTAACAATATAAATATGAGAGCATCATAATATAACATAATAATGATGATGATGATGAAGCCAATATCAATTGTACATATCAGGATTGTGTTTGAATGTGTGAACTAAAACTTTGTAAATATCATTTTCATGGTATATTTATACTTGTACGTTGTTCCTATAACCCCTTCACTCCGACCTGTACAAAACACGCCCCACGCTGAATCTGGGATGCCGGTGCATGCTAAATTTTAAATGTCGCTATTGAATTTACAATTTTTTAACCAAAACCTCAATATAATCATCATGTACTATATATCAAATATATGCATAATCAACCTCTTCCCCCTGTGCATGTGACAAGTTATTTACATGGGTTGGGAGGAGGGTGAGAAGAGTGACCTTGGTGAGAGACCTCAGTGACTCAGATGACAAAGAAAACGGTTGAAGTAGTATGGTAAACTAGGCATAATAAGTTTTATATTTTTACATAATGTTCCATAAAGAAATAATAAAATTATTGCTAGTAGGGCACATCCATACCTCCCCTGGTATAAGCAAATCAAACTTCTATGTAATAATAATGAAAGTCAAGTAAGCCATCGTATCAAATACAACCTATATTCTGAAAGATCTCGTACAGTATCTGAAAGAAAAAAACATTAATGCTAACACAACTCAACCATGACACATTATGCTCGTCCTCGGATATGACACGAGCGCTGCGAGGATGCAGTATATGCGTCCTCGTGTTCAAGAGGTTAATGTGTCTTGCAGCTGTTCTCACACACTTCAATATTCTTGCTGTATAATGCGTAACCATAATTAAAAAAATAAAAGAGAAAGAAAGAAAGAAAAAACAATACATAATGCTTATCAGAATTGTATGATATAATTTAAGTTGATTAATCAAATTATTGAATCAAATTGTTTATTTTAAAAACAATTGATCTAAATTGATTTTACAACTGACATACCTTTCACAAAATCATTCAATATAAATGCATGGAGAGGTAAGCACTAAATCAATTTTTCTACCAAATATATTAACTTGGGGTCAGTGACATCTCTACTGTCCTGAAGGTAGCTTAGTAAGGAGAAGTTAAGATCTTCAATGTTGTACACCCTAAAATATGATCATCTGGGACCCAAATAAGCTCTAAATCATATATTTTAAAGATGAATGGTATCAAATTGTATAAGTCACAACCCTCTGAATATATATGAAAAAGTAATTAGAACTTAATTCTTCCAAATTATTATATCTCCGGAATCTTATAAAAACATGCTAAATATACACAAAAATTACTGACCAAGTCTCACAAAATGCATTTTCTCCCAACCACTTTTAAACTTACTGCCAGAGTGCATGGATACATGTACTGTAGTTTTCTTTGTGCTCAGTTACCTGCCTAATCTCACATGTTTACCTCATTCCTGGAATATTCATGAAAGTTTTTATCTTTATTACCATTATTACTATTATAAACACTTTAATGTTAATACTACTGTTAATAACAACATTAACAAAACATTAGTCCCATAAACAATGGTAAAATTAATAAAAACAAGTGCATATCCTCAGCATCAATGGGTTAAATAGTAGAATAACCTGTTGGATACCAGGCATACATTTTCTTGTTTTGACCAGAAATTAGGCACCCAGAGTCACCTGCTCAGCACACTTTATTTCAGAGGGAGATCCTAGAGTTTTTTTGTGTTGGTCAGTTCTTTGGTTGAGACTACACTATGAGGTTTGTATGTGCCACCCTGACAGGCTTTCTCAATGTTGTAATACAATAAAAAACTTGCCCATTCCCTTTATCTATCATCCTTATATAAAAAAAAATTACCCAATAACACAGTTGAGGTATTTTCCTCCAAAATTTCTTATCGTTACATGACCTTCTGCCTTACCTGGTGACATGGCTCCTCTCTGAATTCCTGCTGCTTGTTTTAAGAAGAATGTTGTTGGAGGGTTGTGTATGGTTAATTCATAGGATCTGTCAGAGCGTACTTGTATTCTGCATGGGAGAGGAACACCATTCTTGTAGTGTGCAGTGCGAGCATTGAAGTCTTTACAGAAAGCTGCAATGTTCAGCCCTCGCTGTTGGTCAGAAATGATTAATTAATTTCTTACCAATAAAATTAATAAAAAACAAAATTAAAGTATGGAATGTCAATTTTATACTGAATCTCACTATGTTAGGATTAATTCTATCTGAACACTGTATCTAGTTCTGTTAATGTCTCTACTAGTGTCATATGATTAGATTTCAATGCTGAACAAAAATGGATAATTCACACACAGCTTGGAAATCTTCATCAATAACTTTGGCCAGATATCTTCCGATTTCACAAATTCACTTGAAGAAACATAAATATCACACAAGTTTCCAAACCCCCAATCCATAAATATCTGTGACTTATCCCTTAATCCCCACCGAAATGACAAAAAGAACAAACCTGTCCTAGCATAGGTCCAAGAGGAGGCCCAGCAACAGCCATTCCTGCAGGGATGTTTGTGCGGATGAGATTGCCGTGGTTCACCTTCTCCACCACCTTCTTGAGAGCTTTCATCTTACCACCTGCCTTCGCCATCTTCAAAATCCTGAAAGTAAAAACTGTTATTATAACACTTTCACAGACCATATAATAGCTGCGTATCACCACCACTATCAGCCATGATAGTGGTGCTACTAATGTGAATGGTGTATTGTCAACTGATTCCTTAAGTGCCTACGCCTGTCAGCACTCCAGGACAAAAAACAAACAAACAAATAAAACTATGAATATTCTGACAAGAGCTTAGTGATCTTCCTGGAGATTCATCATCAAGTAGGAAATAGTCCAAACTCTATATAACTTGGATGTTGTCTGTTTTGCCATAGGTGCAGAGGCCGCAATGATTGCTTGATGGTTTGCCACTGTTATAACCCACAATGCCAACTCTCACAGAAACTTGACATTGTGCTTGAAATGATATGCAGCTTTTGAATAGAATTACCATGATATCATGTGAAATTCAAGTTAAACTGTGGGAATGTGTGTTGCAAAGCAGAATTTTCAAAGACAATAATAACATGTACTAAAATAATCGTTATACAATGGGGTTTATATGTATAAAATATATCTTTCGTACAGTGAAACAAATGTTAACACATATATCTGTCTGATCAGGTAGGCATTCTAATATACTCAAGCAAATTCAACAGGGGCATGACAGTAATTAACAAAAAACATTAAAGAAATGTTCATAGTTGTTCTACTAGCATATTGCTTTTAGCAATGCACTCAAACTCAATATGTTTGTTCCAAATATTCTTTCAAGGAGCATATTGTGTGGTGAGAGGATGTGTCATTAAATGGTTTTCAGTCAATTGCTTTTAAGTCTAAAAAGTGTAAGAAAATCGCACCTTTTCTCGCCGGGAAGAAGAGCATGTAAACAAACATCCACTGTTAGAATAACTTCCTCTCGCTCATGTTAAGAGGTATTTTGGTGTGATTTCCCTTCGAGGGATTTAGGAAAAGATTATTGATGGAAATTTTTAACATTTTCACCTCGAAATATCTCTGAAACTTATGATTAGCCATTTGAGAAAATAACAACAACAAAAATGCTGAAAATAATCTTTGCATAATCCTTTTCATAAATGTTATTACGATACTCGAAAAGATATTTGTATTAGGCAAGGTGTGTATGAAATATAATGATTTCGATGCTTCATATATTCTGTATTCATATACAAAAGAAAAGAGAAAATATCAATGTAATCCTAAAAATCTCCATAATACCTAAATGAATTTATCAACAAACAAAACACCTAAAACAAATAAACAAAAACAAAATCTACATACACATAAATTCAAACAAAAATCCATCATATCATCAATACAAATCAAAGGATATCAACAAGAAAAATAAATATTCAACCCAAGTCGGCGGAGAAGTCCAACCGGAGGAGCTCATGTGGAGGATCGTCTGCTCGTCTGATGTAACGACTCTGACCGTTTTCCTTTTCTAGACGCACTGAAGCCTCCTCAAAACTCCACCAGTCCGAGAAGAAAAGACCCACCACACAACCGAAATGGCACAGCAGCTCGCGAATTTGTTCACGAGAGTGGGACAGATAGGTTTTGGAGTGGCTGTGGTCGGCGGCGTCGTCAACTCGGCGTTGTATAATGGTAACGAAAGAGATTGCTTTTATTTCCTGATTTTTGGAGGGTTTTGGTGTTTTTTTCTTTGAGAGTTTTGTGCTTTGTTGATTCTCTTAGTTGTTTAGTGGAGGGAGGAGGGGTGTTGGTCTGTTTCTTGTGAGGGAGAATCTTTTTAAGGTTTTTGGAATTAGTCTTTATGTATTGTGGTGCTTGTTATGTGAAGATACACTTAATGACTTTATGATTCAGGATGTTTAGTGTGGTTATTCCGTAAAAGTGGTATTATCTCTAATCTCTGCTTATTTTATTCCATTGATCTTGCAGTTATTTAGAATATTACCTTAAAAAAATGATTGAAGTATTGAGTGGATACTCAGAAGCTTCTAGAGAATGTAATGTTCTAGCAAAGGCAAACAAAGCTCCAAGGCATATATTAGGAAAATAGAACTTCCTACTTAGCTGTTTACTGTCCAACAAGGACCCAGTCCAACCTCTTTCTCTTTGGGAAGGAGCTTTTTTGGCTTTTGTTGTAGCACGAAGTGTGGAGGCAATGGTGATCACTTGATGGTGATAGGCCATTATATTTTTGGACTAAAGATAGTTGGCAAGCCATAGCAGATTTAAGTGAGTTGCAAGTAGGTTGGGATCGACAAAAGGTCCGTTTAAAAAGCCACTTCGGTTGACTTTAAAACTATTACTGATCAGTTGTTACCATTAGTAAAATTAGCCATTTCATTAGAAATACCTTGGTAACATGTATTTTTTTTATCACTTGCAAACAACATTTATTTGTTACAATGGTGATGTAATTGTCAGGCTAGTGACATTGATTTACTTTATGATTAATGAACTAATTCATTTGGCAAACATGAATGGAAATAAGTATTTTGCTAAATGTGATATAGATATAACCTATCCTTAAGGCGCTGTCACACTAGCACTTTTCCGTCAATTTTCTGAAAAATTGTCAATTTTTGAGCGAATTGGCATCTTTTTAGTCAGACGATATTCCGAGTTTCCGCGTGAAACATTCCCGTCGTCCTATTGGCCAAGCATAATCAAATCAAGAACTATATTTTTAAATGTTCGTATTTGTTTTAAATCATTAATAATATTCAAATATAATGAAATTTACTTTTTCATATTTATAGCTTAAAATTGACAAAGAGGAGTATGTAAATCTAAATTTTATTTCATTAGATCAAATTTGTTTTAAGTGCTGGACTTCATTGTTTACATCCGTCAGCCGCAGAGCGCGCTATTTTTCCTCCAGTTTTGAAAAACAATGGACTGTGGATGGATACAGGCCCTTCAGAAGAATACTTGAATTAAAATATTTTATTGCTTTTTCTTGTTACGGTCAGCATCTGCTAAAACGGCTAAAGTCTAGCATAACCGCGCACTATCGCTTGTTCGGCGCCATTGTTTACAAATGCGATGCGAGTATCGCATTACTAAGCCGATGGCTCCTAGTGTGACTGCGCGCCTCGAAAAATTGACAATTTTTGAAAATTGACGAAATAAAACGACGGAAAATAGGCTAGTGTGACAGCGCCTTTAGAGGTAGTAATTATTATTATCAAATTATCATTCAGTAGATTAGAAGAGAATGAAGAAAGTTTAAAGCATTATTAAACAGCAATGTGTGAATTTAAACATTATGGTGAATGACTTTTATTGTTCTGATATCAATATATTCTTGTTATTACTCCAACATACCATAATAAATAGATTCCTCTAATGGAAAGTACCCAAGAACTGACAGACCCTCCAGAAAAGCCCACAGCTAAATCTTCTCACTCTGTCTCTCCTTCCAGTCGATGCAGGGCACCGAGCAGTCATCTTCGATCGATTTTCCGGTGTGAAGGAGACTGTAATTGGTGAGGGAACGCACTTCTTCATCCCATGGGTCCAACGTCCCATCGTGTTTGATACGCGTACGAGGCCAAGGAACGTGCCTGTGGTGACTGGTAGCAAAGGTGAGGACATATTGTTCTTATTTTATTTGTTACTATTTTTTATTTATATATTTGTTTGTTTGTTTTAAGGCTTTTTTTTAAAGATCAATATGATTATATTTTGTGCATTTTTTGAAAAGTAGAAGATTTCATATTAATGAGAAGAAGAGGATAGTATGTTTGTAACATTTAGATTTATTATAGCATGCTAATACCTGTGAGAAACATAGCCAGTATGAATTATTTGTTTTAGATCAAATGGCACAAGATCTGCTTATGCGATGGAAGTGATACTATATAATGATTTTAAATAATTCACTCTAATGTAATAGGAATAGACATACATTTACAAGCTTGGGCTCTGTTTTTATTTCTGATGAAGAATAATTGAATATTACATTTTCAATTATCAAGAAGAGGAATAAAAAAAAGATAACTAGGTTCATTTTGATTGGGGATATATTATAGTGTCATATTGCTTTTGTTTACACTGCCCCGTGTATCACTACTTTCTTTTTCTCTGTAAAATAGATTTTGTTATCTGAATTTAAGGGCATATTTCTGCTTTATTAATATAGTTCAGCATATGTACAAATAAGAAAATAGGGTTATCACGTTTTGTCTTGGAAATGACCATTTTGCAAAAAATAAACAAACAAATTTTTTAATGAAAAGAAATAGCAATATTAGATTTTCAAGTGTCATTGATATCTAGGAGGAAAATTCAATTAAAACATAGTTTTGATTGGTTGGAAGGGATTCTTAACAAGCTACTATTTATCCAATTTTAACTGTCTGTTGAGATCTTCCATAACCGAAGCCTGTCCATTCTCTGATGTCCCTCAACCCTCTTATTTTACCTTCCTTGTTTCCTTTCCTCTTACAAGTTAATTGTGGCCAGTCAAAATGATCTGATTGCAAGGCTGTACCATTGTAGTTTGTTTTGTTATTATTATTATTTTTTTTTACAATTGTCAATTAGTTGTTTTTTATCTGGTTGCAAGTTATTCTCTTCATACCATTTCTTTTTTAATGTGATCCTTTTAGAATGTCTGTAGCAACTCATTCCCATTGCTTAAATTTCTCGCTCATTTTCATCAAATGTAGAATTGCCGTTTCCTGTCCCTGATCATCATTCTCATTGTTCTAATGCTTCATGTAGCAGTGCTAAATTACTGAATACCTGAATGCCTCCACATCAGGTCAGGTTGTGTTGATGAGATTGTTCATGTTTTGCAAAAAGAATGACTTCCTAGTTAAAAAAGAAACCGTAAAAATACCAAATGCTTGTAAAATTGTAGGACCTTATTTATGTAAAATGAATGACTTTTTTTTTCAGATTTACAGACTGTGAACATCACCCTACGTGTGCTATTCCGACCACGTAGTTCTGAACTCCCAAAGATCTTCACTACCCTTGGCATTGACTATGAAGACAGAGTGTTGCCCTCCATCACCAATGAAGTTTTAAAGGCTGTAGTGGTGTGTAAAAGAAAGTTTACTCCTACATCTGTTTAGCAAATATGAGAAAACATTTCCTTAAGCTGTAGTATGTGCTGCATTTACAGGGTTTTGTTATAACCAGAAGCTTGTAAATTATTAGAATAAGACTAGAAAAAGGGAGTTTTTTGGATAACATGTTGACTTATGATCCTTATAGGCATCTTTTGATTATGATATCTAAAGGAGACGATGAGGATTTTATTTGATGCATTTTATTTTTGCTCAGGCTCGGTTTGATGCTGGAGAGTTGATCACACAAAGAGAAAAGGTTTCTCGCAGCGTCAGCGAAGCTCTCACGGAACGTTCTGCACAGTTTGGATTGATCCTCGATGACATTTCAATTGTGAGTGACCTTGATTTTACTCTTATCTTATATAATATTCATTCACTATTAGACAAGAGTTTAATGTGGTATAGCCTCTTCACTTTCAAAGTTTGAGTTCAAAGGTAATTGTTAATAACTTACTTCTGGTGTTGTGATATCCTTTATAACAAACCATTTTTTACAGACCCACTTGACTTTTGGAAAAGAGTTCACACAGGCTGTTGAACTGAAGCAGGTTGCCCAACAGGAGGCCGAGAGAGCAAAATTCTTAGTAGAGAAGGTAAGGTTAATTGTGTTATTAAATATATGATTTTTTGAGTTGTAAGTGATGTTTTGATGAGATTTTGCCTTGGGTATAAAATAAATATTGATGCATATTTCGGAATATTGACTAGTATGAAGCATTGTGCAGTTTACAATCAAGTGCATGATGTGGTCAATGAGCTACAACATTACAACATTTCATATTAGTTTTGTATGCAAATAGAACAATACCGAGGTGATTTTAAGCCTTTCTATGAGATTTTGTTTTGACTATTATTTTTATTGAATTATAGACTGATGATTTTCAGTATTCATGTTGGTAATTACTGGGTTATGTTTGTTTGGGCTAAAGACATCTTTCCCCAGAGTCTGAGGGCTCCTTAGGTAATCATGAAATGAGAATGATAGGCAAATGGTTCTTTGACACATGTTTTGATTTCAATATTTTTCCCCCCCAAAGGCTGAACAAGAGAAGAAGGCAGCCGTTATCAGTGCTGATGGTGACGCCACAGCTGCCACTTTACTCGCCAAGTCCTTTGGTGAAGCTGGAGAAGGCTTGGTAGAACTCAGGAGGATCGAGGCTTCCGAAGACATTGCATACAGGTAAGGGGACGGAGGAGAGGATGCTGTTCGTGCACATTACTCAACTGGGAGAATGTTTGGAAGGATAAGATGTAGGGTCATTTGTGGTTTTTAATAATTTGTTTATGTGGTAGGCCGTTTTTTGTTTTGATCAATCTTTTTATTTGGAGCAAACTAAGTGAATATGATATTCTGTAAACAAGACTTATGAAAAACAATGTAACTGAAGCAAAAATTAATTGATAGCTATTATTGTTAGACTCTAGGATATTAATTTATTTTATTTTGTGTTGAGTAGATATGATAGACCTTATCCTTATACTACAGAAAAATTAGTGTAATTCAGTTGTAACAAGGCAAAGAAGGACTTCAGGAAAGCAAGAATTAACAGTGAATCTTTCTTTCTCCCTTACAGGCTGTCCAAGAATCGCAATGTTGCATACCTACCCAACAACCAGAGTACCTTGTTGTCCCTTCCCCAGTGAACCACCTCCAACTGATAGCTAGGAGAGAGAGTGCAAGATGACCAAAACTGAAAATAGGATTTATGATGAACAATGATTAGCAACTTCCCTGAAGTGTTGGTAACTTCAATTGCCTGAAGAATGTACCAGATTTTCTTTAGCATGAATGGCATTACTTGTACAAATGAATTATGTTTGTGATATATACATATGGGGAGTAATCAAAGGTGGTAAATGGTAGGTCTTTTTTTTTTCATGATATATAGAGCTCGACTTAAAATCTGCACACAAATATGTAAAAGCTTCTTGACAACATTTGTTTGTTGGAAAATTTCTGTCAGTGATGTTGCAAAAAGAAAGAAATACAGTAATTAATCTTGTCTTTCCATGTGTAATACTGAGGCAGCATTGTGTTAAAGCAGTGTACAGATATTTCATATGTTATAAGCTTTCCACATCTGCTAATGTATCTAGGGAAAGCAAGGAACTGGGGCTTATATATAATTTTTTTCAAGGTGATGAGAATGTAGATAAAAATTGTGGTATGTAACTGTTAAACATACTGAAAAATACTAATTGTAATTAGGGATTTTGTAAAGAAATTTTACTTTGAATTGGTGTTTTTCTTTAAAAAAGATCCTTTGTTTATGTAAAAAAAAGGATTTCAAAATACACTACGGGGATCACTAGAATTTTGACAATGAATATGATATTAAATGTCATTTGCTTGGAGGGGAAGAGAAGGAGGAAAAAGATGCTATACCAAAAATATCTCCTATAAAGAATTATAGTACCTAAATCTCCATGGACACTGGGCAAAATACATTAATCTACATAATTAGAATCTATATTGAAACAATGATATCCTGCAAAAGTTCCCTATACATTTATGGTAAACGTCAAAACCTTGAACACTCGAGATTATACCGGAGAATATATAGGTGAGAAACTGGTATAAAAAATAATTATGATACATCTTTTAGTAAGTGAACTCTGCATATATCATACAGTTGAATATTATAATTTTTTTAGATAGCTTTGCAAAACGTATTTTCAAAGAATTTTGATGTTGAACCAAACTGCATTTTAGTAAAACTTGATCAAAAGTTGAGATTTTAATTTCAGTGGAATATTTAAAAAAATATTATTTTGATGATAAATCATTAACCGCAATCTCAAAATACACTTTGGTCTTTTATATTCAGAATTGTTTTAAAAGGTTCATTGGACTTTATTGGCTTATTGGTTTGACATTTAGAGAGCATAGAAATGGGCATAAGTGGGTCTGTATCAAGAAGATAGAAAGGTATAGATATAGTACTAAATAGTTTGGGGAAAAAAATAATAATTTGATCTTGTTTTTCTTCAGAGAAATTCTTTAGTTATTAGTTAATCATTTAATTAGGAATGTGTATACAAACCAGGTATATTTATACTAATACGTTAGAATGTGTGTGTGTAGGTTCATGTGCCTGTTGTGTATGTGTACATATGTACATAGTCACATCTTTTAGCAAAAATGTACTGTAAATATATCATACAATATATAAATATTATGGAAAGCTATCTAATTCCCAGAAAAGCACGCTTCGCTTTTCGCGTAAGGTAGATTTATTTTAATTGCACAACAACAAAAGAATTTTTAATCCTTAGATGGAAATTAATATACTATAGAAGAAAAATCGTGGAATATAAACCTTTCGTGTAATGGATAGGCAAAAGCCAATTTGCAGTCGGTGAAAAAATGTTTTAACTTGTATGAAGGAATTATTCTTTAGTTTTGAAACTTTATTAATATTCTTTAGATACAATTGACCTTGTAAAATGTAGTCGCATTGTTTATTATACACCGTTTAAAGGTTCATCAGCATCAATATGTTCTTTTAACTTTTTTGTAAAGGATACATGAATTTTCTATGTGGAGAGAGAGACAGACACAGAGACACAGAGACACAGAGACACAGAGACACAGAGACACAGAGACAGAGACACAGAGACACAGAGACACAGAGACACAGAGACACAGAGACACAGAGACACAGAGACACAGAGACACAGAGACAGACAGCCATATTCTAAGTCCCTAAGCGCGCCGTGTACATGACATGAACATGCCGCGATTCTTATTCTAGAAGCGCGGGTTCGCGGCAAAAGCGTGGCAAATTCGTGGCAGATGCGTGGAAAGTATTGGAACAATCGTGGAAACTCCGTGGCAAGGGGGTAGGCTTGTCACGATAGTTACACAAGTGAAAAAAATCATATTTTTACTGTACTTTTTCTTACCAATACTTCATATGTGCATACTACGTTTGAAAAGTAATACCTATATTGGTTATATTAGGCATCATTGTCCTAGACACGGATTACAAACTCTTTTAGGAAAACATGGATTCTCTGCTGATTTTGAGTTTGTTTACCTTTTGGCGGACTTTTCGAAGGAGAGTGAAGTTAAATGAATGGTAAAAGTAGTCAGGGACGTAAAATTAAAGCATATAATTATATGAAATATGTATCCATTAAATCTATATGCATGATATATTAAAAATGCGCATATATGTACAGTATATACAAAGATAAAATAAGGAAGATCTGTTCATAAACACACGGTCCCTCATATCCCGTTTGTTTTGATCGAGCGTAGAGTGAATTACCAACAGCGCGTTCGTGAAATGGTTGTCAATTCTTTAACTAGGAACAAGTACAACGACTGATTCATACCAAAATTGAATTATCTTATGTTAGTGCTACCTATGATTGTAGTTTCTCTTATGAATTTGTCGTGTGGACAGTGCCATTCATCCGAAACATGTTAATAAGTGGGTTAACTTTGGAACGGTTGGTAAACCTGAAGCAGTTGACGCGAACGTGCCGCGCTTTTGCGTCCTAGAATACCGCATTCGTTACATGAACACGACATGGACATAACATGAACATGACATGGCCACGACACGCAGAAAACGTTATAGAATACGGCTGAGAGACACAGACACAGAGACAGAGACAGAGAGAGGTATCCATTTGAATGATACACGGATAACTTGCTTTAAAAGTTAGAGAATATAGCTACCAGGCGGCGCTAATGTAGATTCCAACACTTTCTTTACGTTAAGACGACAAATCTTTCTAATTCTTGATAATGGAAATATCACTCTGATTGTAAGTGAAGGGTCACCACGAAGAAGATGAAAAATTACATCTATATGTTTCAAATAATGAGCGCTTAATTCTGATAATTGGTTAATAGATTTTGACTAGCAATCTGTCAATAAGGACGTTACATGAATTTTAAGCTTTGATGCAAAAAGCTTTGTTTCAGGAATCTAAAGAACATCCATATTCCACAAACGGAAGCAGATGATAAACTGAGCAGTTTTGGATTGTATCAAATTAGTAAGGTTAGGTAAGCCTAACACTGGAACTGATATTCTTAAAACAAAGTAAGGGAAATTTACGGCTTGCGTAGAATGTGTAACCGAATTACACTGAGTTTGATGTTCATTTGTTTAGTACTGTGGCTTACTGGAAAGTATTTCCTCGTGATAAGTAGTGTAGCAGGCTTTACTCTGTAATTTCGTGGTGTTTGAGAGTATTAGGGAGTAACAGATCATATGAAGTAGACCGTGCATTTGCCATAGATATCTGGGCGAGTCCCCTGTTACTAACACACTGCAATAGTCGCAAACGCTCAAAAAAAATTTCCATGCTACTTTGACCAATAATTTGAACCTAACGGGATTACGTGATATAAGAATTGAGGTGCAACCAACGTAATACCATGACAACTGTATATTCTGTCATGGTAATAAACTGACCTCTTATACTGCCACAATCAGGCAATTTAACTGGTTTGGAAAGATTATAAAATAAGGCTCAAAATTCACTTTTTTAACTGAAGTACCTCAGTTTTACTTTTCTTTACGCAGATAACCCTTACATACAGGTTTACAGTTTTCGTGGTTCTATTAAAAGTTAGTATGAGACTAAGAAAGGGATTCCTGAGATAAATAGATATACAGGCATGAATTATTTAAAACACAACTTGCAAAATGGCTACAGCTAAATAAAATGCATTAATGAACTTTATATAAATGATTTTTTTTTTAAAGTTTTCAAAATGGAAAAGTCCAATCAAACATCTGCAACTGAAAATGAATCTATAATTTTGTTTAATATAGAACTACAACATTAACGAATTACAGGTCCGGGTAATACAGATCCCTTATTTAATCACACGCTGTACTTCAGAGAATTATGAAGCCTATCATTATCATCCACTTATGCAGTTTAAATGCAATTAAGTCAACAGTTCTAGTTATATATTGGTACACATATCATAATTTCGTTCTAAAATTTTTACATCCCACATTAATTAAAGCTATGAGGTTAGCTTGTTTCTTGTTGGATTACCAGTTATAAACCTATTATATAATTTGTCGATGTCAATAATAAGACGTTATAGTGGTAATGACAAGGCATTGATATGTAAAGCATTACTAACATACGCTTTGTACGCGACTTACTTATCCTATACAGAATTATTATATAAAAAAAATTACCCATAGACCTTGAACATTAACAGAAAAGCAGATGAACGAGCAAATAAACATATCAAAAGTAAGAAGAGAATGGAAAATCA
>NW_028234411.1:23586939-23599439 GCF_977035675.1 Penaeus japonicus
AATGATAATAATGATGATCATAATCATAATAACAGTAGTAGTAGTAGCAGTAATAGTAGTAGTAGTAACATTAACAGCAATAGTAGAAGAAGCAACATAGCAGTAATAACTATGACCACGTACAGCAGATTTACAAAAGGCATTCTATCAGGCACGGGAAACAATAAGATTGAAAAAGGCGGCGATGCAACACGGTCCTCAAACCGGCTACTCTCCAAACGCGAAAAAATCTTGCCTTCTTGTTAAAACCAGTGAGCGCTAAACCTTTGCCTTACGGAATATTTATAGGTAACGAAATGGAAACTTATGCTTCTCCACAGAACATAAAGCCGAGTACATGAAAACAAAAAGAAAGAAAATAAAGAGCTGCCTGAATTGGTACGAGAGCAAACAGCAACAAAACACAAGCCTAACGCTAAAAGAGCCTATACAGCTGTCTCCCTCGGGCTCGAACCTCGGTGAACCTTCCTGATGACCAACGTTCCAGGCGTGGCTCACTGGTGTCATTCTCGAGAGGATACCACAAGGAACATGTTCAATGTACCTGGGGGAGGGCGTCCAAGTGTACGGGACAAGTGTACGATTTTCAAAAAAAGAGAATGTTGATCGTTTTTTTTAAGATACGCCCTGCATAATCCACACGCTGCTAATCTCACTTACGTCTAATTTTGCTCACGTGAATAAAACGTTATGCATAGATAACGCTACGCACGCCTGTGTAGTTTTCGTAAAAATCATTTTTATTTTACACTTTTTGAGGGGGAAGGGAGGGTCTCAGATCTGCAAAAAAAAAAAAAAAAGTTTGTACACTTGTGAAAATTTTAAAATTTGTGAACCAGTTCTAACATCCGTAAGAGAAACATACTGGAACTATACCGCCACGCCTGGGAGGAATGGCCAATACAAACCCGACGAGAGTGAGACTAGGTCAAAGGGAATACCGAAGCACCTCTCTAAAGCATCAACGCCGACAACCCAAACGGCCCGCCAGAATGCAACATGTGAAACTAAACTTTGAGTAAACAGTCAGGAATGAAGTCAATGCTATCGGCACCAGGCGAGACACGTAGAACAATAAAAAGGAAGCGAACGGGCCTCAAGTTTCTCACGAATTCCGGCAGAGGGAGAAGCGGCGCAGGTAACAGGGCGATGGAACTGGAAAACAGCCTTGTTATTCGAAAACAAGTGCTTCGTTTTTAAAAAATTGGGGGCATTATCTTATCTTTTTTATCGTAGTTTTAGCTGTTGTCGTTGTATCATTAGTACTGATTTTAGTTTTGGTATTAGTATTACTTATAGCAATGGTTTTAGCATTGCTATTTGTGTTGGTAGGCCTAGCAGAAGTGGTTGCAGAGATTGTGTTAATATTGGTTGAAATTGTAGTGATTAGTAGTAATAGTAGTAGTAGTGTTAGCAATTTCATTAGTTATAAGAGTAGTAGTAATAGTATCAGTATTGATTTTAGTATTTGTAACTAGTATTGATAATGGTACTGCTGATAATGATCAAAGTAATAATGACAATGGTGATATTAACAATGATAATGATAATGGTAATGATGATAAGAGTAATGTTGATATTTATATTGATAATGATAAAAATGATAATGATGACAAAAAAAAAATAATAATGATAATCATATTGATCACAAAAACAACAATAAATAAAAATAATGGCAATGATGATAATGACAATAATAATGATAATAGTAACAATAGCTTTTGGCTAAAAAAGATAATCTAATTATTTCTGAAATATCAAAGAATCTGTATAAATAAGTTTGTAGATCATATGAATTTCTATGGTTTCCAGATATAATTGTGTGTTCTATCAAAATGAAATAAAATCTGACACACTGATATGAAGAAATCTGCTTCCTCACACACATAAAAACACAAACAAACACACACACCAAGAAACGAATAAGCACACACAAACAAACAAACAAATACACACAAACACTATAAACAGGCACATATTCCCGTACAATTCAGACAGCCACATAACCAATCCACCGTAGCCATTATTAATAAAAAAAAAAACTCAGTAAGGTCATAACCTCACAATTTTCCTCTTCGTTCCCCAGCCCGGCTTACAAGAGGAAGAGCTCGCAGCCTTTCAGAAGAGGACCAAGGGGCGCTACGGCTCTTTCGAAGTCTCGACCGATGAGTCACTGTCCCTGGACATCCTGAGGTAAGTTCGAGAGGGTTTGGTCATAGGTGTTGTGTGTGCAGTATGGTTGTGTATACACACACACACACACACACACACAGACATATTCACATTCTACTTCCATGGAATTATTATATATATGTTAATCTACTCATATATATACAATATATATATATAATATTATATATATATACATATACATACATACATATATATATACATACATACATATATATATATATATATATATATATATATATATATATATATATATATAATTATATATATATACATAATATAATACATACATACATACATATATATATATATATATATATTTTATATATTATATATATATATATATATGTGTGTGTGTGTGTGTGTGTGTGTGTGTGTGTGTGTGTGTGTGTATATATGTATGTGTATTAAGATATCATAAAATCGTATGGAAATTAGAGGAAATAATATGTCTGACTGAGGAGTGACCAAGTGAAAGTGTGAAGGAAGAGAGAAAGGAGAAAATAACTTAGAGGGAGGATGGAGGAGAGGGATAGGGACAAACACACACACAGTGAAGTTAGACGTGAAAGATTTTGTTATTTTCTATGAAAGAGGAACAAGAGGTCATAGTTAGATTGAGAGTAAAAGGCTTTGCAAGGATGTAAAGATACATACATACATACATATATATATATATATATATATATATATATATATATATATATATATTATATATATATATATATATATTTTTATATATATATTATATATTTATTTTTTTTTTTTTTTTTTTCAAATTGGACTATTGATGGATGGAACAGCCTTCCATAAAAAGTTATACGTATAAGGGCAATTCTGCTCTTTACTAAGCATGTGATGATGTGCCCTTTTTAACAATAGATGATTTTTTAGCGTGCGAAGACAGACAAGTCGAATTTAGACTTTGAAGCAAAGATTTGATGTTCAAATAAACGTTATACATGAGAGGGCTTAGCTTAATACGGATAATGTAATTAAAACCGCTTTATTTAGATAATGTACCACACCGGTTTACACGTAATTAACTTATCTTGGAAATGTAGGTAGAGAAAAATAATGATATAAAAGGTTGCCGCTCCGCCTCTCGAGTCTGACTCTCCGCCCGTTGTTGTGTCTGTCCTCCCTGACCTCCCTCACCTGACTCGACCCCGAGGTTGTCACGAGATTCCAGGTCAACGCCCTCGGATGGCTGTTCATAGAGGCCGAATGGATGGGAAAATGATCGACGGGGCGTTCGGGAACGTTTATGATGTCAAATCTCAAATTCGTTGTTTTCATATCATTACATATGTGTCAGAGACAAATATCAGGTCAAAAAGGTCATAGGATCTAAATATAGCAGAGGAGTCACTCTGAGCTCAGATTTCTTTCCCGAATTTAAGCATCTACTTAAGGTAAGGTGGGAACACCCACACGCCCACACACAAACTCTCACAGTCTATATCTCTCTCTCTCTCTCTCTCTCTCTCTCTCTCTCTCTCTCTCTCTCTCTCTCTCTCTCTCTCTCTCTCTATATATATATATATATATATATATATATAAATATATGGATATATATGTATATATGTATATATATATACATATATACACATATACATACACACATATATATATAATATATATATACATATATATGTATATATATATATATATATATATATATATATATATATATATATATATATATGTGTGTTATATACATATATGTACATACATATATAGTTTATATATGTGTATGTATATATATATATATATATATATGTATATATATATATATATATATATATGGATATAGATATATATATATACACACATATATATGTATATATATATATATATATAATATATATATATATATTATATATATATACATATATATATATATATATATATAAATATATATATATATATATATATATATATATATATATATATACATATATATATATATTTACACTGTAGTGTGAGAAGGAAAGAGGGAATAGAGAAGAGAGACGGACGAAAGAAAACATGGGTAAAAAAAGAAGAAAAAAAAAGAATCTGGAGATATAACGAAAGAAAAAAGCAATCAATCATGAATGCCTATCAACTCCCACTCCTATTATCAACTAATCACTCCAACCGACCGAAACTTCCAGAACTACTTCGCAATTACAACCCACCCCCCTCATAGCACTACCCTCACACCCCTCCCCACCCACCTCCGTACCCCCAGTTCCTATTCACCCGCAATGCTCCTAATTACTCCTTTTCTCTTCCCAAATTCTTAATTAATCTGCAACCATTTCGATAGGAAGAGTTTCATTATGGTATTAGATGTGGCAACGCCGCTCTCCCCCCCCCACCCCCGCACAAACACATATATGCTTGGTCAGCGATTTGGCAACACTGGACTAATGTCGAAGCTTTCGTTACAATGGGATCGGATTTGCTGTTTAAGGCGATCGGTGAGGATGGGCATTGGGAGCGTGGGAGGGAGGGAAGGAAAGAGGGAGGGAGGGAAAGAGGGAGGGAGGGAAAGAGGGAGGGAGGGAGGGAACGTGGGAGGGAGGGAGGGAGGGAGCGTGGGAGGGAGGGAGGGAAAGAGGGAGGGAGGGAACAAGGCAGAGTTGCAGAGCGGAAGGGAGGGAGGAAAGAGAGAGAAAGAGAGGAAAGGAAGGGAAGAAGGAAGAAAGGAGAGGGACAGAGCGGTAGGGATGGAAGAAAAGAGAGAGGGAGAGGGAGGGAGGGAAAGAGGGAGGGAGGGAACAAAGAGAGAGGAGGGAGAGGGAGGGAGGGAAAGAGGGAGGGAGGGAACAAGGGAGGAGGAAAGAAAGGAGAGAGAGAGAGAGAGAGAGAGAGAGAGAGAGAGAGAGAGAGAGAGAGGGAGAGGGAGGGAGGGAAAGAGGGAGGGAGGGAACAAGGCAGAGTTGCAGAGCGGAAGGGAGGGAGGAAAGAAAGGAGAGAGAGAGAGAGAGAGAGAGAGAGAGAGAGAGAGAGAGAGAGAGAGAGAGAGAGAGAGAGAGAGAGAGAGAGAGAGAGAGAGAGAGAGAGAGAGAGAGAGAGAGAAAGAGGAAAGGAAGGGAAGAAGGAAGAAAGGAGAGGGACAGAGCGGTAGGGATGGAAGAAAAGAGAGAGGGAGAGGGAGGGAGGGAAGGAGGGAAAGAGGGGAGGAGGGAAGGAGGGAAGGAGGAAAAGAGGGAAGGAGGGAGGAAAGGAAGGAGGAAGGGAGGGAGGAAGGGAGGGAAGGAAGGAAGGAAGGAAGTAGGAGGGAGGGAGGATGGAAGGAAGGAAGGAAGGAGGAGGGAGAGAGAGAGAGAGAGAGAGAGAGAGAGAGAGAGAGAGAGAGAGAGAGAGAGAGAGAGAGAGAGATAGACAGATAGATAGATAAATAGATAGAGAGAGAGAAACAAACATCACACACACACACACACACACACACAACACGCCCCCCCACACGCACCCCCCCCCCCCACACACACACACAAACACAACAACCCTCACGACGCACACATACAGACATACACATACCCATGTATAATATCTAGATAAATAAATAGGCAGTCGAAGAAAAAGGAAAAGAACGAAAAGAGAAACAAGATTCTTATCACCGAAGGATGAATGGCTAGGCTTGCAATATGTCCCTGCTGCCGCTGAGGCATTCATCCATGTCGCAAAGGCTCGCAAGTGCAAGGGTTTCGGACGCAGGGAGAGCGGTGTGAGGTGGAGGGCTTGCAACCTGAATGCGATTATTACTTTTCTGATTTTTTTAAAAGAAATATCTTTTATTTACATATTTTGTTTGTTCATTTATTTATATATTCTTACGAACCGGGGAGTGTCTATAATAATGATAAGATTTATTGCGGTTTTCTTATATCTTTCATCTTTTTCTTTTGTTATTCACATAGTATATATTGGGACACGTATTATTTTTCCTATTCAAATATCTATACACATATTTTATTAAATCTCTGTCATCTCTCAGCAGTCGGCTAAGCATATCTATCTATCAAAAACAAGGAACTAAAACACAATTGGCTATATAATTTTATTCCAAAGATAACAACATAACCACATATAGAGTGAGGGAATGAAATACAGAAAACAAAAGAACAAAGTTTCCGGATGAGTTTGGCGTGGAACACATGTGTCTGACAACTCCGTTTAAATACTTGGCCAGAATCTGTTGTGTCAGGGGATGGACAGTTCATGTTGTCAATAGACTGACAGCAATTAATCTGGTAATATGTTGTGCTCAGTTGCCCGATATTGCACTTTGTTGTTCACGGTTGCAGATGGATGATTCGGCTAAGTAGAAAACACTGTTGTAAGTGGGAAAGACAGTGTTATAAGTATTGTTAACAATCGGATAGTTACTGTATCATCATATTATAGAAAAGGTGAGAGAGAGAAAGAGATAGAGAGAGATAGAGAGAGAGAGATAGAGAGATAGAGAGATAGAGAGATAGAGAGACAGAGAAATAGAGAGATAGAGAGATAGAGAGATAGATAGATAGATAGATAGATAGATAGATAGATAAATAGAGAGAGAGAGAGAGAGAGAGAGAGAGAGAGAGAGAGTAATTTTTTTTCATAAAAAGATTCTGAACCGATTGTAAAAGGTGAAACTCAAACATGTCGAACGAAAATTCTGCCGACGATCCTGACAACAGAATGTCGCCGTCCATGCAGCGCATATTAAGGTGTGGTGTTGAGGCTGAGGCTACGACTGGCTGCATGTCGTTTGCCGAGCTGTGCTAGAACGGTGAACAGGCATAGGGGACACAAGTACACATACACGTACACATACACATACACGTACACATACACATACACGTACACAGATCTGTCCGCACGCTTACATACGCGTTTGCGGTCCCCGCCTCCTTACCAATACATGGCGGTCGAGGGATCGCTTCGCCAGTACATGACAGATCTGGCGGTGACCTCGGGGTCGTGCGCGGCCATCTTCCGCCAGTACTCGTCGGCAAGGCGAGCGAAGGCGCCCGTGCGGGACGCCATGCCCTGGTAGTAGAAGGCGGCCTGTGCCATGCCCTCGGGGTCGGTCGCGGTGGATTTGCGGGCCTCCATGGCGGCGTCGGCGGCTCCCTCGGGGTCGTCGACGGACATCACCCTCCAGTACATCGACGCTTGCGCCGCCGCCTGCGGGTGCCGCCCGATCATATGGCGCCAGTACATGGCCACGCGCGTCGCGTTGTCGTTCGCGGTGATCGCGGGAACCCCCGCAAGCGGCGCAACGGTGGGCGACGCGACCGCCAGCGCGCAGAGGGCGGCCACGACGGGACACAGCAGTCTGGGGGAAAAGTAAATTTCAGCTTTCAATATATGATTCATTTCTGTGCATTACTGCATGGGATCATTCGATCTTATTTCATGATGCACTTGCTCTTGGTGCTCTTTGTATGCCAATTGTGCTTGGAAATATAGAATGATAAGAGAATATGGAAGGATAAGAGACTATGGAATGATAAAAGAATATGGAAGGATAAGAGAATATGGAATGATAAAAGAATATGGAAGGATAAGAGAATATGGAATGATTTTGGAATAGTTTCAGTGTATGGAATATATTTGGAATATATTTTCCACAGTATGAAATGATCTGAGAATATTTCTATATGGAAAGATTTGGGAATGGAGGATGTTTTAGAAATATTAGTAAGTAGTAAGTAGTAGTATTAGTACGTTATTTTCGTTAAAAGGATCGAACAATTTTGTGATAATGATGGTCATGATGGTAATGATAATGATAAATTTTACGATGACGATGATAATGATGATAAACAGATAAAAGAGAAGAGGAAAAAACAACAAAGCAAAAACGAAAGACGAAAAGGGACTTATAGTGAGAAAAATAGGAAGGGAGAAGTGCCTGGAAGGAGATCATGACAATATGTCCAGCTGTCAAGATGCTCTCATTCTGGGAACATCTTGACCTAACGGCGCATTCCTATGGAGGCGCTGCTTCTTTCTTGTTCTTTCTCTCTTTATCTTTGTCTCTATTTCTCTCTCTCATTCTCTGTCTCTGTCTGTCTGTCTTCTCTGGTATTTCTTTTTTTACTTTTCTTTCTCTCCTTCATTCTTTTTATCCATTTCTTATCATTATCCATCTTGTTTATATCTCTTTCTCATTTTTTCTTTCAGAATTCCTTTACCTTGCCCATTCGTTATTTTTTTCTCTCACTCTTTCTTTCTCTCACAATATTTCATTCTCTCTATATTTTTCTCTTTTTCACTCTCTCCTTCTAATATTTACACATGATTCTTTCTCAATCTTTCTCTCTTTTTCTTTCATCTCTCAGCATCTCTCCCCTCCCCCTCTCCCCTCTCCGCATCTCTCCCCTCCCCTTCTCCCCTCTCCGCATCTCTCCCCTCTCCCCTCTCTGCATCTCTCCCCTCCCCCTCTCCCCTCTCCTCATCTCTCCCCTCCCTCCTCTCCTCTCTCCGCATCTCTACCCTCCCCCCTCTCCCCTCCACACATCCCTCCCCTCCCCCTCTCATAACCAGGTATTGCAACTTTTGTCCAGCTCTGTGACAAACGAACGTGTGACAGCTACAGATGGCTTCTCTGATATGGAATGCTGGGAGCGAGATGTGGAGGAGGAGGAGGAGGAGGAAGAGGAGGAAGAGGAGGAGGAGGAGGAGGAGGAGGAGGAGGAGGAGGAGGAGGGAGAGATGGATGGAGGGAAAGGGATGGATGGATGGATGGATGGATGGATGGATGGATGGATGGAGGGAGGGAGGGAGAGGGATGGAGGGATGGAGGGATGGAGGGATGGATGGAGGGAGGGAGAGAGGGAGGGAAACGGAAGAGGGAGAGGGAGAGGGAGAGGGAAAGGGAAAGGGAAAGGGAAAGGGAGAGGAAAAGAGAGAGGGAGAGAGAGGATGAGAAGAGGAACTATCTTTAATTTTTTGTAGTTGTTATCTTTATCATTGTTGTAAATATTGTTATCATCATCTGTATCATCACCATCATCATTATTATCACCATTCTTATTGCAATTATTATTTCAATTGTTGTTGTTATCATTATTGTTATTGTTATTATTATCATCATCCAGCTATCATCTTTATCAGGAAGTGAACTATCATTATTATTGCTGTTGTCGTTGTTGTTATTGTCATTAAGTTTATTGTAGATATTGTTCTCATTATCATTACCATCACCATTATCATCATCGTCATCATTATCATCACATCATTGTCATTATTGTTACCAATAGTATTATCATTATCAATATTTTTTTTTATTATCAGTATTGTCATTACCATCATCCTTTTTATTATCATCACTATCATTATTACTATCATTATTACTCTTGTTATCATTATTATTATCAATCTTGTTAACATTCCCATTTTTGGAAGTCTTTGGTAAGGATATAGGTATCAAAATTTGCAACTGATAAGATTGCAAAAGTCTGCAATGCCCAGAGCATCCGGAATTAACTTACTCAAATGCATGATTAAAGGTCAAGCATATGAAAAAAGTTTTTGTAATTAAAAAACATTTTTGTTCGTCTCTTATTCAGGTGTGAAACTAGGAGATTTAAGCAGCCGTTTTAATACTTTAACTAAGTATGGATTTAGAGCTCTTTCTTTAGCCATCTATCTCTCTTTCTCCTTCTCTCTCTCGCTCTCTTTCTTTCTTTTTCCTCCCCCCTTTCTCTCCCTCACATACACACATGCACACACACCTACACACGTACACGCACATGAGCACACACACACACACGCACACGCTCACGCACACGCACACGCACACGCACACGCACACGCACACGCACACACACACGCACACGCACACGCACACGCACACGCACACGCACACACACACACACACACACACACACACACACACACACACACACACACACACACACACACACACACACACTCACCCACACACACTCACACACACAACACACACATAACACACACACACACACACATATAACACACACACACACACACACACACACACACACACACACACACACACACACACACACACACACACACACACACGCACGCACACACAAAGTCGTATATAATTCGCAAATTTTTTGATAGATTAATAAACTTATTGAGAAGTACTGAATCAGCCCTTCTTGGTATTACTTCTTATAATCGAAATAACAGAGATAATATTAATACTAGGAACAACGGATCACATACCTATACATGTCGGAGAGGGAGTGTCTCATGCGATCACCTCGAACTTCAACGGAACGAAAACCTTTACCTCTGATCAGTGACCAACCCCCTTTATATACACCGACGTCTCTTGCAGGTGCCAACACGTCCAATTACCAGGGATTATTTTTGTTTTGTTTTTTTCTCTCTAGATCAGCAGCGTTTTCATGGTTGGGGTTATGCGAACGCGTATGCGAACGCGTATGCGAACGCGGCTATGGCCCAGGGTCGTTCTTTTAGGAAAATGATTTTCTTTACGCGGGAAGGAGCGCAAAAGATGAAGAAATCTGGGCGCTTCTCCGACACGGGCGCGTGTTTGCCCTTCTCGCGGGGGGTATAGGTCAGGTGTAGGATACAGAGAAGTTGGTGGGCGTAAGGAAAGGGGGAAGGGGGCGAAGGGAAGGAGGATTGAGGATTTAGGTGGGCGTTAGCGATGGGGGAAAAGGAATATGGGGGAGGGGGGGATAAGTGAGGACAAGGGGGGCTCAAGTGGGAGCGAGAGAAAGTTAAGGTGAGAAGAGGAGAGGAGAGGAGTGAAGAGGAGAGGAAAGGAGAGGAAAGGATAGGGGGGAGGGGAGGAGAGGAGAGGAGAAGAGAGGAGAGGAGAGATGATGAGACGAGAGGAGAGAAGAGGAAGGAGAGGGGAGGGGAGGATAGGGGGCTTGAGGCCTAAGGGTAACGAAAAGGAAGAAAGGTGAAAAGGGGCGTGAGACGTTCAGATAGGGAGGGCAAGGGTAGAGCAGATAAAATTATGAGAGGTAGAGAGAGAGAGAGAGAGAGAGAGAGAGAGAGAGAGAGAGAGAGAGAGAGAGAGAAAGGCGAATAAGGGAGAAGATAGGAAGTGTGAGACAAAGGGAGGGGGGAGAGGAAAGGATGAAGGGAAATGGGGGGGTAACATATGAGGGTGGGTGGGTGGGTAGGATAACATATGAGGGTGGGTGGGTGGGTAGGATAACATATGAAGGAGAGGGAGGATAACAGATGAAAGGGAAAGGGGGGAGGGGACATGAGACGAAGTGTTGGGGGTAGGGGAGGGGGGAAGAGGTAGGATGAGACGAAGGGAGGAGGTTACAGATGAAGGGGAGGGGGAGAGGGAGAATGAGGCAAAGGGAGCAACGAAGGATGTAGGGGAGGGGGGCAGTACAAGACAAAAGGGATACAAGCACAAACAGGGTAACGGATGGGGAAGAGGAAGGGGAAGAGGAAGGGGAAGAGGGAGAAGAGGGGAGGAGTAGAAGAAAGAGAGAAGGAAAGGGCACGAGGCTGAAAGGGCTTAAGCGGACGGGCTTAAGGGGGCGCAGACAGGGGGCAAGGGGGAGGGGGGCACAGGGCAAGGAGGTTGGAGGGGGGGGGGGGCGTAGAACAGGGTAAGGCAGAGCATGGGATGGTGGTGCAGGGCAGGACAGAGGGAGGGGGATAGCAGGCCAGATCAGGGCAGGGGGAAGGGGATCGCAGAGCAGGGCAAGGCAGGGCAGGGCCGGGGGAGGGGTATAGCAGGCCAGTGCAGGGCAGGGCAGGTCGTAAAGCAAGAAGGAGGATCGACACGGACTTCCCGGGGATGTACGGAGGGACCTGCTGGCTCGATCCTTTCTCCATGTTTATTTATCGTCTTTTATGACTCACGCACTTCGCGCGACTTTATTTTTTAATTTTCAAGGGATTCAGAACGAATAATTCGAATAATTTAATAATCACGTTTAAAGATAATTATTTTCTTTTTCGGTTAAAGTTACGGGAGAAACACAGAACTATACACAAATAGATTTAACAAGTCACTCAAAATCTAAAGTAAAACGATATATACATTTTTATTTTTTATTTTTATAAATTCATTCTTTATCTTTAAAGATTATAGCATATCTAACACCACATAGCATATATAAGACCATGATATGATTTGTATTCAGAGTAAGTAGGTCACAAAGATATGGCCCAGTATTTTTTCCTTCGTCGAAACTCCTCAATCGCCATGAAAGGTCATGCACCTCGGGGTCAAAGGTCAAACCAGAAACCGGAACCAAACCTCGAAACGAATAGATAAACGGATGATCACTCAAGGAAAATAAGTAAACAGATAGATAGATAAGTAG
>NW_028234411.1:23621939-23624439 GCF_977035675.1 Penaeus japonicus
AGAAAGACAGATTTACAAACAGAAAACACAGAAAAAAGACAGATGAGTTGAAAGAGAGACAGATATATAAATGCAAATCAGATGGTAATGAAATTACGTACTTGTCACTTGGCAGACAGCAGTCAGTCTCTTGGAGCGGTTTTTTAATATCATCGACACATATTCGGAAAGGTACTTAGGTGTTTGAATAATGTAGAAAGACCATGTTTTATATTAGGATTATATAATCTAAACTTACTTTCTCGTTATCAGTCTCTCTATTTCTCTCTCTCTCTCTCTCCCTCTTTCTCTCTCTCTCTCTTTCTCTCTCTCCTTCTTCCTCTTCCTCACTCCCTGTCGCTCTTTCTCACTTTCTCCCTCCCTCTCTCCCCCTCCCTCTCTCTCTCTCTTTCTTTCTTCCTCCTCTCCCTTCGTCTCCCCCTAATTTTATCACCTACTAAGCATCTCATCTTTTCCCATCTGTGTATATCCCCGACCCATCAGTCAAACTGGTCTCATCCTGTTATGCAAATAAGCTTCAATAACTCCTTCATGGGACGAGGTCAGGTCAGAGTATCCATCACGCCATAGGGCGAATGGGTGTATGGGAGAGGTAGAGCGATAAAGGGTTAGATAGATATATGGGGATGAGAGAGGAGGAAAGGGTAAGAGGGTAAGTAGAATTTTGAGGAGAAGGCGAAGGAGGAGTGAAAGAATTTGTTGAAGAAGATTGAAGGAAATGAAGAGAGAGAAAAGGGGAAGGATGAGATGTATGAAATAATTGTTGAAGAATGGAAGTGTGAGGAGGAGAGATTAAGAAAAGAATAGAAGAAGAAGAGAGAGGGAACTTGGAATGAAAGAAAGAAACGAGAAAGAAATGTGAAGTGGGAAATGAAATATGATAAAAACTTAGGGAATAGAATAATAACAATAAAAGGATCATAAAGATAATAATATAAAAACGAACAAGCGATAATTATAATAATGCTAATGAATAATAACAATACTTATGATAATAATTTGTATTTTAATAACACTAATAATGATATTGATAATAATGACAGTAATAACAATGATAATGATAATAATAAGAATAGTAATAGCATTGATATTAATAATAATGATAACAATGATAATGATAATAATAACAATGATAAAAATAATAATGATAATGATTATGATAATAGGATTTTAACATAAACAGAAGAAGGTTATCGGTTACATGACAAAATATGCGTTATATATAGGTCTAGCTTAATTGCATGGGTATGTCTGTATGTGTGCACAATGTATATGTAAATGAGCCAGCATATGGTTGTGCAATGAGCATTTAATTAGTATGGATTGCGAAAATAGGGGCGTTATGCTAAAATGTTTGTCAGTTATTCCGGTGTGGTAATTATCAGTGTGTCATGCGTGTAAATGACTCAATTGAAATATCTGTTTACTTATGAAAGTTCGTGATTTTATTTTATTGTTAGAACCTATTATTCAAAAATGGACTACCATCATCATCATAGCCATCATCATCATCAACAACATCATCATCATCACCATCAATATCATCATCATCAACACCATCATCATCATCCTCACCCCCATCCCCACCCCCGACCCCACCCCCACCAACCCCCCATCCCCACCAACCCCACCACCCTCACCCCCACCATCCCACCCCCTATCACCCCTACCTCATCATTCCCCTTAACGCTACTAACCTCCGCTTCACCAACACGAAGAAACTATCTGGTCCTCGAACCTCTCTCTCTCTCTCTCTCTTCCAGACCGGTTGTCGGGCCTCTTCTCTTCCAGCGAAAGACCAAGGAGTCCAACCTGCTCTTCCCGAAGGAAACGACAGCTGATTGGCAGAAGCTGATCAGGCGTCAGAAAGTAAGGTAAGCTGGAACATGTCCAAAACGTGTTACTGTACGTATATTTGTGTGTTGGTAAGTAGTGGTGTGGGATTTAATGAATAAATAATCAGATTTTGATGATTGGTCATTCAATTTTGAGGATTGATTATCAGATTTTGATTGTAGATGATTCGATTTTGATGATAGGTAATTAGACATTGATGGGTATTTGATGGTTAGGATTAAATTGATAGATATTCAGATTTTGATGATGCAAGATTTAATTTTGATAATATGTATTCAGATATGAATAATAAATAATTGATAATAGATATTGATAAGTGGTGATTGATATAATTAAATGAATAGATATGCAGATTTTGATAAAAGACTAGATACTGATAATACATAATGAGATATTGATGAATAAATTACGAATTAATTTATAATTTAATCATCCATGATTAGATAGATACATAGATCTTGGTAACAAATAGATCTAGAAGTAAATAGATATGTAGTCGGATATATTTACTCTTTTTGTATTGATGTCAATAAACAAAAATAGTTAAAATGAGTATATGATTTTCTTTATTATGTATGCATGTATGTATGTCTCTTACTTTTATTTCTCTCTCTCTCTCTCTCTCTGAATCTCACCCCTCTCT
>NW_028234411.1:23644439-23646939 GCF_977035675.1 Penaeus japonicus
GAGAGAGAGAGAGGGAGGGAGAGGGATGGAGAGGGAGGGGGAGGGAGGGAGAGGGAGGGGGAGGGAGAGGGAGAGGGAGAGGGAGAGGGAGAGGGAGAGAGAGAGAGAGGGAGAGGGAGAGGGAGAGGGAGAGGGGAGGAAGAGAGGGGGAGGGAGGAGGAGGTTGAAGGGGGGGAGAGGGAGGGAGGGAGAGGGAGGAGGGAAGAAGGGAGGGAGGAAGAGAGGGAGGAGGAGGGAAAGGGAGGGAGAGAGGGAAGGGAGGAGAGGGGGAGAGAGGGAGGGAGGAAGGGAGAGAGGATGAAGGAGAGAGAGAGGGAGAGAGGGAGGGGAGAGGAGGAGAGGAAGAGGAAGAGAGAGGGAGAGGGGGGGAAGGAGAGAGAGAGGGAGAGAGAGAGAGGAGAGAGAGGAGAGGAGGAGAGAGGAGGGAGGAGAGGAGAGGGAGAGAGGAGGGGGGGGAGAGGGAGAGAGGAGGGTTAGGAGATAAGAGAGAGAGTGAGAGGAGAGGAGAGAGGGAGGAGAGAGGAGGGAAGGAGAGAGAGAGAGAGAGAGAGAGAGAGAGAGAGAGAGAGAGAGAGAGAGAGAGAGAAAGAGAGAGAAAGAGAGAGAGACAGAGAGAGAGATTATTTAATGCACAGAAAAAGCGGAAGGCGTAAGACCTACCACTACCCAACCCCTATCTCTCTCACTCACTCTCCCTCTCTTTCTCTCTGCCATCTCTCACTCACTCAGTCTCTCTCTTTCTTTCTGTCTCTCTCTCTCTGTCTCTCTCATTAACTCACTCACTCACTCTCTGTATCTCTCTCTTACTCTCCCTCTCCATCTCTCTACACCCCTTTCTCTCTCTCACGCTCTCGTTCTCTATCTCTCTCTCTTTCTTTCCCTCCTTCTCACTCTTTCTCTTTCTCTCCCCCTCCCCCTCTCGCTCTTTCTCTCCTGACAACTCTGATTTAATTTTACAACCACAGTGATTTTCCAACTTTATTTTGATATCGTTCCCTTGAATATATCAGGCTTTAATTTTCTTAATATTCTTTGTCTTAAGTGATTCATTCTATTGTCTGAATATAGTAATGTCATTGATGCCATATATGTATCATAGAAATGTTATATTGATGTCAAATTTGTTGCCTGAAGATAATCTTAAATAATGCTCAAATATGTACTTAATGACAATGAAGATAAACTTTGTGAAATTAAATGAAACGATAACATCGCATTTAAATATTTACGCTCATAATTGCGAATAACAGCTACTAGTAAATAAAATTACACTGAATAACAAACACTCAGAAGTGGATTGAAATTAGCCGGGTGTGTGTGTGTGGGGGGGGGGGGGGCACAAACCCTTTTTGGCGTCCCCTTAAGATTATCATTAGTAATGGTAAGATTTAGATATGTCGTTAATATGTATTATTAATGGTAAGATATAGATATGTCGTTAAGAGTTTTAGCGTTTGAATAAGTGCTTTAGACAACCCTTGAGACCCACGCCCCAAAGTGTCAATTAAGTCTTCGCAATCGATCGACCAGCAAATCTTACGCTCAAATGTCATCAACAACAGACCTTCCTTTCGCTCTCACACCATAGATGTTCGGATTCGGAATTAACTTGCTTTAAGGCAGAGAATCTACGTTCAGCGGGCGAAGAGCTAACAGGAATGGCTAATGCGATAGCGTAGATTTTGCTCAAGACTGGGTAGGTATCCAGCAGATGGTATTATGGATGAGAAAAAGAAGCTGTAAAATATCAGAAAATGAGGGCATCTTATTGAGCTCTGCAGCCTCGTAGCTACCGTCACGACCTTGCCTGCAGCCGTTGAACTAATCTTTTACTTTGGAAAAACTCCTGCAAAACTCAAACGGTCTGCTGAACAGCGTATCAAATCAATGTCATACTTCTGCCAAAAAGCCTTCAGCTTTGGCTCCAGCTGTTCCGTTATCTCGTAGGTTTCAAGAAAGGTTGCTTGGAGATAAGAGACTGTATGATTGAAAAAAAGTTCTTATTCTTTGCAAAGCGAGTTTTCATTGAAGTGTCCACGACAACGCAAAACGTACCGCGGGTCCAATGCTCTTCAGGGGTTTGGCTGGCTGGTCTTGCGCTTCTTCCCGTCCATTCTGCGACGATGCTGAACTCTGCATTGAATCCGTTGCACACCTTGGATATTGCTTTCTACAAGTTGTACTTTAAATTTAGGGTTCGTTCTTAATCTCTATAGGTGCATAATTGTGTTGTCAGCCATTGCAAAGGTTTCTGCAAAATCTATACAGCTAGACTGCATATAGCGGCTCAGAGGACCTGCAATGGTAAAAAATTTCCTTGTAAAGCGAGGAACAACTTCGTTTCGATAACGTCTAGCATGCCAGCTGCCTTCGTTCTTTAATTAGACTCAAAAGCATTGTTGCCAGAAACAGTGTGTAACGTTACCATAACGGAATCATATCTTTCATGGAACACTGCCAAGAACATATCATCTCTCTGGAGCTCCATCTTACAGTGTTG
>NW_028234411.1:23664439-23669584 GCF_977035675.1 Penaeus japonicus
TAGTAAATATAAATCAATGCTAATCAAACATAATCACCCATCGGTTAAGACGCATGGTGTAGACTTATGTAACGGAACGAGACACAAGCTCCTCTACCGGCGGATGGAAAGGCACTGACCCCCCTTGCCTTTGCGCGCCTTTATAAGACAACGAACCATGAACGTCAGCTGATCTACACTCTAATCACCTTGATGGGAATGGAGAGAGTGAGAGAGAGGGAGATAAAGATTGAGGACGGTGGGTGAGGTTAGGAGGGGGGGAGGGGGAGAAGGAGAGAGGGGAAGGGGGGAGGAGGGAGAGGGGAAAAGGGGAGGAAGTATGAGAGGGGTGGAGGGAGGAAAGAGAGAGGAAAAAGAGGAAAAAGAGGAGAAAGAGAGAGAGAGAGAGGGGAGGGAGAGAGAGAGAGAGAGAGAGAGAGAGAGAGAGAGAGAGAGAGAGAGAGAGAGAGAGAGAGAGAGAGAGAGAGAGAGAGAGAGAGAGAGAGAGAGAGAATGAGAAAGCGAGAGAAAGAGAGAGAGAGAGAGAGAGAGAAAGAGAGAGAGAGAGAGAGAGAGAGAGGAGAGAGAGAGAGAGAGGAGAGAGAGAGAGAGAGAGAGAGAGAGGGAGAGAGAGAGATAGAAAGAGGGAGATGGGGAGAGAGAGAGATAGAGGGAGATAGGGAGAGAGGGGGAGGTAGGGAGAGAGAAGTAGATAGAGAGAGAAAGGAGAAGATAGGGAGAGAGAGAGAGAGAGAGAGAGAGAGAGAGAGGGAGAGAAGGAGAGAGAGAGAGCGAAGGGGAGAGAAAGAAAGAGAGAGAACGAGAGAGAGAGGAGAAAGCACCGAGGATCGTTGAGAGAGAGGAAGAGAGAGAAGAGAGAGAGAGAGAGAGAGGCGATTGCTAGAGAGAGATCTTAGAGCTATCAGAGAGAAAAAAGAGAGAGAGGAGAGAGGACGAGAAGAGAGAGAGAGAGAAAGAGAAAGAGAAAGAGAAAGGGAGAGAGAGAGAAGGAGAGAAAGAGAAAGAGGAGAGAGAGAGAGAGAGAGAGAGAGAGAGAGAGAAAGAGAGAGAGAGAGAGAGAGAGAGAGAGAGAGAGAGAGAGAGAGAGAGAGAGAGAGAGAGAGAGAGAGAGAGAGAGAGAGAGAGAGAGAGAGAGAGTGTGTGCGAGAGAACGGGAGACAAAAAGACAAAATAAAAAACAGAGAGAGAAAAAAAAAAAGAGACGGAGAGAGAGAGAGAGAGTCTCCTCCAATCTCTGGCGAGATCTCTCCTTCTGCTGTTCATCTCGTCTGCCTAGCTCTCTGCGCTATCGACTCGGCGCCGACGCGCCGCGTCTATGAGCGTAGCGAGCGCGCATCTCTCTCCCGGTCACCCCCCTCCACCCTCCCCCCCAACTAACGCGACTACCCCACCCCCCCCCCCCCCCCGACGCCGTCGCCTTCGCGCGCGCTCGTGTGTGCGAGATGCACTGTATACACCCAGCCCACACCACCCCCCGCCCCCCCCCCCACCCACTCGCCTGCGCGATCGATCGCGCGACTCGGATACGGTGCATAACTAATTCAGAAAATCACACCCACCTCAAGTACATAAAACCGACCTTTTTATACAAACTTTAACCGACACCTTAATGTCATTCACAGTGAAAATAACGAATTTCCTCTCACGGTTTTTTCTTTTCTTTTCATTCCGTTTCAATACCTTTATGACCAAACTTTCGTCTGAAATCAGATAATAGACGGCTTTCCCGCCCCTAGACATGGAGCAAATACAGTGAAAATTCACGGAAAATGCGTGAGAACGATAGACCGAGAAAGGGAAAAAAAGATGAAGACAGGCAAGCGCTGTAAAATCAAAATGGAAATTATTCTGAAAGAGAGATTTTGTTGGATAACTTCCCCTTTTGGAAAAGATTGATGGTGGAAATAACGAACAAAGGAGAGCAAGAATTAAAGATATAAAGTTTTTTTTATTTATTTATAATATTCTTATTTCTTAGCAATAATGAGATAAAGGAATAATTATTGGTGCATTGATTACCACATAAAATGATGATGAAGATAATAGTGAAATGATAAAGATAGTAACGATAATCTTGAAAATAATGATGACAGTAATGATAATATGATAACAGTGATAATAATCTCAATACTGGTAATGACAATAAAAACAATAATTAGAAAAAACAATAACAATAGTAATGGTAACATACTGATAATGTTGATAACAACGACGTGAACATGAAAGCTGCAAGATTATGCAAATGCTGATGATAGTCTTAATAATAACTGTAGTGATGATAATGACAATATTTATTATAATGGTGCAATAATCATAGTGATAATAGGAGAACAATAATGTTAATGATGGTGATAGTGAATGATAGAAAAGAAAACGATAATCATAACGATAATGACGGTGATGTTAATAGGAATGGTAATAGTGATGGTGATGGTAATAGTGATTGTAAAGGGGAATGCAAGAGTAATGTTTATAGGGATGATAGTGATGGTGATAGTGATGTTAATAGTGATTGTACTAGTGGCGATAAGAGCAATATTAATATAGATGGTAATAGTGATGATAATATTGATGATAATGATAATAGTGATAATGATATGGATGGTGATGATAATGACAATAACTGTCATACTACTGTTAAAATCAACGACTATGATAAACAATCAATTCCAACTTCAATGATAATGATAATATCGATAATAATAATAGCAATGATAACATAAAAAATTTAATACTATGGGAAAGACTAGAGTAAACCGACTATAGTATTATGGTTCATATGCTATCATTGCGAATAAAAATTTTCCTACTCATTTTTCCTTGAAGGTTGCCTTGCATTCCGGTTTCCGCCGGATCTCGTATTTCGGTTTTGGGACACTCCTCCACTCCCTCTCGGCTAGTAGCGACTCTTGATTGCATTTGCATTGAAACTAGAACTAGTTTTAATATCAGTAACAGCTTTGATAATGACGATGATGGTGATAATTATGTTAATTATAATGCTGGTGATGATGATACCGATAAAAAACACTTTTGTTATTTTATCATAATTATTTTCTTCATTATCATAATTGTTATTCATCATGGCCATTATGATGATGATAATGATGATTATTACTTAAGATCAATAGAGATGATTGTGATGATGATAATGGGCATTATTGGGAAAAATATATTGATAATGAGCAGATATATGGGATGATAGTGAAGAAGATAATGAGGATGATAATGAGGAAATTTGTGATTAATGAAATGAATGATATGAATGATATACTTAGGGAGGATTGTGATGAAGCTAGTGCATCACGAAGCGAACGCGCATCGTGAAAGAGCTGAAGCCAGATCAGAAGATGACGCATTCATATACCTACCCCCCATTGCATCGGAAGCTGGAGTGCAACGTTTGCCTAGTTACACTTTAGAATATGATAAAACGCACCCAGCAAGTGATGTTCAAAAAAAAAATTTTAACCTAAATCATCTATTTATGAACCTTGATTTAATTTAGAAAATAAATAGTATTTAAAGATATTTTTTTTCACTTCCAAAGCTCTGGAAATTATTCTGTAATTGGATTAGATATTTATAATTGGATCAATTTGCAAATATGAAAAGATATTTATAAAGATAAGAATAATTGCAGATTTACCTGAATGAACAGACTATAATAACACAAAAAAAATTTAATCGGAAATTTTCCTTTACCACCTTGTTTTTATTTATTTTTTATTTTCTATTTTTTGTTTTTTTCATTCCCTTTTTTTTCCTTTTCCTCCTTCTCCTCTTTCACTAATTCTTTCTCATTTCTTCTCTTGTATTTTTCTTCTCTCTCTCTTTCTATAATTCTCTTTCCGCTTGGGATTGATGGATAGATTCGTAAATAGATGGATAGATGGAGAGAGGGAGGGAGGGAGGGAAATGGAGAGATAGACAGACAGACAGACAGATACATAGATAGATAGATAGATAATGAAAGATAGAGAGAGCAGTAGAGAATAAAAAGGATAAGATAGATAGAGAAGATAGAGAGATAGATAGTATAGATTTTTTATAGATAGATAGAGAGAGAGAGATAGAGAGAGAGTAGAGAGAGAGAGAGAGAGAGAAGAGCGATAGAGGTGAGAGGAGGTGGAGAGGCGAAAGAAAGAGAGAGAAGAACGAAGGATAGCGAGATAAAAAAGAAAGAAGAGAGAGGGGGGAGATAGAATATTAGATAGTAGGAGAGAAAGAGAGAGAGAAAAGAGATAGAGAAAGCGAGAAAGAGAGAGAAAGAAATGAGAGAGAGAAAGAGAGACAGGAAGTGGGGGAGGCTTAGAGAGAAACAGAACAAAACTTAGCCATGAAGTCGAGGTGCGGGAGAAGGAGGGAGAACAGAAAAAATAAAAAAAAAAAAAAAAAAAAAAAAAAAACGAAAAAAAAAAAATAAAAAAACAAAAAGAAAAAACAAAAATCAAGAGAGAGGGTAGAGGAATGAGAGAAACACATACACAGACATAGAGACACACAGAAAGAAATAGATAGAAAGATAGAAAGAAAGAAAGATAGATAGATATGTAGACAGAGACCCAGAGGAAGAGGAAAACATCAGGAAATAAAAGCAACCCAAAACAAAGTTGAAATACAACACCCAGCCAATTAGACTTCAGGAACCAAGTCTCAGGAAAGACTGTTCTCATTATAACTATGTCAATCAATCTTTACATCCGGCGAGAAGTTTTGAAAAGAAAGAAGAGCTTATGGTTTTATAGTGTTTGATAAGGGAACAGGAAACTATTTTTATGAATGAATTTGTGATATACTGTTTATGCACACACACACACACACAAAGAAGAAAAAAATAGAACCGTCAGGAAAATCAGGGATGATTACAGTGATGATAACTATACTGCGTGAAGCGCGACAAATACCGTAGACACCATAATATAGAAGGTTGTGTATTGTTTGCTGTCGGGCGATCGGGGAAATGCGCTCGTACTGCTAATGGCCAGTCTATCACTGTACACACATACACACACACACACAGATATATAAATAAATAAATGAATAAATAAATAAATATATATATATACATTCATATATATATATATATATATATATATATATATATATATATGTGTATACATATATGCATATATATATATATAT
>NW_028234411.1:23682184-23684684 GCF_977035675.1 Penaeus japonicus
AATCATAATAATGATAAGATGGTAAGGATTATGATGATGATAATAAAGATGATAATGATAATAATAATGATAATGATAACAATAATAATAATAATCATGATAATAATGAAAACAATATCAATAATGATGATAATGATGATATTGAGAATAATAATGATATCAAGAGTAACGATATAATGATAATGATAATAATAATCATAATAATCATAATAATAATAATGATATTAATAATGATAACACCAACACCAACAATGATAATGGTAATAGCAAACGTTCATTAATAATTTTGATAATGTCAATAACAACAGCAGTATCACAGACATGGAATGACACATAAAATATTTTTCAAAACATATTCCAAAATCCTTTGAGACAAGCAGAACACACAACCAATATTTACTCGTAAAATATACTAACAATAATTAAAAAAAAACTGCATACAGATGACAGTTCCTGGCATTCAGATGTTTAAACGATAAATTCCATTCTCAGCAATTTATGAAGTAAATATCCGTTTTTGTGGAAGGAATATGGAGCAACTATTGTAAAATAAAAAAAAAAATCAAAAAAAAATCGAGATATTATTTATATGTTCTTTATATTTATATGTTACGTAACGGTGGTGATCAGTATGAACAAGGATTTCGGCGATATTGAATACACGTGTGACATATATATAAACGTGTCCATATTTATCCAAAGCGGAGATGGATGGAGAAACAGAAATAGAAATAAAATGATATTTTGATGATGATTCTATCTTTTTGTTAAACCGGTATAAAAGTGATTTTTTTTTTCGTATGTTCCAGCAATAAGAGTTTTACGGTATATATCATTTTCTCTCCCTCTCTGCCTCTCTGTCTGTCTGTCTGTCTGTCTGTCTGTCTGTCTGTCTGTCTGTCTGTCTTTCTGTCTGTCTGTCTGTCTGTCTGTCTGTCTGTCTCTCTCTCTCTCTCTCTCTAATCTGTCTCTCTCTCTCTATCTCTCCCTTCCTATGTATCTCTCCTCCTCCCCGTCTTTTTATTACTTTATTCCTTTTCGCAACATCGCGTTCAAAGGAATATGTTTTATATTCTCGTTATCACAAAAGTCTATCGTGTAGTATGTTTATCTATTCACCCATAGTATAGTTAATGCAATTTGGACTTGCTTGATGATGCGTGCGCTCTCCGGGGCAAGAAGCAGCTTCTGACACTGGCATCTCTATGCATTTGCCAAGCAATCGTATTTTATTTGATCATTTGCTTCTGTGATTTAATGAAGGCTCTTTCTTGCCTTTTAATTGAGACATATTGTGATCTATCTGTCTATGTATCTACATCTTTTTTATCATTTTATCCTAAGGAGGTCTTTTATTGTGTGTGTTTTTATGCTTTTTCCAGTTATTTTGAGTCTGATATATAGATATATATGTATATATTTTTTTTATAGGATCTGATATTTAATATTGTTTTTGTCTTCAGCATTATGGGAAAGTTTATATAAATTTCCAGATTTTGACACTTCAAAAGCCTCCATTTTACATCTATGATGTTATTATTATTATTTTTTTTTTATGATAGGAACTTATTTATATACCATTATATTTTTACGTGTCTTTGCAGATAAGTTATCAAACGACGTTCTGTATTCGATGCGTCTCTCTTAACACTTAACTTTACTTAATTGTAACTAGAGATCCGGTCAGACAGTTAACAAGTGTATTCGCTCTAACCCATTTCTATGGTCCAAGAAAGGTATGAATGAGAATGAATATCTAAACAAAGTTGGAGATGTATTTGACGCGTTTCGACGGAGGTCTTCCTACATACATGTATTATTATTGTTTTCATTATTACTACTATCATTATTATTATTATCATAATTGTTACTGTTATTATTATTATTATTATTATTATCATTATTATTACTGCTACCATTATTATTATCATCATAATTATTACTGTTATTATCATAATTATTACTGTTACTATCATTATTATCATTGTTATTATCATTATTATTATCATTATTATTATTATTATTATTATTATTATTATTATTATTATTATTATCATTATTATTATTATCATAATAATAATTATTATTATCATTGTTATTACTGTTACTATTATTATCATTATTATTATTATTATCATTATTATTATTATTATTATTATTATTATTATTATTATTATTATTATTATCATTATCATCATTATCATTATTATTATCATTATTATCATTATTATCATTATTATTATTATTGTTATTATCATTGTTATTCTGTTACTTTTACTATTACTATTATTATTATTATTATCATAATTATTAATGTTATTATTATCATTATCATTATTATTATAATTATCATTATTATCATTATTATTATTATCATTGTTATCATTATTATCATTATTATTATTATTATCATTATCATCATTATCATTATTATTATTATTGTTATTATTATTATTATTATTATCATTATTATTATTATTATTACTACCATTACTATTAT
>NW_028234411.1:23702184-23712184 GCF_977035675.1 Penaeus japonicus
GGCTACGGAGGCTCCCACCACGACAAGGGAGGCTACAAGGGCCACCAGGGATACCATGCTGATAAGGGCCACAAGGGAAGCCACTACGGCGACCACGGCAAGGCGCACTACACTGTGAGAATCATTTCCACGTTGAAACATCAAATGAACATTCCCTTGAAAGAAAATTAGAATTGTTTAGATGAAATACCATTTTCGATTTCATTTTGAACTATTTCTTTACACGACTTCCAGGTGTTACATTTTATTCGAATTATTTTTTGTTTTCCTTTCCCAAGGGTTACCATGACGACCATGGCAAGCACTACAAGGGCCACGACGACAAGCACAAGTACTACGGCGACGCCCACAAGGGCAAGAAGGGAGGGAAAGGTCACCACTACGGCTCCAAGGGTCACCACAACAAAGGTCACAAGGATAAGGTCAGAGGTTTTCACATTATGCATATCGGAAATAGGTGCTGATACTTCCCCCAAAATAAATTTCGTAAAGCTCAAGTATCTTTAATGTAAATATGATAGAGAGAAGTAAAAAGATTTCCCACAATTTCATGCCAATTTTGTAACTAATACAGAAATACCATTTCTGACCTATATATGCCTCATATTTTTTCCTTGTATGCCTTCCTGCAGTGGAATCTCATCTTAATTTACAGAATAAGGTCCTCAGTGCAATGAAATTCTAATTCTAGATTTTAACATTAAGATGTGATATAAATCAGTGTGATAAGTGCGTACTGTTTCTGCACAGAAATACGATCTAATTTGGATTTTGGACTGCATGATTCATTACAAAATTGAAAATTACCACAACATTATCATTAATTAACCACTTTTCGTAAGGTTTCGAGAGCTTATATATCATCATTAATTTTTTTTATTAGTTGTAGGTCTTCAACTATCTTCAGCAACTATAAACCTGTTTTTTCCACAGGGCTTCAAGAACGTCTACCACAAGGAGGAATACGGCCACAACAAGAAGTTCTACGACGACAGCGACAACAAGAAATACCACAACAACTACGACGACCTCGATACCTATTTCAAAGCACACAAGGGCAGCGACTACAAGGGAGGCCACTACAAGGTACGAACCAGATTCTCTTTTTTCAAGAAACTATTTATACTATCTTTGGCAATGGTTTTTGACTGTTTGATATTATTCTAGATTCTCTTGGTGAGTATGGTTTAAGGGGCATATTTATACTCATCTCTTACGTGTAAATGAGTAACTGAAAACGCTACATTAATCATTTCCTGTTCAGTGTATCTGTGTGGTTTTTGTCTGTCTTAGATGACTATAATGGTTCATAATCCTTCGGTCTTTCTTATCCAGGGTGGACACCACCACGATGCGCATGGCCACAAGGGACACCACGAGAAGGGCAAGTACCACGACGACCACGCTGGCCATGATGGCCACTATGGTGACAAGGGCCACTACGGCCACAAGAGTTCCTATGGCGACCACGGTGGACACAAGGCTCACTATGGCCACGACGATCACAAGGGATATGGCCATGGTGGACACGGCGGTGGATATGGTCATGGAAGTGGTTATGGTGGCCATGGCCATGGCGGATATGGCGGAGGTAAATAATCACTTATCTGTTTACATATGTATATTTGTCTCACCACCCATCTATCTATTTTATCTATTTATCTATACTTTTGCCTTTCTATGGATATTTTCTTCTCCTCAGGGCATGGTGGCTACTAAGCATCGCAAGATTCATCCCAGCCTGCAAATGTGTTTGCATGATGTGTGTCTATTTGTTGTTGGCTACGAATACAGTTGTATTTATTCAAATAAAGACTATTTTTGCAATCGATTTTCTTTCTTATAGTCTGACTCCTAAGAAGTGTATATAGAACATCAATCTTATGCTAATTCTACAAATCTTGTAACTATCATTGATATATAGAGGAAGTAGAACATACAAGATCACATTACATTAAAGGTGTTTAGGGTATTTCGATGGAAAGAGTGCAATATCAGTTCGATAAATGTACGTCAACCTACGCCTTAAACATATATAAGACTTGTCGGAATATAATAGTTATATTTTCTGAAAAAAAGGAAATATTACGTTTGATAAACACATCTAACGTTTCTCAAGTGAGGATGTATAAGAGGTAAACAAAACAATGAAGGAGAGAGCTGGGAAACACCCATTTAAGTTGAAGGTCTTTGCGTTTATATTATTTCTTCTGGACATATTATACTAGGTCGTATGTAAGCGGAATGGCTGTCAGGACAGGTCAATGATTAAGCGGAGATGACATTGGACATTTCTCTCTCTCTCTCTTTCCCCCCTCCCTCCCCTACCGTTTTTCAACTGCCGAGCTTGTCTTTTCTAAGAACAAGTGCCAAGGGAAATTAAATGACCATTTTTGTTATTGATATCGCAGTCTTATTTGATTCCTTTTTGTAGGATATGAAAAATGTGAAATGATGTCACGCAATCAGAGCCAGCGTATCGTTAGAAGAGGAAGTGTTGAAATGGGAAGTTTGAAATGGGAGTTTGAAATAAAAGGGTTTAAAAAGAAGGGTTGAAATAGAAAGGTTAAATTGGAAAAGTAAACATGGAAATGTTGGCACATATTGAATGAAGCAAAAACTTTTTACTGATTATGTATTCTTTGATATGATGCTTGTTTTAAGGATAAGGATAAGCCAGATATGTGGAGCAAATACTTCGCCTGGGCTTATATGCACTATAGTGAACCCATCTGTATTAGCATGTACTGACTCGTGAGGTTTGCCAATGAGTGTTGGCTGTAAGTCTGATCTTGGTCCTTACCCACCGTGGTGCCCAGTCACAGCAGTAACCGCCACGGGCCTGTGGAAACTCACGAGTTTGGACGGGGCTCGATATGCCGACCACGGGGATGTTAGGCCGACGCATTACCACTGTACTAGCTTGATGGCTACGATTGTTGTAATGTGTTACTCTGCTTGGTTTGTTCAGAACACCTTACAAATAGCTGGATGGGACAGGGAAACTAATGATCAGCTGTACGGTCATATATTGTGGTGACAGCAAGATACGACACGGTTAGGTAAATGATTCAATTTAATGTTTTGGTTTAAACACAGTGAAGTTGTGCAAGGGACTTAGACTGGCTGGCCCTACTCTATCGAGGAGCAAACCCGAAAATCTTGCAGAGGTTACTACGTATGGCCCTTAAAGAACATATGGGAAAGGGGAATGTGTCCCGTCTGGCGATAACGGTGGAACTGATATTCTTTGGGGTGCCCGGAGCTAAGATTAGGACACTAATCAGGTAACCCAAACTCTAGCGTGGGGAAGACACATCTCGAAGCTAGGTCAGCGACTCAGATCGAGACTAGGTCAGAGCCTCAGGACGCATCCGAGGCTAGGTCAGGGCCTCAAGACGGCGTCCGAAGCTAGGTCGCATGGCCCAGATTTAGCGACGGGGGAACCCAAGCAACGCATTTCCCTGCGTGATGGCGTGGCTATGGGCCGCCATCTTGAAGAAGGAACAAATGAGTGTAGATATTCTGAGAGAGAGAGCGCTAATGAATTTGAATATCAGCCTTGAAACATTAGTTGTGGGAGACACCAGACCTGCGAAGTGAATGTCACCGAGATGTTGCAACTGCACCTCACGTAGCCTCGGAAGAGTCGCTATAAAGGTGATCCGGAGAGCGATGGGAGTCAGTCGTGACTCGACCCTTGAGTGACTCTCTCTCTTTCTCTCCCCGGATCTCCTGGAGGAATCGAAGAGGATGCGGCGCGGTGGACTGGTGCGTCTCTCCCTCTCCCTCTTTCTCTCTCTCTCTCTCTCTTTGTAAAATTTCCTCCATCTCTCTCTCTCCTTCTCCTTTTCTTCTTTTCACTTTCAGCACACCATAAATGGATTGATTTCCATTTTGGTAAATGTGTTCATATCTTCCCTCTTCTCTCTTGACATCTTTTTCGTATGGATGTGTGTATGTGTGTGTTGATAAAGTGTACACAGAAAGCAGAAAGAAATGCATGGCGAAATTTAATCTAATAAATCATGGTGTTATCACTATCAGATCATGACAGCCCTTGTGCTGATGGCGCTCATGCTGTCGACCTCCGTCAAGGGGGACCGAGAGGAGGTCATCCCTGCTGAGGACGACTCTCTCTTACCGGCGGAGAGTCAGCAGGTGGCAGTCGTGGCCAAGGACGACCTCCAAGCCTCTGCTACGGGTGAGTGATGGCATTCTTTGTTATTCTGTTTGCGTACTAACTTTATAATAGTGCTGATGCTGTTGTATGCTACAAGATAATTTCGATATAAGGGATGAAGTTCTAGATCATCATATAGAAAAGGAGATAATACGAGTTGCCAATAGTTATAAACTTTCCTGACACCCTTTAGGATATGGAGGATACGGAGGAGGAAGTTCCTACAAGGGGCATGGAGGCTACGGAGGCTCCCACCACGACAAGGGAGGCTACAAGGGCCACCAGGGATACCACGCTGATAAGGGCCACAAGGGAAGCCACTACGGCGACCACGGCAAGGCGCACTACACTGTGAGAATCATTTCCACGTTCAAACATGAAACGAATATTCCCTTGAAAGATAACTAGAATTATTTAGATGAAATACCATTTTCAATTTCATTATGAACTATTTCTTTATACGACTTCCAGATGTTACATTTTATTCGAATTATTTTTTGTTTTCCTTTCCCAAGGGTTACCATGACGACCATGGCAAGCACTACAAGGGCCACGACGACAACCACAAGTACTACGGCGACGCCCACAAGGGCAAGAAGGGAGGGAAAGGTCATCACTACGGCTCCAAGGGTCACCACAACAAAGGTCACAAGGACAAGGTTAGAGTTTTTCGCATTATGCATATCGGAAATGGGTGCTGATACTTCCCCCCAAATAAATTTCGTAAAGCTCAAGTATCTTTAATGTAAATATGATAGAGAGAAGCAGAGAATTTTCCACAATTTCATGCTAATTTTGTAACTAGTACAGAAATGGCAGAAAATTTCTGATCTACCTATGCCTCATATTTTTTCCTTGTATGCCTTCCTGCAGTGGAATCTCATCTTGCTTTAGAGAATAAGGTCTTCAGTGCAATGAAATTCTAATTCTAGATTTTAACATTAAGATGTGATATAAATCAGTGTGATAAGTGCGTATTGTTTCTGCACAGAAATACGATCTAATTTGGATTTTGGACTGCATGATTCATTACAAAATTGAAAATTACCACAACATTATCATTAATTAACCACTTTTCGTAAGGTTTCAAGAGCTTATATATCATCATTAATTTTTTTTTATTAGTTGTAGGTCTTCAACTATCTTCAGCAACTATAAACCTGTTTTTTTCCACAGGGCTTCAAGAACGTCTACCACAAGGAGGAGTACGGCCACACCAAGAAGTTCTACGACGACAGCGACGACAAGAAATACCACAACAACTACGACGACCTCGATACCTATTTCAAAGCACACAAGGGCAGCGACTACAAGGGAGGCCACTACAAGGTACGAACCAGATTCTCTTTTTTCAAGAAACTATTTATACTTTATTCAGCAATAGTGTTTGACTGATATTATTCTAGATTCTCTTGGAGAGTATAGTTTAAGGGGCATATTTATACTGAAAACGCTACATTAATCATTTCCCATTCAGTGTATTTGTGTTGTTTTTGTCTGTCATAGATGACTATAATGATTCATATTCCTTCGATCTTTCTTATCCAGGGTGGACACCACCACGATGCGCATGGCCACAAGGGACACCACGAGAAGGGCAAGTACCACGACGACCACGCTGGCCATGATGGTCACTATGGTGACAAGGGCCACTACGGCCATAAGAGTTCCTATGGCGACCACGGTGGACACAAGGCTCACTATGGCCACGACGATCACAAGGGATATGGCCATGGTGGACACGGCGGTGGATATGGTCATGGAAGTGGTTATGGTGGCGATGGCGGATATGGCGGAGGTAAATAATCAGTTATCTGTTTACATATGTATATTTGTCTCACCACCCATCTATCTATTTTATCTATTTATCTATACTTTTGCCTTTCTATGGATATTTTCTTCTCCTCAGGGCATGGTGGCTACTAAGCATCGCAAGATTCATCCCAGCCTGCAAATGTGTTTGCATGATGTGTGTCTATTTGTTGTTGGCTACGAATGCAGTTGTATTTATTCAAATAAAGACTATTTTTGCAATCGATTTTCTTTCTTATAGTCTGACTCCTAAGAAGTGTATATAGAACATCAATTTTATGCTAATTCTACAAATCTTGTAACTATCATGGATATATAGAGGAAGTAGAACATACAAGATCACATTACATTAAAGGTGTTTAGGGTATTTCGATGGAAAGAGTGCAATATCAGTTCGATAAATGTACGTCAACCTGCGCCTTAAACATATATAAGACTTGTCGGAATATAATAGTTATATTTTCTGAAAAAAAAGGAAATATTACGTTTGATAAACACATCTAACGTTTCTCAAGTGAGGATGTATAAGAGGTAAACAAAACAATGAAGGAGAGAGCTGGGAAACACCCAATTAAGTTGAAGGTCTTTGCGCTTATATTATTTCTTCTGGACATATTATACTAGGTCGTATGTAAGCGCAATGGCTGTCAGGACAGGTCAATGATTAAGCGGAGATGACATTGGACATTTCTCTCTCTCTCTCTTTCCCCCCTCCCTCCCCTACCGTTTTTTAATTGCCGAGCTTGTCTTTTTTAAGAACAAGTGCCAAGGGGAATTATTCCCTTTCGTAGGATATGAAAAATGTGAAATGATGTCACGCAATCAGAGCCAGCGTATCGTTAGAAGAGGAAGTGTTGAAATTAAAGGGTTTAAAAAGAAGGGTTGAAATGGAAAGGTTGAATTGGAAAAGTAAACATGGAAATGTTGGCACATATTGAATGAAGCAAAAACTGTTTACTGATTATGTATTCTTTGATATGACACTTGTTGTAAGGATAAGGATAAGCCAGATATGTGGAGCAAATACTTCGCCTGGGCTTGTATGCACTATAGTGAACCCGTCTATATTAACATGTACTGCCTCGTGAGAGTTTGCCAATGAGTGTTGGCTGTAAGTCTGATCTTGGTCCTTACCCACCGTGGTGCCCAGTCACAGCAGTAACCGCCACGGGCCTGTGGAAACTCACGAGTTTGGACGGGGCTCGATATGCCGACCACGGGGATGTTAGGCCGACGCATTACCACTGTACTAGCTTGATGGCTACGATTGTTGTAATGTGTTACTCTGCTTGGTTTGTTCTGAACACCTTACAAATAGCTGGATGGGACAGGGAAACTAGCGATCAACTGTATGGACATATATTGTGGTGACAGCAAGATACGACACGGTTAGGTAAATGATTCAATTTAATGTCTTGGTGGAAACAGTGAAGATGTACAAGGGACTTAGACCGGCTGGCCCTACTCTATCGAGGAGCAAACCCGAAACTCTTGCAGAGGTCATTACGTATGGCCCTTAAAGAACATACGGGAAAGGGGAATGTGTCCCGTCTGGCGGTAACGGTGGAACTGATGTTCTTTGGGGTGCCCGGAGCTAAGATTAGGACACTAATCAGGTAACCCAAACTCTAGCATGGGGAAGACACATCTCGAAGCTAGGTCAGCGACTCAGATCGAGACTAGGTCAGAGCCTCAGGACGGATCCGAGACTAGGTCAGGGCCTCAAGACGCGTCCGAAGCTAGGTCGCATGGCCCAGATTTAGCGAAGGGGGAACTCAAGCAACGCATTTCCATGCGCGATGGTGTGGCTATGGGCCGCCATCTTGAAAAAGGAACAGATGAGAGTAGATATTCTGTTTTACTAATCTTATATATATATTTTTTTCCATACTGAAAAAAACACTATAATGACCACTTTAATAAGAGAAAAATGTACTGAAGCAAAATTAAGTATAGATTGAGCCGCAATATAATCAATATCATTGTTTATGAAAAAAGTGAGACATAGAGCAGCTTATATATTTGTCTCTTGTTTCACTTCTCACCCCCTCCCCTTCTCAATCATTCTCTTCGACTTTTTGCCTATCTCTCCCTACACACATACACAAACACGGATACATATATATATATACATATGCAAGCATTTGTATACATATATTAGGCCGACTAAATCGTATTGCAGTCATCACACACACACACACATGTATATACACATACATATAAACATGTGTGTATGTGTTTGTGTGTGTGTGTGTATGTATGTATGTGTGTAAGTGTGTATGCGTGCGTGTATGTGCGTGTGTGTACATACATATATATATATATATATATATATATATATATATATATATATATATGTGTGTGTGTGTGTGTGTGTGTGTGTGTGTGTGTGTGTGTGTGTGTGTGTGTGTGTGTGTGTGTGTGTGTGTGTGTGTGTGTGTGTGTGTGTGTGTGTGTGTGTGTGTGTGTGTGTGTGTGTGTGTGTGTATGTGTGTGTGTGTGTATGTATGTATGTATTGTGTGTGTGTGTATATATATGTATGTATGTAAGTATGTGTGTGTGTGTGTGTGTGCTCACGTGTTTGAAGGGTGTACATATCCCATAGAAAATGGCCGCTCAGAAACAAACACAGAAACAAATGAAGAAGTCAATATAGATAATCAATGATTTTTTACAAAGTCATCAGTCACTCCGATTCGTAGAACTGCCACCTCCTGGAAATAATCTTATTTGGAGAACCTCATGGCAAAAAATCCATCAACATGATCCAAAATAAATATCAAAATAAAAACGGACAGGAAATGAAAATAAACAAGGTCACGCAGACTGATAGACAATTTGGCTAGCGGCGCACAGTCACATTTCTAGATTTAACCCAGAATTATGTCAATGTGAGGACATCAGCACACTCTGCTAATTAACATTTAGACAAATAAACTAAAAATTAAGCCCCCCCCTCCCCCTCTTGCGTAAAGTGCAAACAGTTTCCGTTATTTCTGATTTCTCTAATAAATAGTAGATATTCAACCTTTGTATCCATTCCTATCTAACTTCAAATCTTTGGTTACCTTACCGTATAAATGTTTAACTGCTTTCATTAACAATGCCATAGTTACAAGGGAAACAAAGGCTCGCCTTTACTAAATAGATTAAGAAATAAACAGGAAACCCTCTCCCTATGCTTGTCTCACTCGGCTGTCACCATTTTGTTCAATCTGTTGACCTCTTGTGACACTTCTCACGACCTCTTCCGTTCTCAGGTCTTTTTCATGTCACCATCAGCTCGCCCTGACACTAGACCGTACTCAACTCATTAAACGGGGGGCTCGCGACCGCCCGTTTGTGAGATTTCAGAGCCCTAGTTCAGTGGTTTCAGGCACTGTTTGCTGTCGATTAGTATTCCCTTGCTCTGTATTGATAAAAATGTGGAAATTATGATTTTTTTTGCCTATATCTGAAAATTTTAACTCCACATTCGGATGCATGACGCATAATTCTCCTACTATATAATGCATTTCAATCAAAATAGTCTAAACTACAAACTGTCAACGCCCGATTGACCCCTATTTTCAGGACAAAAACCAGATCGTCAAGTCTTGACGCCTGTTGGCCACTGGTTGTCTCTGCACACATCTTATCCGCGGTGATATATCACAAATGCGAAAGTCTTAGGATATTACCATAACATTTGTAGTCTCTTCAACGAAACTGCGAAGACGACAGGCCGGGCAAGCCTGGAGTAACATAACTGTGGTCACAATACAATACAATACAAAGAGAAAGTGGAGAATCGCGATTATCGAAAGAGAAGGAGAAGGAATATATCAGATGGTAACTAGCTATCTAAAATGAAGTATAAGTGGGAGACCATTTTGCAATTCACTGGTTGGGTATCCATGACTGCATTCCCCATCATTTATTCAGTTCCTATGATTCTGTAATTATGACATATTCATCAGTATCTAGTATTATGAAAACGATCCTGAAAGGAATAGAAAACGGTA
>NW_028234411.1:23754684-23757184 GCF_977035675.1 Penaeus japonicus
CTTAAATTACGCAAAATATATGTTTTGCACATTTTAAGAGAATTGAGGCAGATTCATATACCATCTAAACATTTAATATAATCTTCCCCTGTAATGATGGTCATCAGAATGTGTTCATGTACGACACAGTAACCCAAATAATCTTACCAAAGTAAATATTTGGTAGTCGAGTAACGAAAATTAAGAATTTAATATAAGTTCGCCTTTTGAGATTTGTTCGACAAAACGGCATCTGAAAAATTGGGATAAGTAAAAATTATTTCCTCATAGTGATTAGTACTTGTGTTTACCTTTATAAGTGTATTTTCTTTTCAGTCTATCATCTCTATTTAATGCTTTACATTCTCCTATGGATTATGGTACAATTCTAAACCAATATGGAAAATAATAAAATTAATTTGGCTTTTACTAATACTGAGGAAAATAAAATGAAAAGGTATATATTAGGTGAAACAATTCATTTTCTTGCATTTAACAAAATAAATATTCATCTCTACAAAGTCGTGCTCAAAGCGCTTAACCGACAGTGAGTGAGGCAGTGTTTGCTGAGAGAGGTGAGGCAGTGACTGGTTTGACGTTGGAGTGTGAACCATATCCACCATGGTCGTCATGACCATATCCACCGTGGCCGTGGTCATCGTGACCATATCCACCATGACCGTGGTCGTCGTGGCCATATCCACCATGACCGTGGTCGTCGTGGCCATATCCACCATGACCGTGGTCGTCGTGACCATATCCACCGTGGCCGTGGTCGTCGTGGCCATATCCTCCATGACCGTGGTCGTCGTGGCCATATCCTCCATGGCCGTGGTCATCATGGCCATATCCTCCATGGCCGTGGTCATCATGACCATATCCACCATGATCGTCGTGGCCATATCCACCATGACCGTGGTCGTCGTGGCCATATCCGCCGCCATGGCCGTGGTCATCGTGTCCGTATCCTCCATGACCGTGGTCATCGTGCCCATATCCTCCATGGCCGTGGTCGTCGTGGCCATATCCCTTGTGATCGTCATGGCCATATGAACCCTTGTGTCCTCCCTTCTTACCGTAGGAACTCTTGTGTCCGTAGTGTCCTTTGTCGCCGTAGTGACCCTTGTGGCCCTTGTGGTCATCGTGGTATTTGCCCTTCTCGTGGTGTCCCTTGTGGCCGTGCTTGTCGTGGTGATGTCCGCCCTGGAACAGATCATTGTCATTATTCCTTTCACTATTGCATCTTTGACACTCACTAAAGGCAATTACTGTCTGCTCGTGCAATGTACACTCTGTCTAAAGTATTTCACTGAACTTAGATCAGTGCTTACCTTGTAGTGACCTCCCTTGTAGTCCTTGCCTTTGTGACCCTTGAAGTAACTGTCGAAGTCGTCGTACTTGCTGTGGTACTTCTTTTTGTCGCTGTCGTCGTAGAACTTCTTGTTGTGGTGGTACTCCTCCTTGTGGTAGACGTTCTTGGAGCCCTGTTGAGTAAAGATAGAATTAATTTAAGTGCTGAATATATGTCGAGACGATATATTTGTGAGAAATAAATATTGTTATCGTCTTTCGTAGGATATGTGCAAGATAAAACAAATAAGGGAATCTGAACATGTTACTGTCTTGTCAAAGGATTTTTGTCTATTTAGTTATTTAGTTAAACATTGCTTATCATTAACTTTCATACATTAAGTTATGAAAAAATGAAAATGATTGTAATGATGATACTGAAACTACAACTAATAACAAATAATGATAATGAAGGTGATATCAATAGTGATAATAGTAATAATGATAATAATCATGATGATAATGATAATGATAGTAATAGCAATAAAGATAACAAAAACAATAATAGCAAAAATGATAATGGTAAGGAAATTGCCACTAGGAAAGAAAGACACAAAGAGAGAGGGAGAGAAAAAAGAAAGAAATTAAGAGACTCACCTTGTCTTTGTGACCTTTATTGTGGTGACCCTTGGATCCGTAGTGGTGACCTTTCTTGCCCTTTTTGCCTTTGTGGGAATCACCGTAATACTTGTGCTTGTCGTGATGACCCTTGTACTTCTTGCCATCGCTGCCTTTGTATCCCTATCAAGAGAGAATGTAATTACTAATTTGATGTTCACTGATCGTGGGCAAATCTCGAAAACATGTGCTTTAATTTCAGTGCAAAGAAAGGGCCTTTACCTTGTAGTGGGCCTTTCCATGATCGCCGTAGTGGCTACCTTTGTGGCCCTTGTTGGCTTTATATCCCTTGTGACCCTTGTAGCCGGCCTTGTCGTGATAGGAGCCCTTATATCCCTTGTCAGCTTTGTGACCTTTACCACCCCCGTAACCTGTGAGATATTTCAGATTTTAATTAAAGAGAATTCATCAAAAAGAAGTATGAGGTAATTAATAGATTATCAATACCAATTTATAACAAGATAAAAAGAACTAACATCATAAGATGCAGATTGCTTGCTTAAGATATTTAAAATGGTATTATACCTGTCGCTGAAGGCTTGAGGTCTGTTGC
>NW_028234411.1:23762184-23767184 GCF_977035675.1 Penaeus japonicus
ATATATATATAAATAAATATATATATATGGTGCACTTGGTTCCTGTAGCCTACGTGATTACACAGTCGAATGTTCGTTAAACTAGTGGTTGCATATCGAATGGTCAATCCTTTCCCTTGTTCATGGTATGTGGAGTGAAACCAAGTGGACTAGGTCTCACGCCTATAAAAAGAGGGAAAGTCAAAAGAGAAGTCAGTAGACGTCGACTCCTGCTAGCGACAACTGATCCAGACGGGGATCTGTTGGCAGTGACCATGATGCAGGGAGTCAGATGGGTGTGTTTCACTGTTTATCTTCTTTGTTTGCACATCTAAAGGCTATTTTGTGTCCGACTTCATTATCGTTTAACATCCCATTTAGATAAAAACAAAAACATTTTCCATTTGTAATGATTGCATTTGAATCCATCAACATATTTTTAATGACTTATTGTTAACCTCACTTTATGTAATTGAATCTCCATCAGATCCAGGCCGCCATCATGCTGGTGGCGGCAGTGGCAGTTTCCGCCTCAGCCAAAGGGGATCAGGAAGAGTTGGACCTTGGTGTTGGCTTCCTTCAGGGACCAGAGGAGAGCGACATTCTCGTGCCTGTGGAGAGTCAACAGGTCTCCGTGATCGCCGCAACAGACCTTCAGCCTTCTGCTACTGGTATGGAAGCATTTTCTCCATCCACTCACACAATTCGTATGCCTGGTATTATATACCAAAGTGTTTATTACTCTAACATACTTGAAGATTTTGTATAATTTTTTTTATAGGATGTAGTATTTGACTGACTAAAATATCAATCAGGTTACGGGGGTGGAAAAGGTCACAAAGCTGACAAGGGATATAAGGGATCCTATCACGACAAGGCCGGCTACAAGGGTCACAAGGGACATAAAGCCAACAAGGGCCACAAGGGTAGCCACTACGGTGATCATGGAAAGGCCCACTACAAGGTAAGAACCCTTTACCTACACGGCTCTGATGTATGTTGAATTTTAAGCATATAGTGATTCTGATATATTTGATTAGAGTTATAGTAATTATTTTCTCATGACAGGGATACAAAGATAACAATGGCAAGAAGTACAAGGGTCATCACGATAAGCACAAGTACTACGGTGATTCTCACAAAGGCAAAAAGGGCAAGAAAGGTCACCACTACGGATCCAAGGGTCACCACAATAAAGGTCACAAGGACAAGGTTAGTCAACGATAACGATAATTGTTATTCTCGTTATTACAATTTTCATTATCTTTTTAACAGTGGCAGAAACAAATATACACAAAAACAAATTTACTATCTATTTTGCTGCCATTTTATCAACCAGGTAGAACATTCTGTCATTCAGCATTTTCGGTCTTATTATCATTCTTTTCTTCATATATATCAGTTAAGTCAATAATAGCATTCTCCATTTTCTTTCAAGAAATACCCTTACATCGCGCACGCAGAACAAATAAATAAGATATGTAAGATTCATTACATCGTGACTAATGCCCCATGTTGCTGCACTAGAATGCTTATGAGAATTCGCTAACTAATTCACTGTTTCTCTTGTCAGGGCTCCAAGAACGTCTACCACAAGGAGGAGTACCACCACAACAAGAAGTTCTACGACGACAGCGACAAAAAGAAGTACCACAGCAAGTACGACGACTTCGACAGTTACTTCAAGGGTCACAAAGGCAAGGACTACAAGGGAGGTCACTACAAGGTAAGCACTGATCTAAGTTCAGTGAAATGCTTTAGACAGAGTGTACATTGCACGAGCAGACAGTAATTGCTTTTAGTGAGTGTCAAATATGCAATAGCGAAAGGAATAATGACAATGATCTGTTCCAGGGTGGACATCACCACGACAAGCACGGCCACAAGGGACACCACGAGAAGGGCAAATACCACGATGACCACAAGGGCCACAAGGGTCACTACGGCGACAAAGGACACTACGGACACAAGAGTTCCTACGGTAAGAAGGGAGGACACAAGGGTTCATATGGCCATGACGATCACAAGGGATATGGTCACGATGACCACAAAGGATATGGCCACGACGACCACGGCCATGGAGGATATGGCCACGACGATCACGGTCATGGAGGATATGGTCATGACGATCACGGCCATGGAGGATATGGCCACGACGACCACGGTCATGGAGGATATGGCCACGACGACCACGGCCACGGTGGATATGGCCACGACGACCACGGCCACGGTGGATATGGTCACGATGACCACGGACATGGTGGATATGGTCATGATGATCATGGCCATGGAGGATATGGCCACGACGACCACGGTCATGGTGGATATGGTCACGATGACCACGGTCATGGTGGATATGGCCACGACGACCACGGTCATGGTGGATATGGTCACGATGACCACGGTCATGGTGGATATGGCCACGACGACCACGGTCATGGTGGATATGGCCACGACGACCACGGCCACGGTGGATATGGTCACGACGACCACGGCCACGGTGGATATGGTTCACACTCCAACGTCAAACCAGTCACTGCCTCACCTCTCTCAGCAAACACTGCCTCACTCACTGTCGGTTAGGCACTTTGAGCATGATTTTGTACAGATGAATATTTATTTTGTTAGATGCAAGAAAATAAATTGTTTCACCTAATATATACCTTTTCATTTTACTTTCCTCAGTATTAGTAAAAGCCAAATTAATTTTTTTACTCTCCATATTGGTTTAGAATTGTGCCATGCTATATGTGGTGTGAATGCCAAGAAATATAATTCATAGGAGAATGTAAAGCATTAAATAGAGATGATAGACTGGAAAGAAAATACACTTATAAAGGTAAACACAAGTACTAATCACTACGAGGGAATAGTCTTTACTTATCCCAGGTTTTCAGATGCCGTTTTCTCGAACGAATCTCAAAATGCGAACTTATATTAAATTCTTAATTTTCGTTACTCGACTACCAAATATTTACTTTGGTAAGATTATTTGGGTTACTGTGTCGTACATGAACACATTCTGATGACCATCATTAAAGGGGAAGATTATATTAAAAGTTTAGATGGCATATATATATATATATATATATATATATATATATATATATATTTTTTTTTTTCTTTTTTTCTTTTTTTTTCTAATGAATCTGGCATAATTCTCTTAAAACATGCGAAACATATATTTCGCTTAATTTAAGATTTAAAAGGTCTTTAGGATGCCGCATCGTTTGTTTATTTTTTTGTGGTTCGTCGTGAGAGTTACATTACAATCAAGTCTGAAGGGTAAAATCTTGTATACTATGGTTTCCCGCCCTTCTGGTGACGTTTTATAGATAAGTTGAATATTGATAGAGCATGGGATAAAAATGAGTATAAAAAGGAATATATAAAATAAAAGTAAAAGAACAATGAAAAAAAAACTAAATAAAACAGGAAAGCAGGAAAGAGTAGAGGAAGGGATCCGGGTGTATAAACGAAGAGATAAACAATTGAAAAAAAATATAGGTAACGTAATTCAGTCGAAAAAAGAGACGAGATTAAGGCAAAACAAGTACGAGCCATTAAGTTATAGTAGTTATAGTAATAATAATGTAAATATAGACGAAGTATACGGAGCCGTAGGAAATGTAAGTAAGGATATAACAGTTTATTCTCTTAAAATACATACACACACAAACGCACATAAAAAACAGCCAAGTCTTGCAGGGCGTAGAAATCCATATGTGAAGAAACTTCACGTCATGCATTATTTATGATTAACAGATTTAGAGTATTATTTTGTATATTATCACTGGTATTAAATGGTTAATAGGCAGATTCTTAAAATGTGTTTACAAATTATTAATATAGATTATTATTGCCTAGGAAGTGGGCATTAGTCCTAAAACTAAAACTAGAGCTAAAATAAACAACCCCCACCAAAAAATCCCATAATCATTACTTAATTATCATTTAACGTAGATAAACTCAGTAATAAAATGAATAGATACCTAAAGTAGTAAAGAATATGTTTATCGATCTAACTGGGATCTCCAAATATTACCAGTGACAGTAGCTCTTAAAATGTGTATGTTTCCGAAAGCTGTCCTTTCACAAACTAAGGTATTTTACTGTGCTCTACTTTTTATATAAGTAAGGAAGTTGTGAAGCTCCATAGTAGAGTGCTAACTTTACAATAGTAAGGTCCTGGGTTTGTGCCCGGCCATATCCCTTCCAATTAACTCAGTTGTGAGTGAGTACTGGCGTCAGCTGTTGTGGCCAAAGTTGGGCCAAAAGGAAGTGGCTATCCTACCCTGTCATCCCTTTACGGAATAAGGATGGGATAAACTTTTCTTTTGTACTTTTTTATTATCTCTATTTCTATCATGATTATTATTATTATTATTGTTATTATTATTATTATTATTATTGTTATTATTATTATTATTATTTCTTTTCTTTTTTTTACTTTTTTATTATCTTTATTTTTATCATTTCTATTATCATTATTATTAATATTTTTTATCATTATCATTACTTTTTCTTTCTCAGATCTTTACTTTCTATCTTGACATTATTTGGAGAAGAATCTAATCTCTTGATGTCTTACCTCAGCCACTATGATAAACTTTGCACAGTTGTGCACCACTATAGAATGTTAATGATTATGAGACAATCAGTTTAGTAGTAAAGGGGCCCCCTTTGGATATTACCGGAAAAAGTGATATTGAAACTAAGGGAAATAGTTTTTTTTTTCTTTTCCTTCAGTAAGAACAATCAATATTAATTTTGTTTTTGCAGAATCATTTAGCTACTGTTGCAAACTTCGCAAAATCTCCAAATTGCTCAAAAGTTTGAGCAGATATTTTGTGATTTAAGGAAGGTGAAGCGACGACTGGTTTAACTTTAGAATGTGAACCATATCCACCGTGGTCGTCATGACCATATCCTCCATGACCATGGTCATCGTGGCCATAACCACCGTGGCCATGGTCGTCGTGCCCGTATCCGCCATGGCCGTGGTCGTCGTGGCCATATCC
>NW_028234411.1:23772184-23774684 GCF_977035675.1 Penaeus japonicus
CATATCAGTGATAAAAATAATATCCATTTTATTACCATTGGTTGTGAGACATCAGTTTTAATCAAAGGACCAAATTTCGGTATTTGCTGTGCCTTATAAAAGCACAATTAATTTTAAAATGTCAATATCGCAGAATCCTACATCTGCATTGATAAGACTTTTCTAGAATGTCTCCTGGCTGAAAGGTTGGTGGCTAACAGGTCATGGGGCATTGTTAAGGAGTAACAATGTCTTTCTAGATAGACTACATAAAAAGATGTTCATATTACAAGATATTGTGATTTTTAGTGTGTCAAAGGAGAGAGACTAGAACACTTATCCCTCATACCTCAGGGATTGACCATACCCTTCGTATTCAAATGTATGCGATCAGTCTACAAAAGTACAAAAAATAAAAGGTTCTTGGGTATTACTCAGGAAAGTCATGAAAAATACCAGTATTAGCTGAAACAGTCATTATTCGTACACTTAAGTTTAGAGTTTGTTGGAAATCACACTCCTGCATTTCCAAACTTGGCAAAATCTCCAAAGTCCTCAAAAGTTTGACTAGATATTTTGTGGCTTGAGGAAGGAAGCGCTCTGGCAGTGTCTGAAGGGCCCGTGGAAGAGGCCTTGGCGACGGGGAGAGAGGCAGTGTTTGCTAGGGAGGGCGAAGTGATGACTGGCTTGACTTTTGAGTGAGAACCATAACCACCGTGGTCGTCATGGCCATATCCGCCGCCATGACCGTGATCATCGTGTCCATGACCACCATGACCGTGGTCGTCGTGGCCATATCCCCCGCCATGGCCGTGGTCATCGTGTCCATAGCCACCATGGCCGTGGTCATCGTGTCCATACCCACCATGACCGTGGTCGTCGTGGCCATATCCGCCGCCATGGCCGTGGTCATCGTGTCCATAGCCACCATGGCCGTGGTCATCGTGTCCATACCCACCATGACCGTGGTCGTCGTGGCCATATCCACCTCCATGGCCGTGGTCATCGTGCCCAGAGCCACCATGACCGTGGTCGTCGTGGCCATAGCCACCATGACCGTGGTCGTCGTGGCCATATCCTCCATGTCCGTGGTCGTCGTGACCATATCCTCCATGACCATGGTCATCATGGCCATATCCCTTATGATCATCGTGACCGTATCCCTTATGGTCATCATGGCCATATGAACCCTTGTTTCCTCCCTTCTTACCGTAGGAACTCTTGTGTCCGTAGTGTCCTTTGTCGCCGTAGTGACCCTTGTGGCCCTTGTGGTCATCGTGGTATTTGCCCTTCTCGTGGTGTCCCTTGTGGCCGTGCTTGTCGTGGTGATGTCCACCCTGGAACAGATCATTGTCATTATTCTTTTCGCTGTTGCATCTTTGACACTCACTAAAGGCAATTACTGTCTGCTCGTGCAATGTACACTCTGTCTAAAGCATTTCACTGAACTTAGATCAGTGCTTACCTTGTAGTGACCTCCCTTGTAGTCCTTGCCTTTGTGACCCTTGAAGTAACTATCGAAGTCGTCGTACTTGCTGTGGTACTTCTTTTTGTCGCTGTCGTCGTAGAACTTCTTGTTGTGGTGGTACTCCTCCTTGTGGTAGACGTTTTTGGAGCCCTGTTGTGTGGAAGATAAGTTTGATTGAATTCAGGCAATTATTCAATCTAGTATCTTATTTAGGTTGTTAAATGAATCCTTTAACATTTTCCAGTCCAATGATGTTCAAAGGTACGTATTGATTTCCTTTTACTTAATTAAGTCAACTGGTTAATGATCATATTAGTAATGATTGAACTAATAGCATTTACAGAGATAGTAGCCTATGTTTTGATCTCATCAATTTGACTAACCTTGTCCTTGTGACCTTTATTGTGGTGACCCTTGGATCCGTAGTGGTGACCTTTCTTGCCCTTTTTGCCTTTGTGAGAATCACCGTAGTACTTGTGCTTATCGTGATGACCCTTGTACTTCTTGCCATTGTTATCTTTGTATCCCTGTCATGAGAAAATAGTTACTATAACTCTAATCAAATATATCAGAATCACTATATGCTTAAAATTCAACATACATTATCTGTGTAGATAGTGTTCTTACCTTGTAGTGGGCCTTTCCATGATCACCGTAGTGGTTACCTTTATGGCCCTTGTTGGCTTTATATCCCTTGTGACCCTTGTAGCCGGCCTTGTCGTGATAGGAGCCCTTATATCCTTTGTCAGCTTTGTGACCTTTTCCACCTCCATAACCTGATTGATATTTTAGTCAGTCAGATATTACATCCTATAATAATTATACAAAATTTTCAAGTATGTTAGAGTAATAAACACTTTCGTATTTAATATCAGGCATACGAATTATGAGTGGATGGAGAAAATGCTTCCATACCAGTAGCAGAAGGCTGAAGGTCTGTTGCGGCGATCACGGAGACCTGTTGACTCTCCACAGGCAAGAGAATGTCGCTCTCCTCTGGTCCCTGAAGGAAGCCAACACCAAGGTCCAACTCTTCCTGATCCCCTTTGGCTG
>NW_028234411.1:23779684-23784684 GCF_977035675.1 Penaeus japonicus
CAAATAGTGAAACACACCCATCTCACTCTCCGCATCTTTGATACTGCTAAAATATTCCTCTGCGGAGTAGTTGTCGCTAGCAGGGGTCGACGACTACTGACTCTTCCCTTGACTTTCCCTCTCTTTATAAGGAGCCAAATCCACTCGGTTCCCCTCCACATGCCATGAACAAGGGAAGGGGCTGACAATTCGCCATACATTCATCAGTAAACAAGCATGGTGAATTACTTTAGTTTACTGTGTGTGTGTGTATATATGTATGTATATATATATATATATATATATATATATATATATATATATATATATTTGTGTATATATATATATATATATATATATATTGATATATATATGTGTATATATATAAATATATATATATATATATATATATATATATATATATATATATATATATATATATATATATTATGTATGTGTTGGTGTATGTGTATATGTATATATATATATATATTTATATATATATATTTATATATTATATATATACATATATATAATATATATATATATACATATATATATATATATATATATATAATATTACATATATATATATATAATATATATATATATAATTATATATATATATTATATATTATACATATATATAAACACACACACACACACACACACACACACACACACACACACACACACACATATATATATATATATATATATATATATATATTACTTTGGAAAAATAATATCATTAAATAATAGAGGATCATATATCAAGTATGAAAACTGCTGTATATCAAGTGTTCTTATAACTCTAAATTCTGACATTTGAAAATGCATATTGAAATTATCATCCCTCAGATTTCACGGCATTATCCTAAAATGTGAAAATATGATGCCGGCATCATGAACATCATGTCATTTGCTACGTGACAAATGGAGCAATACACTCATCCACGTGTGGGCACGCACCCACACACACACACACACACACACGCCTGTAGCATTTGTACTGTAGGTTTCATTAGTATTTTTAAAAATCTTTTCTTCTTCCAAAGCTGGGACATTAAACAATTATTATTAAACAAGTTATTTCCTTGGTTGTGTTATATTACCCTCAGTTCACAGTTTGACCTGTAATTCTGTCTGACCTGTATGTCAGTTGTTATATATAGATATTTTTTTTTACAATTCAACATTCTCTAAGTTTATTTTCTACATTGGAGCTCCCATGTAACTCCCTATAATTAATTTTGTAAGAAAATGAAGGTATTATTAATCATAACTTCCTAATTTCAATGTCTATATGTATTTATATTACATCACACGCACACACACATACATAATAATCCTTTCATTACAGTGAATGTGAAGAACATGATAAGCTGATATGGACTCTATATTACGATTTTAGTCTATTACAAAAACGATAAAGCAGATCAGAAGGCCTCACACTACGGACAGAAAATAATAATAAATAAATAAAAAATGGCTTTCACAATGAAATGGAAAAATGAAAATTCCAGTTACATGTTTGTTGTGCTAGTGAGTCTATAACGACCTATATGAAAAGTGTTTAGAATGTATTTTGCATATTCCCAATACCATTTTGTGTAAAGAAAATGATTGCATAAAACTTTTATCATACAAATTTACTTTGTATTGTAAGGTAAGAAGATTGCAGTATAATAGCAGCGAAGTAGAATTGTTGATTTTCTTTCTACCCTGAAAGAACGGTTTATATTGGCAATACAACATCATTTATGAATTAAGCACATAGATCATGTAAGTCTTTACTCTGTTCTACAATGGGCAGCAGGTTCTTTTTCTTCACCGATGCACAATTTACAGTTAATCCGTGAGGCGGATATAACACAATTTTTATTTTCAATATTTGTAACATTGCTGGTTCATGACCACTGCTGCATCTGAAGTAAAACTGTGCTGGCAATACTTTGATATAAGAGTTGCATGGCCTCAGCTACATATAATACTTGCAACATACTGGATCCTTTCACTTGCCCAGCAAATGCCCATTGAGTGAAGCTGGTAAATAATTAGCATTGTTACTGATTGCTGCTTAATCCCTGATAATGAATATGGTTATCAAAGTCAAACAAAAAGAACTAAAATAATCTCAATGTTGCCACCATTTTTCATCCTTTGGCATAGATGTTTGTTCACCTTAAGGGAAACAATACTAAAAAGAGGAAGGGGAGGGGAAAAAACAACTTCAGGTGCCAGTATGGTTATAAAGAGATTGTTGTAGGTTATCCTGTGCAAATTATGTACAAGTCGAGTTGCTGGATAGAAAAAAATCAAGTTGCAGGCACTTAACCAGTAGAAGAATGAGGACAAAGTCTATGTAAAGACTGCAAGTTGATGGAAGAGAACATTCAAATTGTAAAAAAAAATAAAAGTAAAAAAAAAAATCAAAAAAAATCTGAATACCACAGATCAATAGTTTTGGCATGAGAATATGGCTTTACATCATGAAAAGACTATGTAGTTTATATATTCTATTTTAATTATATTATTAGTGTTAATCTGTACAATATAAATCAAATTAGATAAAATGATCAAGGAAATCAAATTTATCACACATAATATACACAATGAAATTGAGCTCCCGGCCAGATATTAAAAAAAAGTAAAGAAAATACACTGCACAATATGAAGCTGAATTGCAAAATAAAACAGTGGTTACTACAAGCAGATACCCCATTGTAGATTATACCTGCTTAATTTCAAATCTGCTTATCATGTTATTGGTTATTTCTAGCATTCCATATTGGTTTCCTTTCTATTATCATACACTCCTTGATAGAAAGCAGTGTTTTTGCCTGTATTTAATGATCTGATTAGTTTTTTCTCCATAGTTTACTACTGTGCCAAAAATTAATATGGCACTTAATAAATACTTTGATATATAAATCAACAATGCAAATGCATATAGATATTTAAGCTTTATCTAAACAAGTTTTACACTTCAGGTTCTCTTCGTTTTATTAGTTTCAGTCAAAGGACCAAATTTCAGTATTTACTGTAGTTCATAAAAGCTCAGTTCATTTAAAATGACAGTATCGCAGGATCCTGCATCTGTATTGATAAGACATTTCTATAATGTCTCCTGGCTGAAAAGTTGGTGGTTAATAGGTCATAGGGCATTGTTAAGGAACAACATTGTTTTTTTTTTATTTTTTATTAAATAGACTGCATAAAAAATGTTTATATTAAAGAACATTATGTGCTTTTTAGTGTGACAAAGGAGAGAGACTAGAAAACATGTAACTCATGCCTCAGTGTTTTACTGATATATACCCTTCTGGCGGGCTCGTCTCAGTGCATAAAAGCCCGGTGTAGCATCTGCTCCGCAAATCTGGCTTATCCTTATCCTTATACCCTTTATATTCACATGTATGTGATCAGTCTACAAAAGTACAAAAAATAAGGGTTCTTGGGTATTACTCAGGAAAGTCATGAAAAATACCAGAATTAGCTGAAACAATCATTATTCGTACAATTAACAAAGTTCAGAATTTGTTGGAAATCACACTCCTGCATTTCCAAACTTGGCAAAATCTCCAAAGTCCTCAAAAGTTTGACTAGATATTTTGTGGCTTGAGGAAGGAAGCGCTCTGGCAGTGTCTGAAGGGCCCGTGGAAGAGGCCTTGGCGACGGGGAGAGAGGCAGTGTTTGCTAGGGAGGGCGAAGTGATGACTGGCTTGACTTTTGAGTGAGAACCATAACCACCGTGGTCGTCATGGCCATATCCGCCGCCATGACCGTGATCATCGTGTCCATAGCCACCATGACCGTGGTCGTCGTGGCCATATCCGCCGCCATGGCCGTGGTCATCGTGACCATATCCTCCATGACCGTGGTCGTCGTGGCCATATCCTCCATGGCCGTGGTCGTCGTGGCCATATCCTCCATGGCCGTGGTCGTCGTGGCCATATCCTCCATGGCCGTGGTCATCATGGCCATATCCTTTGTGGTCATCGTGACCATATCCCTTGTGATCGTCATGGCCATATGAACCCTTGTGTCCTCCCTTCTTACCGTAGGAACTCTTGTGTCCGTAGTGTCCTTTGTCGCCGTAGTGACCCTTGTGGCCCTTGTGGTCATCGTGGTATTTGCCCTTCTCGTGGTGTCCCTTGTGGCCGTGCTTGTCGTGGTGATGTCCACCCTGGAACAGATCATTGTCATTATTCCTTTCGCTATTGCATATTTGACACTCACTAAAAGCAATTACTGTCTGCTCGTGCAATGTACACTCTGTCTAAAGTATTTCACTGAACTTAGATCAGTGCTTACCTTATAGTGACCTCCCTTGTAGTCCTTGCTTTTGTGACCCTTGAAGTAACTGTCGAAGTCGTCGTACTTGCTGTGGTACTTCTTTTTGTCGCTGTCGTCGTAGAACTTCTTGTTGTGGTGGTACTCCTCCTTGTGGTAGACGTTCTTGAAGCCCTGTTAAGTGGAAAATAAGAAATTAAATTGAATTCAAAATAGTAAGATAATAATAGCATTTACAAGAATGTCACCTTAATTTCTGATATCAATTTGACTAACCTTGTCCTTGTGGCCTTTATTGTGGTGACCCTTGGACCCGTAGTGGTGGCCCTTCTTGCCCTTTTTACCTTTAAGAGAATCACCGTAATACTTGTGCTTGTCGTGATGACCCTTGTACTTCTTGCCATCGTTGCCTTTGTATCCCTACCAAGAGGAAATGTATAAATTAGTTCTCAGTTCGCAGTATACTTAAATCTGAAATACTTCAGCAGCTTCCACGTAATTTAAATGAAATGTTCTTCTTACCTTGTAGTGGGCTTTCCCATGATCACCGTAGTGGCTACCTTTGTGGCCCTTGTTGGCTTTATGTCCCTTGTGACCCTTGTAGCCGGCCTTGTCGTGATAGGATCCCTTATATCCTTTGTCAGCCTTGTGACCTTTTCCACCTCCATAACCTATGTGATATTATAATTAGTAATATATTATACCCACAGTAGAATATAAAAATA
>NW_028234411.1:23862184-23864684 GCF_977035675.1 Penaeus japonicus
GTTATTTTAGTGACCCTCATGATCTGTGAACATTGTGCTGTATTGTTTATTACTTTTCGTATACCTTAACGTAAGCTATTTGTGCTATGGAATAAATGTGATCTGTATAAATATCTTACCTGGTATGCCATTCCTATTTTGTGTGGATTACTAGTTTCTCCATACCAAGAAAACCCATCACATCTTTTATTTTTACACATTCGTGCATGAAGAGGGAGATAAATATAAAGATAGGGTTAGAGAGAAGAGGAGAGAAGGAGAGAGAGAGAGAGAGAGAGAGAGAGAGAGAGAGAGAGAGAGAGAGAGAGAGAGAGAGAGAGAGAGAGAGAGAGAGAGAGAGAGAGAGAGAGAGAGATTTTATTAATAGATTAGGTATGATAACCCCAAGCGTTACACAACTTCCCTGCCAAGTTTGCCGAGCATTTCTTAGCCAATACAGTGAGAGGGAGAGAATGGCAGAAAGAGAGAGAGAGAGAGAGAGAGAGAGAGAGAGAGAGAGAGAGAGAGAGAGAGAGAGAGAGAGAGAGAAAGAGAGAGAGATTAACAAAAAGTCTTTAGCTAAACACAGACTACTGATTGTGCAAAAGGTAATGTAATAATTTACAAACTGTCTCGGTAAGGACTTTGACTCTTTCAAACTACTTATCTGAACCACATGCACTGATCCCATAAAGCAGTATTGAGTTACCAATTGTAGTTCCACAGTATATACATCATGTATATATTGCTTATCCATGCATATGTAAATAAGCATTATACATAAAATACATGCAACGTTTCAAAAGAGCGATAAAATTATACTTAATCCTTTAGTTTCTGAAATCCCAAATCTCACATTCAAACGAGGGCTTTAAATCAAAATATAGTGAAAAATGTCAAGGGTGCTGATTGATGGCGAACGGCCGCGTGATATGAAATAAGCCTTCGGAATGAGGAAGGGATGAGGCTGGAAAATGAGAGGACTAGGGTTGAATTGTGTAATAGTAGGGGTAGTAGTGGCAGTAGTGGTAGTAGTAGTAGTAATAGTAGTAGTAGTAGTAGTTGTTGTTGTTGTTGTTGTTGTAGCAGCAGTAGTAGTCGTATAAGCAGAAGATGATGAAGAAGTAGATTCAATAAAGAAGAAAGAAGAAGAATATGGAAGGGGAGAAAATGGAAAAAATATGAAATAAAGATAAAAGGGAGTATAACAAAAGAAGAAGTAGACGAAGAAAAAGCAGAAAAGTATAAGGATCAGAAAATGAGAAGATAAGAAGGATGAAAAGTGGAAGGAGAAGACAAGGATGAAAAGAAAAAAAGAAGAAGGATGGTAAATATATGCAGGATAAAAGGGAAATGAAGCTTAGTAAAAATATAATGAAGAAATCATAAACGTGGGGCATGTGGTGGAAGGAAGAGAAATAGGTTGGTTGCAGGATGTCGGATCTCTAAGTCAATATCATTGGCTTCGCATATCTATTTCCGTATCGCTATTAGTTGGATGAAATGGTATGGAAACATACGAATAGAAAAGTAATACGGATAGACATTAGTAAACAAGGCACGGCAACACATAGACACCGACGAACACAAGAAGTAGTGGGTTTGTAAGACCGATTGAACAGCCAACCACAGAGTGTAGTGTTTCGCTTACCGGGGGTGACTGTTTCAATTTCACATATTTTTGACAAGGCAGGAAATTGAATAGAATAATGTCTGACTGAGATATAAACAAGTAGATAAGCCGATCGATAGATAAAGATCAATAATCGTATTTGAAACCGAACCGTTAACGACACTCCTGTTCGAAAACACTGAAGCATCGACAACTAACCTTACTGCTTCTGAAAAACAACATTTATTTGACCCCGTCCGTTTCGAATGTGACTCGAATTCATTTTGCCGACCACCGGAATAGTGTGATTAGAGTTTATTGAAAATAGATAAATTAGTTATTCATTGGAATATGCTGAACTTCCTGCTACTGAATGAGGAATGCCTGAATACAAGGGAGAACAATTTGCGATACTTTTGCTGATTTTGGAAATTCGGAGATGAATGTTCGTACTAAGGCGATCACGTTCAGTTGGTGAATGATTAAAATGCAGAGAATCACATCCAATTGGTCAGTGATTAAAATGCAGAAGAAAAGCTAATGTATATGATAGATTTGAAATGCTTTTTGGCCAATAATAGACAATAGGTAACATCATATGGAAATGACTCTCTGCTTATTAGTCTGTCTCTCTATTTATCATTTACTTCTCCCTCTGTGATGGATGTCTTAGTCTGTTAGAACTAATAACCCACCACAAATAAGGTAGTGCTGCCAGACACAGGGTTTGAACATTACAGGTTTATTCCATGACGCAGATAGTCTGACATTATGGTACACGATAGATATTTTCACTACAGCACAATGATCACAGTAATAAACAGAATCACAACGCGTATAACAGGCGGAGAAATCGGGCGTCAGCAGTAGCGTTGTCGATTCCCGGTATATCTTTATGTTCCAAATTTC
>NW_028234411.1:23942184-23947184 GCF_977035675.1 Penaeus japonicus
CTGCTGGCAAAGATGACAATATCGTCAGCAAATCGAAGATGGCTGATGTGTTCCCCATCTATAAGGATGCCTTTCTCTTCCCATGACAACTTTCGAAAGACCATTTTAAGGCCAGCTGTGAACAGCTTTGGTGAACTGGTGTCACCTTGCCTATCTCCTTCCTCTTCTTAATTGGAATGGTTTTTGAATCCTTGTGGAGTCTGATGAATGATTTACCATTATTGTAAATAGTTAGTTTTGAAGACATTGACATAAACTGGGTCAACTCCTTGCCTCTCCAATGCGTAATTAATCAGTCTCTCAACCGAGTCGAAGGCTTTGTTGTAGTCAACAAGACCGATGACTAGGGGATTTTGTATTCGGCACATTTCTCTATGAATTGATTCAATGATGAAGATGGTCAATTGTGGAAAGCCTTTTCTGAAGCCAGCTTGTTCTCTTGGTTGATTTTCGTCCAAGGTCTGGTTATTCTGTTGGTTATGATTTCCTGTTGTGAATAACTTGTAATGTTGTTGAGCAAGCTGATGGGCCTGTAGTTCGAGATGTTAGTTTGATCACCTTTTTTATTAAGAGAATAATAATTGCTTCATTCCACACATTTGGTATTTTATTTTGTTGGAAGACACTCGTTGAACAGAGTGCGAGTTTGCTGTACACTATTTCCCCCGCTGATTCAATCAGGTCATTGTGACATTGTCGGGCCCTGGAGCTTTACTTTTTTAGATTGTTTCACTGAAAGCTTAACTTCCCAGGCTTCGATGAGTTGTTGAGGAAAGCCTTGGGACCAATGTTGTATTTCAGGTTCTTGGAATTTGGGGAATTGTTCTTCTATTTCCGGCATCCGCCGTGTCGATGAGTATAACTTCTCATAGAATTCTTGGCTCTGGTCACAATCCTATCATGGTCTGTCGTCAAGGTGCCGTCTTCTTCACGAACACCTGTGAATTGAAGTCTCCCTTGGTTCAATTTCTTCTTTGCCATTTTGAAGCTTTTCCCTGTTTAATTATTTCTTGGTAGTTGTTGTGCGGTGTTTGTTATTCTTAGATCTTCCCGTTTTTTCTTCCTTAATCAGTTTTTTAGTTCCGCTAGTTCAATTTTTTCTCCTCGCATTTGTTGGAGCATTGAGATTTCTCCTTCCATTTTGTCCATGAGATTTTTCGTTTCCTCTGAAAACTTTTCAACTCTTTTAGATGATGATTTCCATGTTTTCTTTTTTTCCCTGCTGCGATCATTTTTTTGGGGGGCTCGATAATATTGTTGTTAAGGTCATTGACATTTACTCCATTATTGTTTCCACCTTGTAATTCCTCCAGAACAGCAAAACGATTCTGTAGGTCTAATTTGAATTCATTTTTGAACTGTTCTGGAATTCGCAGCGGTTCCGGTTTTGAATGGAACAATTTTTGTCTTTCTTGTTTAGCATCGACTTGGACTCTGCAGCGAACCATCCGGTGGTCCCTTCCAATGCCTATTCTATTAAGAACTTCCACATTTTTGACAATGTTGGACTTGTCGATAAGGATATGGTCAATTTCGTTTAATGTTTCGAAATCTGGGCTATGCCATGTCCAACGGCGGTTCTGTTTCTTATTGTAGAACGTGTTCATGACTTTGAAGTTGTAGGCTGTCGCAAAGTTCACAAGATCGTCTCCACGTTCGTTTCTTATACCATAGCCAAAGGGGCCAAGGCATTCTTCATCTCCGTCGCCAATTTTTGCGTTAAAATCTCCCATTATGATATTGAATTGGGACCTTTTGCGTTGTACTGCTGTGTTAAGATCGTCATAGAATTCGTCTAAGTCATCCTGAGTTGAGAGTGATGTTGGTGCATAAACTTGGATAATTTTGATTGTGTATCTTGTGGAAATTTTTATAGTGAAACCCTCCCTGAGGCAACCTGTCAGAAATTGCGTGGAATTCAATAAGGTTGCTCTTATGTTTTCTTTTCCAGTGAATCAGGAAACCCTATGCCTCCTTGTTTTCTGTCATTTCCTTTGTAAAACATTTTGTGTTGGTTTGGGAGTTGTATCACATTTTCACCGGGCCTTCGCATCTCACTGATGCCAAGAATATCCCAGCTGATTTTTTCCAGTTCTTTTTCGAGGTATTCAAGGTGATAATCTTCAGACAATGTTCGAACATTGTATGTAATAACAAAAGGTTCAGTAAACTTCTTGTTGACTTTTGTGGCTTTCATACATATATATATATATACACACACACACACACACACACACATATATTAATCAAGATTAGTTGATTAATATATATATAAACTAGAATTATATATATATATATATATATATATATATATATATATAATATTTATATATATATTCTCTCTTTATCTTATAAATACATATAACTATAATAATGTTATATATTTATTTATATATATCATATATAATATATATATATCATTTATATATTTATTTGATGTATTTTTATTTATACATATATATATATAATATTTTTATTTATATATATATATATATATATAATATATATATATAATATATTTTTTATATTATCCAATATATACATATATAATATTGATTAATTTATATATTATATTTTTTATTTTGATATATATATATATATAAATTTATATTTATATATATAAATGAAAGGTAAATAGTATTTAAATATATATTTAATAGATAAAATAATATATATTTGTGGAGTTATGGTACAATATATATATTATATGTATATATTGTTTTGATGTGAAGTAGTCTATATATATAATATATATATATATACAATCATATATATATGTATGTTATGTGTGTGTGTGTATGATTGTTTATATATGTAGTGTATATGAAGACACACATACTCTACACACACACACACACAACTCTCACAACACACACACACACACACACCACACACATTTTTTCACACACATCACACACATATATATAAATATATATATATATAAAATATATATTATATTACATATGTTTATATATAGTTAATATATATATACACATTTTCTATATATAATCAATATAATACTATATGTATATATATATAAATATATAATATATATATATATATATAGAAATAATCATATATATATATATTATATACATATACTCTATATAATATATATATAATACTATAATAAATATATATATATACATACAAGTATATAAAGTACATCATACTACATTCATACATATATAGGATATATAATTAATATATATATATATATATATATATATATATATCAACATACCCGAAATATACATCCAACATGTATTAATATATATATATATATAAATATTATATATATATATATATATAAATATATATATAACTTCACTCGTATAACACTCTATATATACAATAAATATCCATAACAAGATGTCTATAACTATCTCTATAAAAAATAATAACCTATATATAAAACATATAACCAATATATATATAATAAATCTATAATATCTCTAAATCAAACTCTCTATGTCAGAAATAACTATATATCAAAAACTATTAATATAACTCTATCCAAATATGATGTATATATCAATAAAAATACTCAATAACTAACAATATCTATAAACATATACATATATCATCAAATATAATTATAATATAAATAATATATCTATATATATAATCCTCTATATGTACATATACAATATCTAACTATAAAAATATCTACAATAATATATTTATCTATATATATATCTATGCTACAAAACTAAAAAGCGAGTTGATTGTGTGTGTGAGTGTGTGTTGATGAGTGAGTTACACAGTGAGATCAAATCTTCCATCTATCAACCAACTCCCACTCACCTATTATCTATATACTATCTTCTCCTAGCTATATCTACCAAAATCTCTAAAACCCTAGATATAACAAAATCAAAATCAATATACTATCTCACACACTCTCTATATACTCCAATATAAATAACCTACACACACTCTGTTACATCTCTATCTCTCTCTCTCAACAGCTCACACTCACAAATATCTCACTCATAACCCTAGTACAAAATCTAAATATCACTAACAATAAATCAATCACTCTAAATAAATCATCACTAACAAAATCTCTACAAATTCTCTCTATATAACTATTACTCAATATCTGCTATATCACACACGACACGCTCTCTCAATAATATTCTTCATCATATGTAAATCTATTTCTATATAACATCCTCTATATAAACAATATATATAAATCTATACCTATATCAAAGTCAATATAATATATATCTCTCTCTATATTCTAGAATATACTCTATAATAAATCTATCTAAAGTCTATGTTCAATCAATATATGTAACAATCCCAAATAAACCCATATCACTAAATACTATATAAAACACTAATAACTAAAACTCCCTATCACTATAAATAACTCTCTCTATATCAACTAAATAACTCAAAATACACTCAATAATACCTCATCACATGCCATCCACAAAAACCTTATCAGACACACTTATATCTATCATATATATACAAACTCTCAAACTTATCTAAATCACCCAACCAACAACCCTCAAACTAATAACAAAACAATAAATATCAATAAATATAACACGATTTAAATTATCTAAATATCAATATATATTTATAACTTCTATATATCAAAAAAAATCTCATTTCAAAAAATAAACCTATATCAATAACTTCTAATATAACTACACTCTCTCACACTCCCACCACTAACTGAGGATGAGATGTGATGTAGTGTGATAGTTGAGAGTGAGTGAGTGTGAGAGTGTGTGAGAGTGTGAGGAGTGTCTAACTCAAAACACCCTCTCTCTATATCTATCAAATCAAAAACTCTCACTCCCATCTATTACTCACTACACATCACTATCAAGACCCAATATCTAATACCTCACATCTCCACCCCCACCCCCCCACCCACCCCTCTCACCCTCATACTCTCTATCTCACTATTCAAACAACACTCACCTCTATCACTATATCACTCAATACTAAAACTAAATCACTCACTATATATCAAA
>NW_028234411.1:23979684-23981071 GCF_977035675.1 Penaeus japonicus
TTTTTCATCTAGTTTATATGACTAAATTAGAGACCTGTGAACGTGGCAGTTACGTAAGACTAACTAATAACAATAATTATATATTAAAGCATCGACTTGATTAGTACTTCCGGGGAGAAGGGAAGCCAAGAAAGGAAGCGAAAAAAAGAAATAAGAAAAAGTTTAAGAAACTATAATAAGGGATATTGATTATATGAATTATGAATAACTGAACCGATGAATAAATTTGGTTATCTGAATAATCAATCAACCAAATTATAGATGAATGAATAAGTAGATAGCAAATAATAAGAAAGGAAGACACACCAGAGAGAAGACACTGATGAATAAATAAATATTGAATAAGGAAATGAGTATGAAAAGCATCACAACTTTGAGGTCAAAGAGATGCGTAATATTCCAATCTTCCTTCAAGGAAATATATAACAGCGGATATCACATAATAGATACTATAATATCTATCTATTTATCGAAGTCCTTTCTTATTTGCATTTATTCCATCTTCTCGGAGAAAAAAGAGGACATGAATATTGCAATAAACTTCAACATGACAATGCATTTAGTGTTGCCACGATATCGAGACTGTGATGCTCCTGTCGTCAAGGGAAGTAAACGCGAGCTGTTTGGTCTCTCTTCATGACGTAAGGGAATTCTGAAAGATGATTGGCCAGAGCGAAGGCATAGCTCCGGTCCATAACGTATGACTCATTGTGTTGAAAAGAGGCGAAGTACAGCGAGTTTATTTGTTTGTTATATTTTATTCGTTTGTCATAATATCCGTTGATATTGTTGGTTGATATGTATTATTACTGTTATATTATACATTAATATTGTTGGTTAATATCTGTTATTATCGTTATAATATCCATTAATATTGTTGGTTAATGTTTATTATTATCGTTATAATATCCATTAATATTGTTGGTTAATATTTATTATTATCGTTATAATATCCATTAATATTGTTGGTTAATATGTATTATTATCGTTATAATATCCATTAATATTGTTGGTTAATATGTATTATTATCGTTATAATATCCATTTATATTGTTGGTTAATGTTTATTATCATCGTTATAATATCTATTAATATTGTTGGTTAATATGTATTATTATCGTTATAAAATATCCATTAATATTGTTGGTTAATATGTATTATTATCGTTATAATATCCATTTATATTGTTGGTTAATGTTTATTATTATCGTTATAATATCCATTAATATTGTTGGTTAATATGTATTATTATCGTTATAATATCCATTAATATTGTTGGTTAATATGTATTATTATCGTTATAATATCCATTAATCTAATATCCATTATTATAGATGTCACTATTATTGTCGTTACTTTGCTTATGATTACTATTATCATGGCTGGT
>NW_028234411.1:24018671-24021171 GCF_977035675.1 Penaeus japonicus
AACATATAAGAATAAGAACAAGAACAAGAATAAGAATTCTTAAGTCAACAATCCAAGTTCATAGATCCAAATTACGAAAAGATAAAAATAAGGATGAAGGTAAATGACTTTTTCAATATTCCATTTTCCGCAGGTGATATAATATAAATATTTATTCACATACGTTGAATCGCAGAATTATTAATTCTCATTTACAATATTTCTAATTCAAAAAAAAAAAAATCCTAATAAAAAGATAAAAACATGAATCATAAAATATAAACCGGAAGTGAAATAACCTGAAATCTAAACAGCAAAACATTTAGAAGACAAAAAAAAAAAAAAAAAGAAAAAAAAACACATACGAGCGTAAAGAAAAAGCAAACACAAACAAAAAAACAAACAACCGAGGAAAAGCAATCTCACCGGATTATTGTTCCTTCTCTCATTAGTCTATTTACATCTGGCAACCTCTAATCAATCCCCAGTGGAAATAATGCGTTTCTCGACGGAATTCGTGCAAATGGGTCTCCTAGTCATCTAGGTCAAGGTCATCGCAATTTTCTTCTTTTATGTATGGGGGATTTTTTTTGTTTTTTTGGTATCGTCATTATTATGATTGTTATCACCATCTTTACTGTCTTCATTATCACCTTCATCATCGTCACATCACATCATATCACGTCACATCACATCGCATCATCATTATCATCATCACCATCGTTACATCACATCACATCACATTATCATAGTCATCATAATCCTCATCGTCACATCACATCACATCACATCATCATAATCCTCATTATCATCATCAATATTATGATTGTCATCATTATCATTGTTATTGTTATCATCATCTCTATTATTATTATGTTTATCATCTTTATTATCCTTATCATCATTATCATCATCGCTACTATCATTACTGTTGTTATTACAGCTTCATTTTGTTTAACAGGAATGGAGAGAGAGAGAGAGAGAGAGAGAGAGAGAGAGAGAGAGAGAGAGAGAGAGAGAGAGAGAGAGAGAGAGAGAGAGAGAGAAGGGGAGGATAGATTGATAGAGTGATAAATAGATGCATAAAGAGAAAGAGAGAAAGAAAGAGAGAGAGAGAGACAGATATATATCCAGACAAAGAAAGAGAGAGAGATGGGAAGAAATCTATAGTGAGAGAGGCACAATCAGACAGAGCGATAACCCAACAGAAAAAAAATACATATATATATGGATATATACGGAGAAAGCCATAAAAAAAAATGAAATAAAAAAACAGAGAGACGAGCAACCGGCGTGAGAATTATATTATTACATCTGTGCTTTTCCTTTTGATCTTCCCCTTTCTTGCCTCGCCTCCTTCGTATTCTCTTTTCCTTCTCCCCTCTCTTTTCTTCCTTTGGTCTTCTCGTCTTCTTTTCCTCTCTCCCCTCTCTCCTATTCTCTTTCCTTACTCTCCTTTCATCTCTCCCTTCCGTTTTCTCGTCTTCCCCTCTACATTTCCTTGCTTCCCCTTTCCCCCCTTGTTTCTCTTCCTCTCCTCTACCCCCCCCCCACCCCCTCTCCTTTTCCATCCTATTTTTCTAATTTAACTTTTTAATTTTCCTCCTTCTTCCTTTCATCCTTTTATCTTCTCTTTAATTTCTTTCTCTTTCTCTTCGCTTCTCTTTTAATCTTCGTTTGTTTTTTTCCTCCTTTCCATTTTTCCCTTTCTTTTTTATCCATTTTCCTCTCAGTTTTTCATTTATCTCCTCTCCCCCTCTCCTCTCGCGTCTCCCCTCACCTCTTCCCCCTTTTCCCATTCACCTTTTTTCTTTTCTCCATTTCCCCCTCATCTCAACCCTTCCCCTTCCCATTTCCCTCTCACCCTTCTCACCCTTTGATCTCCCCCCCTTTCTCCTCCCCCTCACCCCTTCCATTTCCTCCCTTTTCCCTTCTCCATCTCCCTTCTCCCTCTTCCCTCTTCCCTAATCACTCAACGCTTTCCCCTTCCCCCATCCTACTCCCCCCTACTCCTTTTCCCCTTCTCGTTTTCTTTCTCCCTTTATCCCTCAACACTCAACCCTTCCCCTTTTCCTCTCCCCTCACCTTTTACTCTCATCCCTTCCTCCTCACCCCTTCCCCCTCACCCCTTCCTCTCTCATCCCTTCCCCCTCAACCCTTCCTCCCTCATTCCTTCCCCCTCACCCCCTCCCCCTCACACCTTCCTCCTTCATCCCTTCCTCCTCACCCCCTCCTCCCTCACCTCTTCCCCCTCACCCCTTCCCCCTCAACCCTTCCTCCCTCATCACTTTCCCTTCACCCCCTCCCCCACACACCTTCCTCCTTCATCCTTTCCTCCTTACCCATTTCCCTTCACCCCTTACCCCTTCCTCCCTTCCCTTCCGCTTACCCCTCTCCCCTCACCCTTTCTCCCTCCCTCACCCCTTCCCCCCTCACCCCTACCTCGTCTCTCCCCTTCTGCTTTATTCATCGACGGGGATTGTGTCTGTGTCCCGGGATGCCCTCGCAGACAAGGGGAAAA
>NW_028234411.1:24063671-24066171 GCF_977035675.1 Penaeus japonicus
ATCATATATAATGTTATTATGTAGTATAAATATATATATATTATATATATATATATATTATAAATATATACAAAGTCTATAAATATAAAAAAATATATATAGATATATATATATATACATATATATGTATATATATATATATTAATCTCTATATATATATCTAAAATATATATATATTAAATATCATATAATAAGTTATATATATAACACATATAAATATACATAAATATACAATATTATATAAAATATATAAAATATATATATCTCACTATATTTATACATATAATATTATATATATGTATCTATATTATATGTATGTATTTAATATATATACAGGGGGAGGGGAGGGTTAGGGGGTAGGAGTGATTGTGTTTTTTTTATATGTGTTTTTTGGATGGTTGGGTGTTGTTGGGTGTGTGTGGGGGGGGTTGGGGGTGGTGGGGGGTTGGTTGGGGTGGGTGGGGGGGTGGGGGGGGGGGGGGGGGGGGGGGGGGGGGGGGGGGGGGGGGGGGGTGGGGGTGGGTGGGGGGGGGGGGGGGGGGGGGTGGGGGTGGGGTGGGGTGGGGGGTGGGGGGGGGGGGGGGGGGGGGGGGGGGGGGTGTTGGGGGGTGGGGTGGGGGTGGTTGTATGTATGTGTGTGTTTTGTGTTTATGTGTGTGTGTTGAAGATATATTTTTAGATTTATAGATATATATATATATATATATGTATATATATGAAAAAAAAACATACATAACTCCCCCTACATACCTCCTGCTAGTAGCCTGAAAGATGTATCATATGCCCACTAAAGTATATGTAACTAGTAGTTTCGTTTTATTTCTAGCAACTTCAGCAGTTCATAAAATAATTCTAAGCAAATTCTACATTGCATTCTGAACTGACCTGTCAAAATATTCGTATGCAAGTCTAATTCTTCCATTCACAATATCACATTGCCTTGTCAGTAAATGAAATTTGGTTACATATATCCGTAGAGTTTTACAAACAGTTTGATATACCTTTACGGAATGATAGATGGTAGTTTTTAAAAGAAAATTTTATAGATAATAACTATTTACTTATAGCGTAAGAGATATATCTGATGGTTCTCAAATGAATCATTATGAAAAAAATTAAAACTTGTTAATAATTTTCCATAGGTTAGGAAATTATTCATCATCACTTATGCGTTTGTTTTCTACATTTATTGCATGTTCTACGCCTGAATAGTTATTTAGAATTTTAGAATATCAGTCATACAATTTATAAAAAATACCTGACGCCTTTGAACTAGTTTTTACGCGGGAATTTTGAATTTGATTCTTTCTCGATCCATTACTTACCTGTCTCTCTCGCTCGGGTCTTTTTCACTACTCTATTGACGCCGGACGCACAAGTACAACAATCCGGGACATGGGACACAAAAACCAAGACGCGCTGCCTTATCCCTGGACCTTCGTGGCATAATGGTTAGAGTATCGGGTTAAGAAATCTGAGTTCGCGCGTTCGAATCCCGGTACCGCGTTTCTCATCAGGGTGTATGTTTGTGTCCCATCTGTCCACGGGTCCTCATGTGTCTGCAAACCATCATAATTTCCTGCATGAGTGCTTGCGGGCCTTCCAAATGATGGAAGTAGTTGCAAGTGCTTAGATCATAAAAATTTTCCCGAGAACCGTTCTAATTATTTTTAAAAAATTGTTTTTATTTCCGCTCCGTTATAATGATTACATATTTGCAATCCGTCAAGAGGGGAGAGTTTTGTTTACTATCGACTATTTTAATATTCAACAATCTAATTGATCCATCAAGAAAACCAATATCTACTCTATCTTATCTATCTATCTAACTACCGTGCCTGTCAATATATCCTATCTCTTGTTTTCCTATTTATTTTTACACTCTTTCCACGCACAATCTCCAATCATTTTTCACTCCTAACTACTCCGATTCTTCGCCATAACTTTACTACTCCTTGTCAATCTAGCCTCTATTCCTCTGATCTCGGATCGCCACTCTAAGTCTAATTATCCCTCTCGTCTTTTCACATCTCTCTCGTTCTTCTTCTTCCCCTCTCTTCTCTTTTTCTTTCCTCCCTCTCGAGGACTCTCTCTTCGAGGTCTCTCTCGCTCTCACTCCTCTCTCTCCTCCCCTCTCTCTCCTCTCTCATCGTCTCGCTCATTCTCATCCATTCTCTATCGTCCCACATCTCCTATATATATATATCTATATATATATATATATATATATATATATAATATATATATATATATAACTCCAGTTATATATATAATATATATATATATATATATATTATATATCTATATAAATATGATATGTATTATGGTGTGTGTTTGTGTGTGAGTGTAGTGAGTGCATGAAACACCAAATAGATATTCATAATAATAAATATTCCCTCCCATTAGAGAATCACCAGTGCAATTCAAACTTTTGGATAACCGATTTTTTTATTTTTTAAAACGAAAAATTAATCAACAGTGCAATTCCATAAAATCCTAT
>NW_028234411.1:24071171-24072901 GCF_977035675.1 Penaeus japonicus
GATCCATGTTTAGGATAGATTGATAATTTCAGATGACAGATAAATATGCAAGATGGTAGATGGATAGACGTGATGACTTCCAGATGAATAAGATAAGGAATAGATAGATGGATAGAGGAATAAGATTAAAAAGAATTGGATGGGATAATAGACAGGGAGATAGATAGGGCGGTAGACGGACAGGTAGATGAATGGATATGAGATATATAATATATATATATAAATATATAATATATATATATATATATATATATATATATATATATATATATATATATGTTTATATATACTGCATATATATAATATATATATATATATATAAATATATATATATATATAATATATATATGTATATATATATAATATATATATATATAATATATATATAATATAAATATATATATATATAAAATATATATAGTATATATATATATATATATATATTAAATATATATATACATATACATACACACACACACACACACACAACACACACACACACACATATATATATATATAATATATATATAAATATATACTAAATATATATATATATATATATATATATTTTACAAATACATATTATATATATATATATATATAAATATATATATATATTATATATAATATATATATTTTGGGTTTTGTGTGGTGTTTGTGTTGTGTGTGTGTGTGTGTGTGGTGTGTGTGTGTGTGTGTGTGGGGTGTGTGTTTGTGTGTAATGTATTATGTATGTATGTATGTATGTAAGTATACATGTATGTATATTGTATTTGCACATGTATGTATATATATATATATATATATATATATATATAAATATATCATATATAATATATATATAATATATATGTATAATATATAAATATATATATATATATTCATTTATATATATTTATATATATATATATATATATATATATATATAAATATATATATATTATATATATAAAAATACATTTTCATTATTGGTTCAACTAAAAGAAAAAAAAAAGAAATTTCTACACAATTTTGGAATATGGAAAACATATGAATGAAAATATAATCAATGTTGCTAAAGTTCTTTCTTGTTGTTGTTGTTATTGTTGTTTCAGAAGTATAATAAAGAAAAAAAGATACACCCAAAATCCATATAAAAAGATAAGATGGACAAAAGAAGTGGCAAGCGGGATTAAAAGCTAACGGCATAATAGGCATTCTCTCGAGCATAGATGACCATCAGCAAATATGCAAATGCCTGCTCATGATACAAAGGAGATATCCTGTTTCCCCCCATTCCCAAACGCCGTAAACGCATAATTTACACATATATAAATATACAAGAACGTTTATTCAAAGGAACACGAATATATTTAGATATCCTGTCGAGACACACAAGCATACGTGGACACAAAGATATACTTACAAGAACACAAGACATACGAAAACACAGAAAAACAACAACATATACATATATGCACACAAGGTTAGGATGACAGACTAATACAGACATACACACTACGGTCGTACATACACAGCACACTAGAAAAGAAGCAAACAAACAAACGGGAATACACACGCTTGAATACAATAGCCAGTGTTGTGATCTTTTGAATACACTCCTGCCCTTTTCATGTAGTTCTTCCCGCTAAGAGGTAACGTATTGAAACTGACCCTCCTTTCCCCTCTATTTCTTCCCTCCTACCCCTAGCCCCTAGGCCTTTTCCCCTTTTATTTCCTATCCCTCCTGA
>NW_028234411.1:24073001-24083001 GCF_977035675.1 Penaeus japonicus
CCTCCTTCCCCCTCCCCTCAGCACCCTCCTTCCCCCTCCCCTCAGGCCCTCCTTCCCCCTCCCCTCAGACCCTCCTTCCCCCTCCCCTCCGTACCCTCTTCCCCTCCCCCCTCAGACAGCCCCCTCCTTCCCTCCTCCCCTCAGGAAACCCTCCTTCCCCTCCCCTCAGACCCTCCTTCCCCCTTCCCCTCAGACCCTCATCACCTTCCTCCCTCTTTCCCCCTCCTAGACAATCAGGTGGAAGGGTCAGGGGTCAGAACCCTCCCTTCCCCCCTCCCCTCAGACCTCCTTCCCTCCTCTATACCTCAGACCCTCCTTCCCCCTCCACCTCAGACCCTCCTTCCCCCTCCTCCAGACCTCTTATCAGAGCCCTCACCCTATAACCTTCCCCCTCCCCTCAGACCCTCCTTCCCCCTCCCTCAGACCCTCCTTCCCCCTCCCTCAGACCCTCCCCCCCATCCCCTAAGATCTACTTCACCCTACCATACCCACCTTCCCTCCCCTCAGACCCTCCTTCCCCCTCCCCTCAGACCCTCCTTCACCCCCCTCAGACCCTCACTTCCCCTCATTCACCCTCAACAAGAGTGGGGGGGGGGGTCCTTCCCCCTTTTTTCCCCCTCATACCCTCCTTCCCCCTCCCCTCAGACCCTCCTTCCCCCTCCCCTCAGACCCTCCCTCCCCCTCCCCTCAGACCCTCTTCCCCCTCCCCTCAGACCCTCCTTCCCCCTCCCCTCAGACCCTCCTTCCCCCTCCCCTCAGACCCTCCTACCCCCTCCCCTCAGACCCTCCTTCACCTTCCCCCTCAGACTCTCCTTCCCCCTCCCCTCAGACCCTCCTTCACCTTCCCCCTCAGACTCTCCTTCCCCCTCCCCTCAGACCTCCCCCCTCCTTCCCACACCTCATCCTCCCCCTCCCTCAGACCCCTCTCCCCTCCCCAGACCCCTTCCCCTCCCTCAGACCCTCCTTTCCTCTCCCCGCTCCCTCAGATCCTTCCTTTCCTCCTCTCTCGTTTTTCCCATAATAGATAAACTCAGACCCTCCTTCCCCTCAGCACCTCAACCCTCCTTCCCCCTCCCTCCTACCTCCTTCCCCCTCCCCTCAGACCTCTTCCCTCCTCAGACCCTCCTTCCCCCTCCCCTCAGACTCTCCTTCCCCCTCCCCTCAGACCCTCTTTCCCCTCACCACAGAACCCACCAACCCCCACCCCTTAGACCCTCCCTATCCCCCTTCCCCTCAACCCGAGCCTTGCCCTCCCTCAGACCCTCCTGCCCCTCCCTCAGACCCTCCTTCCCCCTCCCCTTCAACGCTCCTTCCCCCTACCCCGGACCCTCCTTCCCCTCCCCTCAACCCCTCCTTCCGCCCTCCCCACAACCCCCTTCCCCCACCCCTCAGACCTCCTTCCCCCTCCCCTTCAGACCCTCCTTCCCCCTCCCCCTCAGACCTCTCCTTCCCCCTCTCCCCTCAGACCCTCCTTCCCCCTCCCTCAGACCCTCCTTCCCCTCCCCTCAACCTCCTTCCCCCTCCCCTCAGACCCTCCTTCCCCCTCCCCTCACACTCCTTCCCCCTCTCTCAGACCCGCCTTCCCCCTCCCCTCAGAACCCTCCTTCCCCACCCTCAGACCTCCTTCCCCTCCCCTCAACCCTCCTACCCTCCCTCAGACCTCTTCCCCCTCCCCTCAGACCCTCCTTCCCCCTCCCCTCAGACTCTCCTTCCCCCTCCCCTCAGACCCTCCCTTCCCCCTCCCCTCAAACCCTCCTTCCCCCTCCCTCAGACTCTCTTTCCCCTTCCCTCAGACCCTCCTTCCCCCTCCCCTCAGACCCCCCTTCCCCTCCCCTCAGACCCTCCTTCCCCCCCCCCCCCTCAGACCCTCCCCCCTCCCCACAGACTCTCCTTCCCCCTCCCCTCAGACCCCCCTTCCCCCTCCCCTCAGACCCTCCTTCCCCCTCCCCTCAGACCCTCCTTCCCCCTCCCCTCAGACTCTCTTTCCCCCTCCCCTCAGACCCTCCTTCCCCCTCCCCTCAGACCCTCCTTCCCCTCCCCCCCCCTGACCCTCCTTCCCCCTCCCCTCAGACCCTCTTTCCCCCTCCCCTCAACCTCCTTCCCCCTCCCCTCAGACCCTCCTTCCCCCTCCCCTCGTTCCCTCCTTCCCCCTCCCCTCCGACCCTCCTTCCCCCTCCCCTCAGACCCTCCTTCCCCCTCCCCTCAGACCCTCCTTCCCCCTCCCCTCAGACCCTCCTTCCCCCTCCCCTCGGCCCCTCCTTCCCCCCCCCCCCAGCCCCGCCTTCTCCCCCCCCTCCGCCCCCCCTTCCCCCTCCCCTCAGACCCTCCTTCCCCTCCCCTCAACCCTCCTTTCCCCTCCCCTCATACCCTCCTTCCCCCTCCCCTCCGCCCCTCCTTCCCCCTCCCCTCAGACCCTCCTTCCCCCTCCCCTCAGACCCTCCTTCCCCCTCCCCTCAGACCCTCCTTCCCCCTCCCCTCAGACCCTCCTTCCCCCTCCCCTCAGACCCTCCTTCCCCCTCCCCTCAGACCCTCCTTCCCCCTCCCCTCAGACCCTCCTTCCCCCTCCCCTCAGACCCTCCTTCCCCCTCCCCCCCCTCCTTACCCTCTCCTCAGACCTCCTTCCCCCTCCCCCTCAGAACTCCTTCCCCTCCCCTCAGACCCTCCTTCCCCCTCCCTCAGACCCTCCTCCCCCCCCCCTCAGACCCTCCTCCCCCCTCCCCTCAGACCCTCCTCCCCCCTCCCCTCAGACCCTCCTTTCCCCTTCCCCTCCCTCCTTCCCCCCTCAGACCCTCTGACCCCTTCCCCTCCCCTCAGACCCTCCTTCCCCCTCCCTCATACCCTCCTTCCCCCTCCCCTCAGACCCTCCTGCCCCCTCCCCTCACACCCTCCTTCCCCCTCCCCACAGACCCTCCTACCCCCTCCCCTTAGACCCTCCTATCCCCTTCCTCTCAGACCTCCTCCCCTCCCCTCAGACCCTCTTCCCCTCCCTCAACCTCCTCCCCACCCCTCAGACCCTTTCCCCCCCCTCAGACTCCTTCCCCTTCCCCTCAGACCTCCTTCCCCCTCCCCTCAGACCTTCCTTTCCCTCCCCTCAGACTCTCCTTCCCCTCCTTCAGACCCCTTCCCCCCCCTCAGACCCATCTTCCCCCTCCCACAGACCCTCCTTCCCCTCCCTCAGACCTCTTCCCAATCCCCTCAGACCCTCCTTCCCCTCCCCTAGACTCTCCTTCCCCTCCCTCAGACTCTCTTTCCCCCTCCCCTCAGACTCTCCTTCCCCTCCCCTCAGACCCTCTTCCCTCCCTCAGACCTCCTTCCCCTCTCCCCCTCAGACCCTCCTTCCCCTCCCCTCAGACCTCCTTCCCCTCCCCTCAGCTCTCCTTCCCCTCCCCTCAGCCCCTCCTTCCCCCCCCCCTCAGACCCTCCTTTCCCCTCCCCTCAGACTCTCCTTCCCCCTCCCCTCAGACCCTCCTTCCCTCTCCCCTCAGACCCTCCTTCCCCCTCCCTCAACCCTCCTTCCCCTCCCCTCAGACCTCCTTCCCCCCTCCCCTCAGACCCTCCTTCCCCTCCCCTTAGACCCTCCTTCCCCTCCCCTCCACCCTCTTTCGCCCTCCCTCCCCCTCCCTCAGACCCTCTTCCCCCTCCCCTCAGACGCTCCTGCCCCTCCCCTCAGACCCTCCTTCCCCCTCCCCTCAGGCCCTCCTTCCCCCTCCCCTCAGACTCTCCTTCCCCCTCCCCTCAGCCCCTCGTTCCCCCCCCCTCAGACCCTCCTTCCCCCTCCCCTCAGACCCTCCTTCCCCCCTCCCCTCAGACCCTCCTTCCCCCTCCCCTCAGACCCTCGTTCCCCCTCCCCTCAGACCCTCCTTCCCCCTCCCCTCAGACCCTCCTTCCCCCTCCCCTCAGACCCTCCTTCCCCTCCCCTCAGACCCTCCTTCCCCCTCCCCTCAGACCCTCCTTCCCCCTCCCCTCAGACCCTCCTTCCCCCTCCCCTCAGACCCCCCACCCCCCCCCCCTCCGCCCCCCCTTCCCCCCCCCCTCAGACCCTCCTTCCCCCTCCCCTCAGACCCTCCTTCCCCCTCCCCTCAGACCCTCCTTCCCCCTCCCCTCAGACCCTCCTTCCCCCTCCCCTCAGCCCCTCCTCCCCCCTCCCCTCAGCCCCTCCTTCCCCCTCCCCTCAGACCCTCCTTCCCCCTCCCCTCAGACCCTCCTTCCCCCTCCCCTCAGACCCTCCTTCCCCCTCCCCTCAGACCCTCCTTCCCCCTCCCCTCAGACCCTCCTTCCCCCTCCCCTCAGACCCTCCTATCCCCCTCCCCTCAGACCCTCCTTCCCCCTCCCCTCAGACCCTCCTTCCCCCTCCCCTCAGACCCTCCTTCCCCCTCCCCTCAGACCCTCCTTCCCCCTCCCCTCAGACCCTCTTCCCCCCTCCCCTCAGACCCTCCATCTCCCTCCCTTCAGACCCTCCTCCCCCCTCCCCTCAGACCCTCCTCCCCCCTCCCCTCAGACCCTCCTTCCCCCTCCCCTCAGACCCTCCTATTCCCCTCCCCTCAGACCCTCCTTCCCTCTCCCTTCAGACCCTCCTCCCCCCTCCCCTCAGACCCTCCTCCCCCCTCCCCTCAGACCCTCTTATCTCCCTCCCCTCAGACCCTCCTCCCCCCTCCCCTCAGACCCTCTTATCTCCCTCCCCTCAGACCCTCTTATCCCCCTCCCCTCAGACCCTCCTCCCCCCTCCCCTCAGACCCTCCTCCCCCCTCCCCTCAGACCCTCCTCCCCCCTCCCCTCAGACCCTCCTCCTCCCTCCCCTCAGACCCTCACTCCTTCGCCCACCCACCTCAACCCCTTCAACCTCCTTCCTTCCCCGCCCTTTCCTTCCTTTTCTTTCGCTCAGTTCCTTTTGAGAAGCGCTTCCCCTCGTAGCCATTCGAAGTAATCTGACGGCGCCACTATGCCGTATCTATCCGGTGATTAATCACACATGATCGGCCAACACTTGAGCGGATGTAGTCGTCAGCAAAAGTGTAGATCGCTTTCCCGCTTTTCCCGCCTGAGGGTGACGCCCGATTTGGCAACGCTGCGACGCGACGGGAATGGATAACGAGCTCATTAGATTTTTCATTTTTTTCTCTTTTTTCTTATCCTTCTTTCTTTTTTTCGTTTTATCTTATTATTTTTTCATTTCTTTTTTGGCGATGGGGGAAGGAGTAGGGGTGGGGATTATTGTAAGTAGTGTGTATGTATTTAAGTGTTATTTGTACAAGTATAAATGAATGGAAAGATAGATTGATAGATGAATAGAGAGATAGACAGATAAATATGTGATGGAAAGATATAGATAGACAGACATATAGAAGGGTATCTATATATAGAAAGAGAAATAAGATTAAAAAATAAACAGAAAAAAGTAGACAGAAAGAAGGAGATATACATCAGTACACATGGGCCAAATTAAGCATCTTGCCTCTCCCTTTATATAGGCCTATATTTTTTTCCACGGTGATTACGAGCAATAATAGCAAAATATATGATGATAAGGAAAAAAAATGGCTTCTACGTGTAATAACAACCAACATGAGCCATCGACTCTTAAATGCTAAGTCAATATTTTCATTTAATTTGTTATATTCTTTTTCGCACATCCCGATTGCGGAAAAAGGAACTGATTAAAATTATCATTATCATTATTAGCATTGTTATCATTGTTTTTTTATTTATATTTCAGTATCATTATTATGGTGTTATCATTATTTTTTTCATTATTATCGTTATTGTTGTTATCATTATGGTTATCATCATCATTTCATTTTTTTATCATCATCCATATTATTTTCAGGATCATCATTACTATTATCATAATCACTACTATGATTGTTGTCATCATTATCACTATAATAATTGTGATATTTCATTTCTTTATATTCATCATAATCATCCTTATTATCAGGATAATAAAAATGATAATGGTAATGATGATTATAATGATAAGGTAAAATGGTAATGGTGATAATGATAATGATATCGATAATTTTGATTACTACAGCAATAATAATATATGATGATGGTAATGATGATAATAATGATAATAGTAATGATAATGATACTAGTAATAATGATGATAGTAATGATAATGATAACAATATTGATGATAATGATAATAATGATAATGAGGATGAAAATTATAATAATGATAAAAATTATAATAATTATAAAAAGTATAATAACGATAAAAAATATAATAATGATGAGAATTATAATAATGATAATGATAAAAATATAATAATAATGAAACTGATAATATTCATAACAATAATAATAACATCAACAAGGATAATGTAAACAAGAACAAGAACAGTAATAAGAGCAATAAAAATAACAAATCAAAGATAACAACAGCAACAACGATAACAATAATGATAACAACATTAGTAATGATCTTTAAAATACAATGCTAAACTAATGCTATTTTTATCATAAAGAAAACAAAATACAGTTTCTTAGCAAAATACGATTCCATGGGATAATTCCTGGAAACAAGAAACACATACGTCACACATGAATGAAAATATATTTATGAATGAGTACACCCATACGTAGTAGGTTTTGGCTTTTCATTAATCTGGTTGCTTTGTATTTTGACAATGACTGTCGTGAAATGTGAAATACACCGTTTTTTTTTTCTGAATTACTAAAACTTTTCGCTTTTGGAGAGAAACGGGGCAGTATTATGTAGCTCGCGCAAACAACGTGCATATGGCCTTATTATAGTGATCACGAAGTCAGGTCTGGCTGATATGAACACCAAGGAAATGAAAAATGTTTTAGATTAAATTCTTGGCTCTTGCGCTTTCTTGGTCTCTCTCTAACTCTCTCTCTCTCTCTCTCTCTCTCTCTCTCTTTCACACTCTCTCTCTCTCTCTCTCTCTCTCTCTTTCACACTCTCTCTCTCTTTCACTCTCTCTCTCTTTCTCTCTCCCTCTCTCTCTCTCTCTCACTCTCTTTCTCATTCTCTTTCTATGTTACTCCTTTCTTTCTTCTCTCTTTCTTGCTCTTTTCTTCCTCTTTCTTATAGCTTCTATATCATTTTTTTTTTCTGAGTCTAGTTCTCTTTCCCTCTCTCTCTCTCTCTCTCTCTCTCTCTCTCTCTCTCTCTCTCTCTCTCTCTCTCTCTCTCTCTCTCTCTCTCTCTCTCTCTCTCTCTCTCTCTCTCTCTCTCTCTTCGCTCTCTATCTCGCTTGCTCTCTCTTTCTTCCTCTCTCTCTCTCTCTCTCTCTCTCTCTTTATATATATATATATATATATATATATATATATATATTATATATATATATATATATGTTCGCTTTTTCTCTCGCACTCTCCGCTCTCTCTCTTCTCTCTCTCTCTCTCTATCTATCTATCTATCTCCTCTCTCTTTATATGTATTATATATATATATATATATATATATATATATATTATATATATATATATATATATGTATATATATATATATATATATATATATATATATATATATATATATGTATGTATATATATATATATATATATATATATATATATATATATATATATATATTCTATCTTCTTCTTCTAACATAGCTCTCTTATCTCTCTTCACACTCTTTTAATCTCGCTCCTCTCTCTTCGCCCCTTCTCCCTCCCCTCTCTTCTTCCTTCACTCCCCTCTCCTCCTTGACGTGTGTTATAACCGAGATTATGCTAAATCGTGTTCGTGTGGACACCCCTGATAATGCCAAGCTATTCCAGGGGAGGGAGAGAGAACCAACGCCTTTTTTGAAGAGCCGGGAAACTAAGGTGTCTTCGAGAAATGTTTTGAAAATGTCGAGCTGTGACCTTTATACACAAAGGGGTGAGACGGTAACTGTGGGAAGGGTAAGTCGAGAAGGTTGTGTTTCTAGGGAGAATGTTTTTTTGTTTTTTTTATTATTATCATTATTATATACAATATTTCTCGGCATCAACAGCCGATGGGAATATTCGATGAGCATTATGTATTAATAAGATACAAGAGTATGTTCACACACCAAGGTATATATTTACTCACGTACATATACGAACAAAAGACCCTAACCCCACCTCTCATACACACATACAAACATTCACACACACACACATATATTCAAATAAAGACCCCCAAACCCGCTTCAGATACACACATATAAACGAACATTCACACAAACATATTAAAAAAAAAAAAAACGTGGAAGCACACGAACACCCAAAACACACATACAAACATTCACACAAACATACAAAAAAATAAAAATAGAATAAACGCGGAAGCACACGAACACCCAAAACACACATACAAACGAACATTCACACAAACATACAAAAAAATAAAAATAGAATAAACGAGGAAGCACACGAACACCCAAAACACAATCACAAACATACATACACACTCACTCCAAGTCTCCTCCAAAGCACTACAATCCCCATCACAGCTAATCAGAGCTTCCAATCCCCTATCGCGGGTGTCCCCCCCCCCCCCCCCGTATCCAACTCTACGAACACAAATCTAATCAGAGACTAACCCATTCGCTCCTGTTTTGGCTTATTTGACCGGCATATGGACAGATTAGCTATTGGGGATGCATTGATCTCTGGTTGACGGCCCTTTGTTGTTTTCTTCTGTGTGGGGTGACTGGCTGGTCGTGTGTGATTGCGATTGCATTATTTTCTTCTTCTTCTTTTATTGTAGTTCAGGGTAAAGGTGCATTTAGTCTGGTCTAGAAAAAAGATGAGAGAGAGAGAGAGAGGAGGCATAAAAGAATAAGAGAACATAAGGAAGGAAGAAAGAAAAGGCGAGAGTAAAAGAGGAAGAAGAGAGGAGGAGAAAGATAAATAGATAGACAGATGAGCACAGACAATAAAGCTTGAAGAGGAAATCCCCTTCATAAATAAACCATGCAGAGACAAAGCTCTCTCTCTCCCTCCTTCTTATATCAAGGCGCGTGTCGTGTGTGTGACATTGTGTGTGTCTGTCCGGTCTTCCTTGCTACTCAGTAACCCTTTGTCTCTCCGTGTCTCGTGCTTTTCCTGTGCGCTTCTTGACCGACACACTCCTCTTCTTCTATTTCTTATACCTACTCTTCTTCTCCTTCTCAATTTTCTTCATGTTCTTTCTTCTTCCTATGCCTTTTATCTTCATTTATGTTTTTTTTTCTTTCTTTCTTTCTTTCTTTCTTTTTCTCTTCCGCCTCCGCCTCTTCCTTCTTCTTTTCTTCTAGGTCAGGATAAATGTGCGAGATTCTTTAAGGTGTGTTATCGTTTATTCTGATTTAGAGCAACTCTGCATGATTGCTTATGCCGGTTTAGAGTGCATGATCGTTTGCTGTATTTTTGTTCAGATAAATGTGTGAGATTGTTTAAATAACAAATAGGTAATCAATAAGACATAAAAATAGATATGTATAAATGAAACAGAGAGAGAGAGAAAGAGAAGCAGAAAGAGAGAGAATGAGGAGAGAGAGAAAGAGAGGCAGAAAGAGAGAGAATGAGAGAGAGAAATAGAGAATGAGAGAGCGAGAAATAAAGAAATAGAAATAGAGAATGAGAGAGAGAGAGAGAGATAAAGAGGAATAGAGAATGAGAGAGAGAGCAATAGAGAATGAGAGAGAGAGAGAGAGGAGAGAGAGAGAGAGCGAATGAAAGAGAAATAGAGAATGAGAGATAAAGAGAAATAGAGAATGAGAGAGAGAGAGAGAGAGAGAGAGAAGGAAAGAAGGAAAGGGAGAGAGAAAAAGAGAGAGAGTGCGTGCCCTCACTTAATCAAATTCCTCGCAATCACTATTTTTTGCCCGTGCTAATATCCGTGCTCGGCATAAATCGTTCACAGCTCGACAGGGGGATGCCTTGACGGAGGGAGAGGAGGGGGGGAGGGGTAAGGGAGAGGAGGAAGAGAGCCAAGGAGAAGGGTGAGAGATATTATGAGGAAGCGAGAAGGACGATGAAGGAAGGAGAGAGAGGAAGTGATAGAAGAGGG
>NW_028234411.1:24103001-24105501 GCF_977035675.1 Penaeus japonicus
CACATTCAGAAATACACATTTACACAACCACACACACACACAAACACACACACACGTATGCGTGTGTGGTTGTGTGCGCGTGTTTGTGCGTGTGTGTGTGTGTGTTGGGTGTGTGTGTGGTTGTGTAAATGTGTAATTCTGAATGTGTGTACGCCTGTGTGTTTATGTATCTGTATGCGTGTGTGGGTGTGTGTTTTTCCGCGCGCGCGCGTGTGTGTATATGTGTTTGTGTGTGTGTTTCTGTTTGTGCGTGCATATGTTATATATATATATATATATATATATATATATATATATATATATATATATATATATATATATATATATATATATGAATTTATGAATATACATATATACATATACGTGAGAAGGACCAGATGAATCATGAAATTATTAAATAAATTATGAAATGAATTATTAAATAAATTATTATTGTTATTATGGTGATGGGGAAAATGACGTTGGTGATGATGATAGCAGCGACTGAGATAATGATTATGGTGATATGGATAATGATGATGAGGATGATAACGATGATGCACATAGGCACACACACATGGGCACACACACATACACACGCACAAACACAGACACACCCCACACACACACACACATACACATACAAACAACACACAAACACTCACATACATAAACTCACAAAGACACAGACGCGCATAATTAAAAGTGTACATACAAAGAAACACGCACAGACACACAAATACAAACACGAATATATATAAATATATATAAATATATACATATACATATACATATATATGTAAATATAAAAAACACACAGACACACACACGCCATTTTGTATCAAGCTCCTTATCAAAATCAAGGGGTATGGTTTCCTCGCAAACCCTATAACTCTTAGAAAGAGATTTTAGAAATTCTTCGCTGATTTGAAGGAAGGCAGCTTGCTTTAGTTCACAGCGATGTCGTGGATAGCTGAATACAAGATGTTCAGAAAGAACAGCAGACGCGGGTGCTTCGTAACTCTTACAATTGAGGGAGTTGAGGTCGAGTTTTTGGTGGACACCGGATGCTACTGGACAACTATAAGTTTCCAGCTGCTGTAGGAGCTGGGTCTTGCATACTAGCTTTCCGATTCTGAGGAGATACAGTTTGTGTCGACACAGTTAGAGATTGGCAGTGAATCCTACAAGCATTTATTAGCTTCGAGTCGTGAGGTGAAACTGAATCTTCTCGGTATGGACGTGTTCAGGAAATTCTCCTGTATAATTGATTTAGGCCAAGATATTCTAATCTTCCGGAATTTTGGACGAACGAAAATACCTGTACCTCAGCCATACGTCAATTGCAAGGTCGTGGGGAAGGCCGCTCGAGTTTATTTGGACACAGGGGCGAACGGGTTCCTGTTCGCCTCCATGCCAGAAGCACAGCGTCTTGGTATTCCACTGATCGATGTGACGGCGGAGGACCAAGCTCTCGCCTTCGGAGAACGTTCCGTAAGAATCAAGGTGGATTACGTAGCGAAGGACGTGTCCTGCAGAATCTTCGGGAAAGACTTCACCGGAGGATTATATGTCGTTCCAGTAGACATGGAATGCGAGTTGATAGCTGGTATAGAAATTCTGGAAGGTATGAGGATAATGTTCCCCAACGAAGGGGGGGTTGTCCTGAGCCCCTCGAGCAGTAAGGGTCGCAGGGGGCAGAAATAGCGCCCCCTTCGTCCTGTACAGCAGAGGGAAGAGGAAGACAACACTCCCAGACCTGACAACCTCAGTGCCAACAGTGAGGAAGGATTTCCGGCGCTGCAGAGTAGTTTCCGCTCCAAGCCGCGCCAACAGTGATGATGGAAGTCGACCTGCTGCTCCAGCGATCAACGTTCATCTCGAGATCGAGTCAACCAAACCAGGTCACGCAACTGCACAAACATGTACATATTAAATATCGCTGTAAAAAGAATGTAAAAACTGAAAAAAAATAAAAAAATAAAATATATATATATATATACATATACCTCTGTGAAAACGCATGTGCGTTAATAATTCAGCGGAGGTCTAGCTTACCCCTCTAGGGTTATATATATATATATATATATATATATATATATATATATGTATATATGTATATATATATTTATATGTATATATATATATATATGTATATATGTACATAAATATATTTAGATATATATGTGTGTGTATATGTATATATATATATAGATAGATAGATAGATAGATAGATAGATATAGATATATACATACATACATATATATATATACATACATATATATACATATATATATACATACATACATATATATACATGTATATATATATATAGATAGATAGATAGATAGATAGATAGATAGATAGATATACACACACACACACACACACACACACACACACACACACACACATATATATATATATATATATATATATATATATATATATATATATATATATGTGTGTGTGTGTGTGTGTGTGTGTGTGTGTGTGTGTGTGTGTGTGTGTGTGTGGCCC
>NW_028234411.1:24128001-24130501 GCF_977035675.1 Penaeus japonicus
AAAGTACTTGATACCAAAGCTCTAGAGCGAGGTAACTGGCCATCACAGCCAACACCAGCACCTCTTATTCAAAGGGCATCAACCTTACAGGGGACCCTACACCCTTTTGTTCTACTTGTGGACGACGTGGACACTTCTAAGAGAACTGCAGACCTAAATTGCAGTGTCAGTTTTGTGACAATAAGGGTCACTCAAAACCTAACTGTCGGGAAAAGCAGAACTTTGAGAGACAAGAACTGTTAGTGAAGTCCCTTGTAACTTACAGATAAATCAAAATTCTGCTCTCCTTCATTTCTTCCAGAACCATCTATCACACCAACCACGGGTATACAATTCTTATAAACCCCCTCTGACTAGCAGAGCACCCTTGCAGGAAACGCACAGCCAATAACCATTCACTGCTCCTGGGTTTATAGGGACTCATCAACAACAATTTTTTTCTATCATGAGTAAAAGGAAACTTGAGATGTCAGTCAACCTCCTTGGTTTCCTGGCAAACATTTGAGACTTAATATATAGCTATATTAACAGATTCAAACCTGATATTGTTGTAACGGTTGAAACATTTTTAAATCATTCAACAACTGTCAACAAAATGTAGGTGTCAGACCCAACCTTCCAACACGTCTTACCAGAACGAACATCCCGCCGTCTTCAAGACATAAATATCACCCAACATATGGCGAACTGTCTCTTACAGAAAGTAGGCACAAATAAATCTTCAGAGCCTCACATCAGTCCATATTTCTTAAAGAATTCTGCAAATGAGTTGGCACCTTTCTTGTCAATTCTTTTCCACGAATGCATTGCACAGCATAAATGGCCTAAACTTTGGAAGAAGGCGAGGATGGTTCAAATACAGAAGAAAAAGGAAAGCTGTGAAGTGGGAAACTACCGTCCTGTATCGCTTCCCTCGAACATTGGCAAGATACTGGGAAATATTAATCTCTGAGCAACTGACCCTATTTCTACAAGACCACTGTCTTCTCAACGAAAGGCAGTTTGGCTTCAGAAAGGGTCGGCCAGCAGCAGACCTTTCCCTGAGCCTTTAATTTGCATGGCACAAAGCACCGGATGATCAGATGATCACCTGCATCATTGCACTTGACATCCCTGGAGCCTTTGACAGAGCTTAGCATGATAGTCTTCAGGCCAAATGCAAAGCAAATGGCACAAATGGTAGGCCACTCAAACTGCTGGGAGAATATCTTCGAGGTCTCTCCTTACATGCAGTGTATAAGTAGTGTTTCTAGACCTCTGTTTTGGAATATCTATTTTAATGACCCACTTCATCTTGTCCCAAAATCATATGCATATGCAGATGAATGCACAATATTCTTCTCTTTTGACAAGGACCAGTTACATGAAGTTGGAAGAATAATCCAGCAGCGTTTAACAAGTATAACCGCCTGGAGACAACTTTGGGAAGCCACGTTTGCTGCAGAAAAAGCTCAAACGATGCACATAGATCTGCATCAAAATAACTGCACACTCAAACTTTCAATGACCGACATCGAGGTAGAGGACGCAGACATGCTGAACATTCTTGGAATTAATCTTAACAGAGGAATGAATTTCAAAAGCTATATCAAGGATCTCGCCAGGAAAGGAGCTGGGAAGCTGACAGTGCTGTGGCGAATAGCTCTTATCCTTGGTGCAATTCACAAGTGCGACCCTGATTTGAATACTCTCCCCTCACTTAGATGGTCTGTCCTCCGTCCTATTTACAATTTCTGAGGAAGGTAGATCACCGTCGGCTGAAAATGTCCCAATTCAGCCTTCAGCATCATTACAACACAGGAGGGATGTAGCTGGCCTCACAGCACTCTGCAAAGCCGCTCTTGAAATGGCCGAGACCCCCGCAAGCTAAAGTGAAAACACAAACTTATAGCAGAAAAGGTCAAGCTGCTAACGGGTTCAGCGTAGCGGTGCCGAGATCCAGGACGTCCCTGCACCAGCGATCGGTTCTGACTCACTTCACCTGTCCATGGGACAAGTTTGCTGCTTCTCTGGGCTTCACTTACTTCAGATCAATACAAAGTATTAAAGAAGCAACAAATAATTGGTTACTCTACAACACGTAGCTCACACATATGTTTATGTGTCTCGTATATACATAACCTTTCTGCATGTGCATGTATGTAACATCACACTCCTTTTGATAACAGTGATAAGCAAAATATATACATATATGTAATGCATTTATGAAACTGAAATAGGTAGCTTTTAGCTTTTAGATAGGAATCGTTAAAAATGCTTCCTTTAGCTTTCCACGTGTGCAAAGGCATGAATATACACTTGTGCATGATTTACTCTAATGACCATATATTTGTGTTTAATAATCTGTGAAAAAAGAGTTATTAGTTTTTCGTTTTTCTCTTGATATCTTTTTTCGTTGTCATTTATTCGTTCGTTCGTTGTTGATTCTTTTTAACAAAAGAGAAAGAAATAGATAACAGATGAAAATTATTTATATGAGTGCGTGTGTGTGTTAAGTCTG
>NW_028234411.1:24133001-24135501 GCF_977035675.1 Penaeus japonicus
TCAAATATATATACAGGAAAGATACCAGAGAACAAAACACTATTTCCCAGTGTACACAAGGGATTCAGTAAACTCGATTCAGTAAACTTGTGAGTTCCTCCAGTGTGACTAAATCCTTCGCCTGATTCTGCTAGTATTCCGCTCCGGTATATGATTTGAACAGTCCATTAACACTCGCTTAATCCCAACGTTTTGCCTGCTGCAGAGAAGGAAGGGGCTCTAAGTATTGTCCTCCTTCAGTATCATAGCACCGGATTTGCAGCAGTATATTTGTCTGGTAGGAATGTCTTAGTCTTCCCTAACCTCCACACTGTCTCAGAGATGTCTTCTTTATTCCCTATATTACTCTGGTTTATTTACAACGCTGAGGTCTCGGCAACAGACACCATCTCTCCTTGAACTTGCCAATCTCACTCAACAGGAGTCTATCTTTGTCTATTTTTGGTGCCCTTTCTTGCGTCTTTTGGGGGCTGCTGATGTATGATGTCTGAGTAATTGCTGTTGCGTTGGTCCCTGGGTCTAAGATCCAGAGGTTGTCTAATTTCATGGTCTAGAAACAACTCAGGGTGCTTCTGTGTGGTATTGTGGAAGTTTACTATCATTTCAGCTGACTATAGAACAATCGCGAGTATGGTGTGTGTGTGTGTGTGTGTGTGTGTGTGTGTGTGTGTGTTTGCTCGCATAGTATGGGCATGTGTATCTATGTATACATGCCTCTGGATATTGCCCGTTTTATAATGAAAATGACATCTATCATATACACAGTTGTTTAAAGGTACCATAAATTGCTAAACAAAATACACACCCCCCCAAAAAAAAAAATAATGAATAAATTAAATAATAATAATAATAATAATGATAATAATTATAAAAATGATAATAATAATAATAATAATAATGATAAAAATAAAAATAATAATAAAATTGAATCCAAAACCAAAACCTAATCACAAGCCGGAGTTTCCTTCATACAAAGTAAGAAAATACCTGCACGAACTTCCTTCATTTCCTTCATTTATGCCGAGGAAAATACACTACTTTGTACATATGCAAATTCCAGCAAATACAACCGCGGTATCTTGTGAAGAGAATATTCCGAGGTCATAATACTTCATGCACTTTGCAAGCACGTCGAACATGCCCGCATTCATGCATAGAGATGTGGGTGTACGACACAGCCTATCAAAGCATGTGTCATGGCGGCCTAGTGTTTGCAGAGCCATGGAAACAAATTATCCTTTTCCGTTTAATGGGAAGGACTTCAGTGTAGTGTCAGGACATTAATCACGTCTATCAAAGGAACAGCAATTCGAAGAAATATCTTACATATCCATATGGTAGATTTATTGTTTGATGTTGTTGATATTGGACATGAAAATGAATATATGTATATATGGGTACGAATATTAATTCCTTATTTTATTCATTTTCTTTCTCTTTCTGTCTTTCTCTCTCTCTCTCTCTCTCTCTCTCTCTCTCTCTCTCTCTCTCTCTCTCTCTCTCTCTCTCTCTCTCTCTCTCTCTCTCTCTCTCTCTCTCTCTCTCTCTCTCTCTCTCTCTCTCTCTCTCTCTCTCTCTCTCTCTCTCTCTCTCTCTCTCTCTCTCTTTCTCTATCTCTCTCTCTCTCTCTCTCTCTCTCTTGCTATCTCTTTCTCTCTTTCTCTCTTTCTCTCTCTTTCTCTCTCTCTCTCTCTTTCTCTCTCTCTCTCTCTCTCTTTCTCTATCTTTCTCTCTCTCTCTCTTTCTCTCTCTCTCCCTCTCTTGCTATGTCTTTCTCTCTTTCTCTCTCAAGATTTTATACGTCCTCCATCTATACATTTCTTGTACAATATTGACAACGCGAAAGTTTATGTATTAAAATCGATGCAGAAAAAGAAAGGCACATACAAAGCACATGATATGCATCTATCCTACAGCAATCTTGGAAACAAACGAAGGAAATAGGAAGGGAAGGAAGGGAGGAGAGATAGATGGACCGGTAAGAGGAGAGAAAGATAATGACCGATAAAGAAAACTAGAGAGGGCGGAGAGGAAGATATGTCTAAGAAGAGAGATAAGCAAGGGTGAAAGATTGATCAGGGAAAGATTGGGAGAGGGGAAGGATGAAAGGGAATAAAGGAAGGAGAGAGAGAGAGAAAGAAGGAGGGACAGGGAGAGTTAGGAAGAGAGAGAGAGGAGGAGGGAGAGAAAGAGAGACAGAGAGAGAGATAAACAGACACACAGACAGACATATAAGTAGAAAGACTGAGACAAGGATAGACATACAGAAACACAGACAGAGAACCAAAGATACAGAGACAGATTGAGAGAGAGAAAAAAAAGATGCAGAAAGTACCGGAAAAAATTAGATGAAAAAAAGAAACAAAACAGAGAAATAGAGAGAGAGTCGACGAGACAGAGAGGAACAATCACAATCAGAAGCCGGAGTTTCCTTCACACGAAGTAAGAAAAGACCTGTACGAACTTCCTTCATTTCCTTCATTTATGCCGAGGAAAATAC
>NW_028234411.1:24155501-24160501 GCF_977035675.1 Penaeus japonicus
GCGACGGAACGAGCCTTGCCCGTCTAAGATGTCACTGTTTTTTATTTTTCTTTCTTTCTTTCTTACCGGGGCCTTACTGTCACCTACAGTCAAGGTACAACAGCTGGGTGAAACCACTCCTCACCTTCTCCTCCCCCCCTCCCCCAACCACTTCCCTTTCTTCCCCTGAATTTCCACAACGACTTTCTTTCCTCCCTCAGGATCCTAGTTTTTCAACTACAGCTAGACTTTCATTGCACACATGGTTGCAAAGGCCATACAACTTAAACTTTCCCAGATTTCGCTCTACCCCTAAATTGGGTGGAACAGCCATACGGGATGGGCACTCCCTCCCCCCTCCATCCCTCCCCACTCCCCTCCCTCACATGTCCTAGTCTTCCCTAGCCCTCCTGCAACAGCCTTGCGGACTACCCATCAGCCCCCCCCCCCCTCCCGCTTCCCCACCCTCCCTCCAGCCCTCACCTGCCATCCCCCCCGGGCCTACACTTTCACCCAGAAGCCGAATTATGGATCAAAGGACAACTCGACGCAAAACATCCCATTCTCAGCCAGCTATCGGCTTCCCTACGGCATTCCCTGGACCCAGCTGTTTGAATAATATATACATCCTAATGGACTTCCGATGGTTTCAGTATGCAATTCCTGACCCCTTTACTCTTTGGGTTGGTTGTCTTCTCTCCCGGAGCGATTTTCGTCTCACTTTTATTTCGCGTGCTCCGTCTGTTTGTTTGTGTATGACTGAGCAGATCACACACACACACACACACACACACACACACACACACACACACACACACACACACACACACATATTCAAACAAACAAACAAACACCCATGCACCCACTATTCCTCAAAATTATTTGTTTTTTACTACACAAGCGTACACTATACAAACACTTTATCTGTTTATATCATTTTTTAGATATTTTTTTTTATAATTTCATCTAAATGGAAGTGCTAAACCAGTATATATTTATACATACATTATTATATATATGTATGTATATGTATATTTGTATAGATAGATAGATATGTGTGTACGTGTATATATACATAACTTCAATCGTTGATTTGGCGCTTGGGAACCGTAGTCGTAAAATAAATAGGAGGAGAACCAAGGCTGTGATAAATATCTTATTCTTCACAAAACCATATTTCTCCAAACGTTTCGAAAGGCATTGTAAAATTAGATTGGGAAACAATAACTTCAGGTTCGTAAAGTTTGATAATTAAATGAAATTAAACAAAAAACGTAATGAACATGAACATACCACCAAGAACAAAAATAATAACAACACACCATTAACAGGGAAGTGGTTGTTAGGGTAGCCGTTGGAGACCTGGTTTTCATCATGTGAATATGTCAAGATTCCGAAATAAGAAGGTCGAGTCTGTTAGAAGATGAGGATAGAATTTGAAAATCACACACACACACACACACACACACACACACACACACACACACACACACACACACACACACACACACACACACACACACACACACACACACACAAACAAACACACACACACACATTGTGAGTGAATTAGTGGTTTTCTGTGTGTGAGTGCCAGCGGATAGCGGAGAAGTGCGGTTCTGCCCTGAGGTGCGACTGTTCTTGTGGACTTACACATAAACTCAAGCATTCTGTGTTTAATGTTTTCTTGACCCTGAGCGTTTGGTGTTGCAACATTTGATGAATAATTATAGAATATTTGAATATATTTCTGAGGGGAAATGTGGCTTCTTCTGTATCACAGTGTTGACATTAAAGTTATTTGAAAATACAAAATGGAATCTAATCTCAGGGAATGAATATCTCAGTCTCTCACGCAACTGACCAAGATATGGTAATTTAGTTTCTTTAGGAGCGGTCGGAATGTTAATGTGGGTTTTCTGTATACAGAAGTGCATATGCGTCCATTTTCATTGGACACCAATGCGGAAAGAAAAGTAAGTCTGGATGTTGGTCATTGAGGTATGATAAGATTTCTTCTACATGTGACTGCTGTTTGAATAATAAGAATGAAACAACGTATCTTTTGTAAAAAAAGAAAAAAAAGAAAAAAAAAAAAAAAAAAAGAAAGAAAAAAAAAAAAAAAAAAAAAAAAAAAAGCTTGGAATCCTGTATTTTTAGGAGAGAAACAAATATTTTCTTGTCAAGACCAACCTAGGAAAGGGATTCATTCTGACTACATGTTGATAATTTTAGTTGTTTCCGAAAAAAAAGTACATAGCAAATAATGATTCAATATCGAAGCTAGCCATAACAGTTGCTCTGATTCGGTTGACGAAATCCAATGTTTTGACTGCGAAGTATTCATTAACTGTTAAGGGTTGAATTATTTGGACTAAACATACGGCTAAGTTATAATTAAAAGGCCTAAGGGGGAATGTCCGTCCTGTGTACTTTGGGAAGGCCATATACAAAGCCAGGTCAAAAGCCAGTTGCAAAGAGTGAATTTGTAAGTAGCTTCGTCCAGGGTCTTGAGGTTTTTTTAAGGGTTCTTGTTTAGCGTGTCCTAGAGGGCTGCCTAGGTCAACATTCAGGGGCTGAAAGTTCGAGGAATCTGAGAGGATGTTAGATATTTGGTAATTCTAAATAACTATGCCTACACACTTCCCATACACTCCCACCTCACTCCCCTCGCACTCCAATCTCACTTCCCTCACACTCCGTGCACTTCCCTTGCACTTCCCTCGCTCTCACTCTCCTCCCCTTTTAGCCTTCACATCTAAACCACTTCGCCCTCGCATTCTCAAGTGAGGTCATCTTCCTTTCCCCGTCTCCTCCTTCCGTTACAGATAGAAGAGAGGAAAACAGATGGTGAAACGCGACCTGCTTTCAGAGAGAGACTGAAAGGGAGAGAGAGAGAGAGAGAGAGAGAATGTTAGAAGGAGAGAGAGATATAAGAGAGAAAGGTATAATGAAAGAGAGAGAGAGAAAGACGTAATGTAAGAGAGAGAGACAGAGATAGATGTAAATGAGAAAGATATAATTTAAGAGAGAGAGAGTTATAAAAGATAAAGATAGAATGTAGGAGAGAGAGAGAGAGGAGGGAAAATATCGCAGAGTTCCGTTCATGACCTGGTTTTGTGTAAGATCAAGTTTCCATGTTTTTATTTGTTTCCTTATTTTTGTTTTTTTCTTCTAATTCTTGTATCACTTTCTCTTTTTAGTTTTGTGCGACTGTTTGTCAATCTGTTTGTAAGTGTCTCGACCAATCGATCGTTTAATTGGTTGAGTGTGTGTGTGTGTGTGCAAATGCATATATACATGATCTCGTTTAGCATAAAACGGATCGAACGATTTTTTGGAAAGCAAGTATTTGGATTGATTCATATAGATAAATAATGATCATTTATCACCATATATTATTATTTATCTGTTATCATTTGTTATCTCTCTTTCTTTCACTAACTTTCACTCTCTCTTTTCTCATCTTCTCACTCCTACTCTCTCTCTCTTTCTCACTTCTGCTATCTCTCTCTCTCTCTCTCTCTCTCTCTCTCTCTCTCTCTCTCTCTCTCTCTCTCTCTCTCTCTCTCTCTCTCTCTCTCTCTCTCTCTCTCTCTCTCTCTCTCTCTCTCTCTCTCTCTCTCTCTCTCTCTCTCTCTCTCTCTCCTTCTCCCTCTCTCTCTCTCTCCCTCTCACTCTCACTCTACGTCTCTTTTTTTCTCTCTCTCTCGCTCCTTCCCCCACTCTCTCTCTCTCTCTCTCACTCTCTCTTTCTTTCTCCCTTTCCTTCTCTCTCTCCCTCTCCCTCTCCCTATCTCTCCCTCTTTCCCCCCCCCCCCTCTCCCCCCTCCTCTCTCTCTCTCTCTCTCTCTCTCTCTCTCTCTCTCTCTCTCTCTCTCTCTCTCTCTCTCTCTCTCTCTCTCTCTCTCTCTCTCTCTCTCTCTCTCCTTCTCCCTCTCCCTCTGTATCCCTCTCCCACTCCTTCTATCCCTCTATCTCTCTCTCTCCCGCCCACTCACGCCTCTTCCATCGCCAGCAGAAGAACAAAAGAGGGCATAATCATCGGTTTCTTCCTCCGAGGCGCTTAGATTCTGAAGTCTGAAATTCTTAGAGGAGGAAATCCGACACCCAAATAACATATTCCAGCGCCTCCATTATGCTCCTCGACGCACGTTACAACATCTGAGGCGCAAGGCAGAGAAGATGAGAAACAGAACGGAGAGAGAAGACCCGTGAAGCATCCCCCGAGGATGATCGTACTGCATTCGGAGAAGACTGAACACCTGGAGGTCATGGTGGGACATGAGGCCAGATCGCCACCGATTCAGGAGAAAAAAGGATTAGCGACATCATCAGGGGTTGGAAAGACCACATTGGTCAGTTAAAGAATAAATGTCAAAAAGCACTCAATTTATTAAAGTGCATTTCTGGACACAAATGGGGAGCTGATAGAAAGTCTTTACTTATGTTATATAAATCCCTGATTAGGTCTAAAATAGATTATGGGTCAATCGTGTATGGATCGGCAACGAGCTCAACTCTGAAAGGACTGAATGTTGTGCAGAATGCATGTTTACGCGTCTGTCTTGGAGCCCTTAAGTGCACTCGCACCGAGCGCCTAGAGGTAGAGTCGGGAGTACCTCCCCTCCGTCTTAGACGCGGCCAGCTCGAGCTGTCTTACGCCGCAAAGTAGCCAGGCAGCCCCATCATCCCAACAGGGATGTTTTGCGCCGGCAGTTAGGGCCACAGCATCGCGGCGGAAAGCCGCTGTGCAATAGACTCGATGACCTCACAAATAAAGTCGGTATAGATCTCTCTACCATCGATACCCTGGTTCAGTCAAATATAGCACCGTGGGAGACACCCAATTTTTCCACCGTAGTAGACTGGCTATTATCAGCCAAAGCCACGGTGCCGGAGGTGGAGGTACGCCAGAGGTTCAGAGAGATCCTCATTAAACATCTTTCCTTTTTTCATTTATATACCGACGGCTCCAAGACAGACGAGTGTGTGGGTGCGGGTGTATGGTCGACTTAATG
>NW_028234411.1:24205501-24208001 GCF_977035675.1 Penaeus japonicus
CTATAACGTGTTTGATTTCATCCTCGAGAAATTCTAGGCTACAGATCCTTTCTTAATGCCCTGAGAAAGAAATCTATGACCACCCCAGATTTTGTTTTACTGCTGTGGGCGGAGTAGTAGTGGATATAATCATCTTTTTTTTTGTTGGTTTTCTATATACAGAGACACACAGGCCGTCGTTATCCCGATGGATCAGAGAGTCTACACACACACACACACACACACACACACACACACACATATACATACACAAACACACACACATACAAAGATGAGAAAGGTAGAGAGAAGAATAGGAAAAATAAATTGAGAACTTTGTAAAGCAATTACAAGACCATAAATAATCGTATTTATAATAAGAAATATTCGGCATTTAGAAAAATAATGATAAGATAAAAAAGAGAAATGAGAAACATGTCACATATAAAGAAAGAAAGTGGAGCAAAAGAGAAAAAAAAAATTGAGATAAAAAGAAAAAAAAATGAAGAAAGAGAGGAAAAAATAGAGAGTTACAGAGGAAAAAAAAGAAAAAAGAGAGAAAGGAAGAAATAAATTTAAAAACGAACCACACCACACCCTTTCCCCCTCCCCCATCAACCGGTAAATACTGCTCATCAACATAAATTAAAGGGAAAGAGAGGAATAATGGAAAGAGAGAGAGAGAAAAAAAAAGTAATGATTAAGAAAGACAGAAAAAGAGAAAGAAAGGTAGAGAGAATGACAGAGGTAGAGATAGCGAGAGAAAAAAAAATGAAAGAAACAAAAGAAAGAATACTAATATTATCAGGAATAATTAGAATAATAAAAAAGAAGAAAAAGGGCTCATGGAGCATGACTATCCCCTCCCCCCTATCCTTCTAGTCTTCCAAACGCGACGCATCAACATAATCTAACCTAATAGCCACATTCATCATGGCCGTCCCGCGCTGTCCCCACGATCACCTTTTGTCCTTAGGGAGATAACCTCAAAGGGGAAAATGATTAAGGGACAGCTATAGATAGAGCCTTTTCATGACAGGCAATGCATGGTATTCCATGGTCGATAGACGGGATGTACTGAAAGCCATGGCGATTATTATTCAGTCAGTGATACAGTGAGGATGGTTTCCAGTTGTTGATGATGAGTTGGCATTCCGCGCGGAGAGAGGCTGCTGGGTCAAATATTACTGTCATTACTATCATTAACATCATCATTATCATTAACATCATCATTATCATTAACATCATCATTATCATTAACATCATCATTATCATTAACATCATAATCATCAACATTATCATCATCATTAACATTACTATTACCATCATTATTATCACTATCATCATCATCTTTGTCATTAATGTTATTGCTACTAACATCATAATGTTGTCATTATCTTCATCATCATTACAGATATTCATCCAAGTTTGCAAGACAAACCTAATATATCAGTACACATATATACTGACCAACATGCACGCACACGCACACATAATCACACACACACACACACACTTACACTCAACCCTAACCAATAAATAATGTGTCTGCCTGTCTCCTCTATACACACAAACATACACACGCAGACATACATACCCAACCCTAACCGATACAACACACACACACACACACACACACACACACACACACACACACACACACACACACACACACACACACACACACACACACAAAAAAAAAAAAAAAAAAAAAAAAAAAAAAAAAAGCGACTTGTTTCATAATAAATATATCTATCAACCACTGACACAACACCATAATCATTACGCTCTGTCCATTTGACTCGACTGACTGACAGAGAAAAATCGTGTTCTTGTCAGGTCTTCTATCACTGACACAGCTGACAGTAATGCTTCGTATTTAGGCGTCCCAGTTTCCTTTGATTTGTGTGGCGTATTTTAATTTCTCAATGTGATGAGATTATGATGCAAATAATGATTGAGGGGGAGGGGGAGGGGGTAATAATCGGAATGTTATGGTTGCTAATTATAGTGGAAATGTTAACGAAAAAAAGGAATGATGGTTTGCTAGTTTATGACAATGATAATGGTGATAATGATAGTAAGTGCGTTAGTAGCAGTAAAACGATACAAATACTAATGACAATGAAAAAATATAATGATAATGGCAATAAGAAATACTGATGAATATGATAATGATAAAATCAGGAAGAAGACGAATAACAACAAACACCGCAAACTGAGTTTAACTTGATCTCAGTTAATTTGAGAATTAGGCCTATGGGTGAACTCAAAGAAATTCCAGGCTATACAGTGCCTTATTTAACAGGTCAGTGATCCCATCTTGGTCTTATTTGTATTCTGATTCACTTCTTGTTATTCTTAATCTCATGCAAGAGCATCTAGAATCTTCTATTCCGCTCATGAAATTATTTGCAAGAATTGACTTCTGCTGGAAACTGTGTGTGAAAACAAAATAACAAAAGAAAACACAGGAAAACACAAGAATATGCCGAAGGCCTCTTTGCTTATGCCCTGATGA
>NW_028234411.1:24213001-24218001 GCF_977035675.1 Penaeus japonicus
GGAGGATAACGATGTAATGATGATGATAATGATAATGATAATGAGTAGGAGAATGAGATGTTGGATAAAGATTAGGAGGAGATGATGATAAAGATAAATAATAATAAAATCTTAATCCCATGCCTCTTTTTATTTGCATTATGTCTGCATTTATAAGATGCAATTATCCTCTCAAATGCACACCTCTATCATCACCGGGGCAATGATGCAGTGTTGTCAGGTCGGGCGAGAAAAGTAGCGGTTTCTGCTACGTTTGAGGGGAGTGCGTAACGTGATGATATGATTGGGATATTTTCATGTCTTTTTACTAAATATGGATGATATTGATGATGATAATGATAATAGTAATGATAATAATAATAAAAATGATAATGATAATAATGATAATAATAATAGTAATGATGATAATAATAGTGATAAAGATGATGATGATGATGATAATGATGATGAGGGTAATGATAATGATGATAACAATGATGATAATGATGATAATGATAATAATAATAATAATAATAATAATAATAATAATAATAATAATAATAATAATAATAATAAATATAATAATAATAATAATGATAATAATATAAATAAAAAATAATGATAATAATAATAATAACAATAATAAATACAGTAAGAATGATAGTCATGAAACACATATGAATCACAAATGCTGTAGATCCTATGAATGGCTGCTCGCTACTCGCCCTCTGATTCTTTTAGTGAAATCACCAGCGTATAGATAATGGGAAAGTGGTCAAGATTCGATAAAGTGCTTAGCTGAAAAAATACTCTATTTGGAAAACGGTTAGAATGAAAAAATGACCGGACAAAGGCCCGCTGTAGTACCTGTTTGTATTGGGTTTCAATGTTGCGAAGTCCGCTCTTTTTCAAGTGTGTTTCCGCTATATTCCATCGGGAAAATCTGGCAACACTGTCGATAGAAAAAGGCCGGATACAATTTCACTTGTAATTATACGGATATTGATCTCTGGTAAATAAATATTAGTAGATGACTTTTCCGATAAGCGGTATTTGTGGTATGTTTTTCCGCGCTTATGAATTAAGGCGTGAGAGCGGTCATATGCAGAATAAAAAGGAAAAATATTATCACAAGACTGTTATGTGTGATTACTTTATTTCATTCACTATGAAAAATAGCGTATGACAAATGTATTCTATTAATAATCAGTGACAGAATTGTGATCGTGATATTTTAGAATTTACACTAGTTTGCCCTTTCATCAGGTTAAATAAAGAAAATATTTGACGTCAGCCAATTGCAACTAAACGATGTAAAAAAAAAAAAAATAAAAAAAATACGGTACAGCCCCAATTTACCAAGTCCTTCTGTCTTTATTTCATCAGCTGTGTCACTACATTAATAAATTGGTGCATTAGAGGCAAAGAAGTGAACAACGGTAGTGGTGATTGTGAAAGATAAAAGTTAAATACTAAATTGCCTGATATGTTCTGCTTAGGATATTGTTTACTAAATAATTTTCTCATCTTTTGTTGTCCTTGTCTGGATTTCTTTTATTGTTATTCCTTTACTAGTCTGTTCTTTATTTCACTAGGCTTAGGTTTTTACACTGCTGTGTTTAGACTGTAGGTTTATGAGATTAGTCATCTGGTAATTTTAAGCCTTCAGCAGAAGCACCAGAGACTTGCTTGTTTTGCCTACATGTTTACCTGTAAAGTCCTCAGCCAGATACACCACTCGGGAGAATGATTTATTTTAGTCGTTGTACATAAGTTTTAATGACTACACGTGCTTCCAACTTCCGTTTTTGTATTTATCATTTTTCTTTGGTATTTTTCAATTACTTTTAGTATTTTCTTTTATGATTCGTCTGGACGTCAGGAGGAGATTATCAGAGATTAGCCAAGTACTTAGCGCATGTTTTTTACATAAACTTGAATATCTGGGACGGGACCTCTGGGGTAGCGTGGATATTACGCTATATTATTATTAATTATGATAATAAAAGTAATGAAGATAAGATTTATGATAATGGTAACAGTGATAATTATATTAATAACATGGCAATGATAATGATATTGATAATAGTAACAATTGTAGTAATAATAGTGATAATGATGATGATAATGACAGTTATGATTATCATTACTGTTATTATGATCAGTATTATAATTTGTATTTTATTGTTGTTATTATCAATATTGTTACTGTTATCATTATTATTACAATTGGTGGCATAATTTGGCTTATTATTATTACCATTATCATTATTAATCCTACTATTATTATTGTTATTATGATCATTACTGTTGTTGTTATCATTAATAACATTATTATTGATATTTTTTATTTTAATTTTACAGCATATAATTATCATTCCCCTATTATCATTATCGTCATCATTTTGATTAACTACCCTCATCATTATTTTTATTTTCATTATCATTACAATCGTTGTTATAAACATTGCTATTAATGTTGCTACTAACATAACCATAATAGGTGTCTTAGGATATTGAAACCAATAACCCACACAGGGTTTACACAAACCGGTTTATTCCAGAACGCAGGTAATCCGTCGTTATGGTACAGGAAGAGGTACAGTGGTACAGTGGTAGCGCAGTCGATCCTGGTTATATAAAGGTTTAACTATCAACCGTTCCCAGCATTGGTTGCGCGGGTGTATGGAATGTGAGGGCGAGGCAATTAAAGGTATTTAGGTCTTTTGAGGGTCAACATAATTGGGAGACAGCTATGTGTGAATTGCCTAATCATCAGGGTTGATCTAACATATGCCTCATTACTAGAATGTGTATTTATTTATTCTTTGTATTTTGATGTATTGATGTTTTTGGTGTCATGTATAAACACACTATATAATCTTCATGATTATCATTACTATTGCTATCATTATTATTATTACATTTCTATCGTTATCGTTATTATTGTTGATATCATCATTCTTCATAATGAAGATATCATTATTGATAATGATGGTGATAATAATGCTGATAATAGTGATAATAATGATGTTAGTAATGATAATGATAATAATGATGTTAATAATGATAATGATGATAATGATGTTAGTAATGATAATGATAATAATGATGTTAGTAATGATAATGATAATAATGATGTTAGTAATGATAATGATAATGATGTTAGTAATGATAATGATGTTAGTAATGATAATGATAATAATGATGTTAGTAATGACAATGATAATAATATTAGTAATGATAATGATAATAATGATGTTAGTAATGATAATGATAATGATGTTAGTAATGATAATGATGTTAGTAATGATAATGATAATAATGATGTTAGTAATGACAATGATAATAATGATGTTAGTAATGATAATGATAATAATACGGATAATAATAATAACAGCAATGGCTCTTGGATACGAGTGCAATAGTTGATAAGTGCATAAAACGCGAAGACAAGAGATAGCGAGAGAGTGATTGAGAAAGTAGTAGGTCGTGTAATAAAGGATTATTGGTTAAAAACAGCTTTGGCATTCGCGTTACGTAGCATCACCAGCAGCAATGTGCAATGATTATTGGATGTGAATATCATAGATGATAAAGCTCTGCAAAAATCAAATAGGAAATCATTATTAGACGAGAACATGGCAGTTCCTAAAGTGGTAAAAAAGGACTAAGATAAAAGAGGGAGATAGATAGAGGATGAGAGAGGTGGGAGGTCAAAGGATAACACCAGAAGGCAAACACTTATTAAAAAAACAAAAAACAAAGTCGGTACTACCCAACATTTCCATATTTGCCAATTACCAACCACGGCACGAATTCGAATTTTCACGAGCAAAGATGGTGAAAATATATAGACAGACATACATAGACAGATAGAGATAGATAGAACCACATGTAATTGGAGTTAATGAACATAACACGGGTTTCTACTCCACCTTACGCAGTACAAGATCAGTTTAAATCAGCAATGACAGCATGTACCCCCCGCCCCCCCCCCCCCCTTGCGTAGATAATGACACTACATCTCACCCAAGGGTTCTGTTTCCATTACCCCTTAATAGGGACTAGTGGGAAGCTGAGGGGAAAAAAGATGCTTTGTTAATTAGGACGAGTTATAATCAGGTGATTTTGGATTTTACTCCTTCCCTTTCCTTCTTTCTTGCTAGTCTCTCTCTCTCTCTCTCTCTCTCTCTCTCTCTCTCTCTCTCTCTCTCTCTCTCTCTCTCTCTCTCTCTCTCTCTCTCTCTCTCTCTCTCTCTCTCTCTCTCTCTCTCTCTCTCTCTCTCTCTCTCTCTCTCTCTCTCTCTTATATATATATATATATATATATATATATATATATATATATATATATATATATATATATGTGTGTGTGTGTGTGTGTGTATACATATATATATATATATAATATATATATATATATATATATATATATATATATATATATTATATATATATATATATATATGTATATATGTATGTATGTATATATGTGTGTGTGTGTGTGTGGGTGTGTTTATGTTTGTCTGTCTGATTGTATCTGTACATACAACACCTACACCATCCTGACAACTACGGATACCGACAGACAGACAGACAGACAGGCAAACAGCTCTCAGTCTCCCCTTGCTCGTTGCTGAAACTCCCGTCAGAATTAATCCAGCAACGTCTAGACATCAGAGACGAAGAAAGTCGCGTCGGACACAAAGAGATCTGTTGTTGTTCAATCTTCTCAGGAGCGAAAAGCGAGCGTGTTTTGAAAGGCCGCGATCTCCTCGTCAACAGTTCTTGTGAATTTCTTCCTCTTTCGACATTTGAATTCGTCCTGGAATTACAACGCCCGAGCCGAAAGTACTCTAGGAGTTTGAAGCACACTGGTAGGTTCATATCGAATTCTTCCTGAGAGTTTTATGGGTTTAGGAATCCAAGGCGTTTCCCGGGCGGTTCCAACTTCTCATCTCCTGCCAGAGTTATCGATCTGATAATGGAGGTCTCACCCGGGCGTACACATACTTATA
>NW_028234411.1:24253001-24255501 GCF_977035675.1 Penaeus japonicus
GGGAGGGTATTATATATATATGTATGGGATATCAAAAAGTACATATTGTTATTATATTGATAATGCTAGTAAAATTGTCATTACGCTCTTGTAAATGTGATTTAGAGGAGGCTCAAGGGAGCTGGAATGAAATTGGTGGAGGTTTTGTCACGGAGGCAACTAGCCAGATCATCGTCTCTATAGCTGGTGGTATTAAAAGCCCTCAATTGTCCAGGGAACAACCATAAAAACACTGGTGTGCCAGGGGAATTTACAAAGTTCACCTGAAAAAAACAACAACAAAAAAATGATCACACAGGTTCGTTCAGCACACAGCGCCAAGCACCATAGGCTGGTATGGTCCTTCCTGTACCCGCTGCCACCACTTTGTGGTGACTCACCTCTTGTGATATTCACCACAAAGATATTCAGGTTGTACACTGTTCTTCTTTGCTATCTCTCTCTCTCTGAGTAGAGGGTAGAAGATACGCTAGTTCACTAGTTTCTTTCTTTACTAAGTAGACGCACAGTGTAACAAGTATATATGTTCATACTAAAAGCAGCTATAATATATTTGTGCAATATAGATACACACACCTATCACACATTCGCACACACCTCTTGACAGACCGAAATTCCGGGGTAGACTCGCTGCCTCGAGGCGTCACTTGCCTCTCTCAGTCTACCAGGTCAGCAGATCTGACCTGGACCTGGCATGGCAACCAAATGACCGATATACATAAGTGATCACGTGGTGGCGTGACCATATCTTAGGCGTGCATAAACACCCACAGGGAAACTTCCACTGCCACAGATTTGGGAAATTCCCCTGGCACACCAGGGCTTTTATGGTTGTTGCCTGGTTAATTGAGGGTTCTTAATACCACCAGCTATAGAGACGATTGTCTAGCTAGTCGCCTTTTACCAGAGCACCAAGATGCACATAGGCTGTAATATTTGCCTGACCACTCTATTTACTACAAATACCATCACTACAATTGTTGTTATATACTAAGACTACTAAATCTTTAAATGCAATCCTTTGATACTATATTTGTCAGTATCACCTTCCTGTTACTTTTGTATAAAATTATCATAGAAAATATCTTGTAAAAGTCTTTTTTAAAGAAAATAAAGTTTATCCTTTGGGAAAAACAGTGCATAGAGAGTTAAAATTAATGCACTCAACACAATTTCCATTATAGGAGTTTTAGAATCAATAAGTTCAGAAAGGCATTTGTTGCTAACTATTGCATACTACCTTTCAAAACATATTTTTTTCTTTTAATTTTGTTGGTCCAAACCACTTTAAACTTGCTATAATCCTTGATAGAAGGCCTACAATCTTATGCCAAACTAAATAGTGGCACAGTGCCAAATTATTATTGGGGTTTCTGTACATTCAGCACTCTAGAAAATGCCAACAAACTTCTTCTATGTATATGCAGCAAGATATCTGAATTTGATAGTAAATTGCCAGAGAGGCTCATAAGCTGTCTTACCAGAATAGCTTAAATATGGTGAAGGATTATTGGCCTTTCCAGAGAGCCAAAAGTACAGAGGCTAGTGGGGGATGCATGGGTGAGCTAGCAACCTTTACCATAAGGGGGACATTCTGAGAGAGGGATGAGAATTGGTTTGGGTAAATAAGGAACAAAAAGGAAAAAATAAAGTCAAGTTCTGTTTTCAACGCATATTGGTCTGATGGTTAAAAATCATGAATATGTACCAAATATAGCAATACAAATTTTACCTCCTTGACCGGTCAGGGAGGTACAATTTGTATTACTATATTAAATGCGTTATTGCATTCTACCATCTTTCTCACATATACCAAATAGTTTAAACTACCTCAATCAAATAAGTGTTACCTTTGTTTAGAGCTTCAGATTCCTTGAAATAGCTATAAAATCTTAAGAAATGATTGAGTATTTTATATTGTGTATGTTGATACCATCTCTTGTTTGCGCATATTTGCATATTGCAAATTTACCGGAAAAACAATTGATAAATACATGTATTATCAACCACTTCTTCTATACTATTTATTCAAATATTTTGAAAAAAAAAAAATTGATTTTTTTTATGCATTAAAGATAAAGGTTCAAAGATCACTTGATAATGAATTAGTAATTCATAAGGCCATGTGTTTGTTTATTTGTTTTTTCTCATTTAGCTAATGTTTACTGAAGGTAGATATGTTTTCTTAGATAGTGAGTGGAGATTTTATTTATTTAGACCAATTTAAACCAGTTGAAAGTTATTGAAATTTATTTAAAAAAAAGAAAAAAAATTCAGTCACATATATCTTGAAATTTTCTGTCTGAACAATTTCTTTATAGACGTAAAATCAGGTCCTATGAGTGGAAAGAAAAAAGATAGAATTAAAATTGATTTTGGAAAGGAATGGTCAGTAGGACCTTAATGTAGAAATGAGCAATTTTTCTATATTGCAATGAGAGGAGTCCAACTGGGATGATCTGTGAGCTCGGGAGAGGGTTTATATATGTGTTTATATAAG
>NW_028234411.1:24260501-24270501 GCF_977035675.1 Penaeus japonicus
TATCATGTCATATGGCACCGCTTCCCATCAGGGACACAAAATTATGTCATGGCTCTTTGTATGGCTGGCAAGTCGGTTGATTGTGCACATAGCAGGTGGCCATGGCTTCAGTAGGTGAATAGCCCAAGGCATCAGGCCTACGCATATCCCTATTCCCTCCCTGGCGTTGTGTCCAGGCGGAGACAAAACCACCCCTGTGTTAGCAGTTTAGATTTCACTTCTAATATTTTTCCTTTGTTTTCCTTGTTTTTTATTCTTTATATGAGGAATGAACAATGATTAGTATTATTCATACATCTAGAAGAATACAAAAAGAACTGTACTGTTACCTATTTTCAGCCGACCACACTGTAATTCTGGGTTTGGCGAGCATCCTCTGTACGTAAATGTCGACATGAAGAATGGAGGAACGCAAACTACATGGATAGATTCCCTTCAGGCTGCATTTGCTGGAGTGCAGGTAATAGTTCTATAGTTGAATCATTATCAGAATAATTTGATTCTAATGAAGATTTAATGATCAAAATATTAATTACACATCTTGATTTGTATTGTTATTAATTTTCATTCATCTTTTTATTAGTCAGGGTTTATAAAATATACAGCTGTTATTCTATACCTCCCCTTCCCTCCAGTTAATTTGTATTTGATGGTCACTCACTCACACTTTATTTGCCTTCATAAAAGTACATATTGAACAGAATCAGCCAACAGCCAAGGAAATGAACCCACTGAACCCACTCTCATTATTTTTTCTCTCTCGCTTGCCCTTTACCTATCCATCCATCATATTAATTTACTGTACTTGCCTCCTAAGTTCTGTGCTTAGATATTAATGGAGAGCCATTTATCCATAGGTTTTAGCTGGAGACATGGAAGAGGCAATTTGCACACATGCCCTCTACTACACCATCTGGAAGAAGTATGGGGTCTTGCCCGAGAGGTTCAACTGGCAACGCATATCTCCGGATGTAATGTTTTATCCTCTGAGACCAGAGTTCGTCGAGTCAACGTATCTTCTGTATCAGGTACCTTCTCTTTTCTTTTCTTTTTTTTTTCTTCTTTTTTTTTTTACTTTTCATATTTTGATTCTTCCCCATCTTGTTCTCTCTCTCTCTCTTTCTCTCTCACACTCTTAACCCTTTCCCTGTCACCCCTCCAGAGGCGAACATTTTTCTAGTTGTCACAGGTCTTTGATTTTTTTTTAAATTTAAATAGTAGAATTTACGTTAATTTGAGTAGCCAGATTTACTAAGAAAGGGTTAGAGAACACGCTATAATTAAAATATTTTTGATAAATGTTCATTATTAATCTTGTGCCTGAAGACTGTGATGGCAAGGTGTGAATCCCCAACCCAACAGCCAGAGTCACATGATCTGATCCGGTACTTCTGTCAAAGAACCTTCCTGATATTTTTTTCTGCATAGAAACAAGCAAAGAGTAAAATACAATATTCCTTCTATTGTTTTGCATATATAAATTATTTAAAAAAAAATCATTCGTGCGTGCATGCATATAGGGACACGTACGCGCACAATTATATATACAAAATTGCTTTATATGTATTTCTATATCCGATGTGTATCTACCTATCTATCTATATATATGTATGTGTGTATTTATATATATAATCATTTATATGCATACATACACACAAACACACACACAGTATATATATATATATATATATATAGTATGTGTGTGTGTGTGTGTGTGTGTGTGCACACACACACACACACACATTATTTATCTATCTATTATCTATATCTATATCTTGTAAGCGAGAGGTATAATTTTTCATCTTCTTTTCTTACTTTTTTTGTTTTCCTTATTATTTTCTGCTACCTGTCTATCTTCTTTATTTTCCCTCTTTCTTTACATCATTTAGATAAAAGACTAAAACTCCCCCCCCCCCCTATATACGTATCCTTTTCCAGAGAAAGGCACAATTATATCTAGTTTGTGAGAGAATGGGTATAAGGTTTAGGTTTCCTTGATGTTCGATTACTTTTATCAATTTGAAATGTAAATGTATTTCTATTTTTTTAGCAGGATCTTATTTTTCTTACTTTTTTTGTTTCTCGTGGAGGTTTGATTAACTTTGCATTAATCCAATACAGTATCAATTCACTGTATGCTTGTTATGCTTCACTTAAATTAGACTAAAACTCATTTCCCTTTTTCACTCCTATTCAGAGAAAGTCTTCAATTATCTAGTTTGTAGAGAATTCATTTTAGGTTTCTTTGTTCGACTTTCTTAACCCATTTGAATGTAAATGTATTCTGAATGAGATGTTTCAGGGATCTTATTTTACTTTCTTCTTACTCGGTGGAGAGGTTTGATTAACTTTGCATTAATCCAATACAGTATCAATTCACTGTATGCTTGTTATGCATCACTTAAATTAGATCGAGTTCATTTCAGTTTTTCAGCCTCGGAATTCAAATAATGTCTTCTTTAACTCTTAACTTGTATTTCATTTTCACTTCTTTGGTCACTTTCTTAAACTGCCATTTTTCTTTTCAATTATTCTTTCTGATACCTGCTTCCAAACTTAAAGTGTCATTGATCTGATACGTTTTCAGTGAATATTGAAAAGAGGCTGTTTCCCAAATTGTCATGAGCCAGATTAATCAGACATATGGTTTTGGGCTTCTAGTACTAGATCTTTATAAGGTGTGTGATTTTATTTATTAACTACAAAAAAAAAATCAAAAAGCAATTCAATTATTTTCTTCTCTTCCTCTCTCTTTATTCTGATAGATGAATTTAAACAAAAATTTAACATTGTCTCTATGCCTCCTGACAGAGACCTGTCTCAGTAGCATTGGAAGGGAATATAGGAGAAGCCTTAGATTTTGCTTGCTATCACACAGGTAAATATGGTCTTTTCTCAAACATCTTTCTTTTTTTTGGTAAAGGTCATAGGACATAGTCGTTTTTTATTAATCTATATGATATTCTAAGATATTTGAAATAAAAGTCAATATTAAATGTGAATAGTCACTGATTTGCTAGCCTTTTTAGCACAACTTATGAATGGGTCAGCAAAATTTCACTGAAAACAGAAGTTTGAATAACATGGCTGTGTGATGTCCCACACAATTTCTATATGATACGTGTTAATAAGGATAATTTACTGAATATGGTGTACTGTAAGGTTGTTGGATGTACTGTAGAAGTAGAAGCAGTGGTTTGCCAGACTGGACAGAGCCAACTCTGGATAATGTGAGCTGTGATAAATGTCTGCTGTGGTGGTGGTCGTGGTAGTATGGATGGCGTGGCTATGATAACCAGGTTGGTGATGACCATGATAGTTCAAGATACTTCAAAAGCATTTTTTAATACTAAGGCTTTTAGAAAGACTACATGAGTATGGAAGTGTGAGTGATATTCTCCAGTTGCTGTTGTAAGAGATTTAGCCACAAAAATTGAAAGAATGTATTGTTATGATTTTCTGTCTTTTTTTTTTTACCTGTATTTAACAACACATGAGCCTCATGGTCACGATCTTGATTTCCTTCTGTTTTATTATCTTCTCACCATAACATCAGGCCATTCAGCCAATTGTAATTGATCTTCATTCAACTCACCGAAACCCATGTTGACAGTTATGTCATACATGGCCCCCTTGAGGGACATGTGGTAAACTGTAATTTTCCATCAAATTCAATGTTCTTTTTATGGCTATTTTCAGTGCATTGCTTTGACTATTTCTTAATTTTAGATTGCCATGTCCTATGACCTTTAAGCCAAAGGTTAAAAGCTAAGAAGGAAAAGAAAGAAGTTAAGAAAACATATGGGGGAGCAGAATAGCCAAATGCGTTGTCTGGAATTATTTTAGATTTTTAAATAATCCTTTTCCAAAGATAAATAATGCTTGCAATATATATTGGCTTTCAAAATGTGTTCACTGCAGGTAAGAAGCTAATGGTTTTACAAGTCTATGCTAATTGTTATAATGCCATTGTAAATAATTATTACTGTTATATTATTGTTATCTTATAATGATTATAATTATTATGATGATGATGTTGAAATTATTACTAATGACTTTTACTATTTCCCATTTCATTGTTGAGCCTAATTAGTTCTGCACAGTTTGTGTAGCTCACTTTAATTTTTGTCATAGTTTCTAAGCTTGCCATTTCAGAATTTTTTTTTTTTTTACAATTTCTCATGCTGTAATGGTTGAAGAATAACAAGGTGTATTGATACTCATGTGTAAAGTATAACAACATGTACTAACAAGGTCAAATATTTCTTTCATAGGCAACACGTAACCCCTTCTACCTACATGTGGGAAGAGATATCCTGACATCGCTGAACAACTTGACGCGGGCGGAGTGTGGCTACGCAACAGTTCACTCTGTACTAGACATGACACTTGAGGATCGCATGGAGTCCTTCTTCCTGTCAGAGACTTGCAAATACCTATACCTTGTAGGTCTTCTTTGTGTGTGTGTGAGTGTGTGTGAGAGTGAGAGTGAGATATATATGTATATATATATATATATATATATATATATATATATATATATATATATATATAATATATATATATATATATATATATATATATATTATATATATATATATATATATATATAATATGTATATATATATATATATATATATATATATATATATATATATATATATATATATATATATATATATATATATATATATATATATATATATGTCTTATATTTATGCACATGTTTTCCTCCGTAGTTTGTGTGTGTGTGTGTGTGTGTATGCATGCATGCATGTTTGCATATGGGTGTGTGCTTATGCGTGTGTGTGTGTGTGTGTGTGTGTGTGTGTGTGTGTGTGTGTGTGTGTGTGTGTGTGTGTGTGTGTGTGTGTGAGTGTGTGAGAGAGAGAGAGTGAGAGTGAGACATGTCTTTTTTATTTATGCACATGATTTACTCTTTAGTAGGAATGTTTTTTATATTCTATATAATGAAGTCCTTTGATATTTAGTTGTTGTTTTTTTGGATAACAAAAGAAGTGACATGAACGTAGACATGAATTGAAACTTTCTTCTGTCAGTGAACCTTTTCCTAACATATTGAAATCTGGATTTCTTGCAGGCTCCAGGGAAAAAGCTTTAGTACATGAATAACTCATAAAAGAAATCCTTATATAAGAACTGTCATTGATTCCTCTTCCATTTCCAGCTCTTTGACATAGACAACCCAGTGAATTTGAAGTCCCACCAATACATGTTCACTACCGAGGGCCACATCCTGCCTCTGGGACCTTGGCTGCGTAAGAAGAGATGGGACATCGACCTCTTCCAAAATGCTGAAACTGTGATACAAGTCAATGCTTCAGAGGCTTCTGTGAGTTATCAATCTCTCTCTCTTTCTCCTTGTGTGTGTGTGTTTGTGTGTGGGGTGGGGGATGATAAACAATGGTAAGAGTTCCTGGGTTTATTAGGGAGAAACTGATTTGTTTAGATAAAGGGAACAGCAGCTAAGCAGGAACAGGGGATCTTAACCCACTCGCGCCAGATAACGTGCTGACACATTTCGTGTTTTTTGCGTCAGACGCCGGTGACGAGATATCTGGGCAAGGCCAGCACTCGGGGGGAGCGAGTGGGCAGCCCAGGCTCGCAGCTTGTGTGCCTGAGAGTCTTAAGGCATTAGGCTTATTCGTTCGAAAACCCTGGCATTACGACCATACAAAGCCGGAATCGCCCCAGTGTGAATGGGTTAAGTGATGATCTAACCCAATGCCAACGGGCCCAGCGAGTTTTGGCAACCCCGTACTCCAGGCCTAAGTAATAATGCCTGGGTCATGACACCGGGTACTGTGACGCGGCATACGCAGCCTACTGGATGGAATATGAGCTTGACTTGCCACTTTTTTGATTGCATGTGTGATTTTTGTATTTTCCGTAATATGTATGATTTGAATGAAAGATGATATTGAGTTGACTTTGTGAGGTGTAATACAAGCTTTATCAATGTTATAATGCTAAAGCTAAAGTCAGACACATACGTAAATTATGTGAAAGCTTTTTCTTCGACAAATAAAACTTCTACCCATGTTGTACGTTCATAATCTCTCTGTAGCTCAAAAACATCATTGCTATGGTATCATGAGGGGAAACAATTATTTATGTAAAAAAAAGAATAAATACAAAACATAAATATAATAAAAATAAAACATATACATATAAAAAAAAATTAGAATTGGTCCCTAATGTCGACACCCTTCATGCCAACATTGTAATCGGCAACGACGCGGGGATGGTGCAGAGCATTGTAATGATATTACGGTCACTCCACTGCTCCTATAGTCTACATCCCCCTTCTTTGTCACGGTGAGGTCACCGGGCATCCACTTATGGGTTACCCTCACTGTCCCTACCACATTCATCTGTCAGGACTGGAGTATATGGAAAAGAGATGGGGAAGTGTACCAGTTGTCTACAAAGACAGTGTACTCTTTCCCCATGCTACCACTCATCTCCAACAAGTCCAGTACTGCCTTCGTCGAGGCTGGCGCAGTGCTTTTATCCTGGCCCGTGTAAATCCGGAAACATGAAGTGAATCCGCTGGACGGGCCAGTACTGGTCGACAATTTGTACACCTTTAAACCAAACCTAGCCAGCTTGTTTCTATTAAAGGTGACAAACCTCAGCCTCCCATGAAACTTCCACAAAGACCCGTCTATGGTGATGTCTTTCTCGGGGACTAAGGTCTCAACAAAGGCAGTGTTGAGGGCATTCGTAGTTTTCACAGATGATCCTCAGGAACCTCATCCCCATCCTCCAGATACGCAAAATGGAGGTGGGTTGTGAGGTGGTCAAACCGATCCCAGGACATAGTGAAAATAGCTCAACACGAACGGTTAGGTGATGGGACCAGAAATCCTGGTAACAGGGAAGTTTGTGGAACAAAATCGTCACCCGTAGACCAAAGTACACTATCAGCTCCTCCTTGGACATGGGAGTCCACTTCCTCATATGAGGAGAGGCAGGAGGAGAGATACCTGCATACCTAGAAGCAGACATAAAAGAAACATCAGTAACACAATTCCAAATTATATGTACACAAACTGTAATAATATAGGAGACAATAACAGCAAAAAATTACAAACTCACCTATTGGTCTCGTGTAAGATGAAAGATGTGTTGAAGGAGATTGTTAATGGAAAAACACTGGAATATCTCAAGGAGGCTCCTGGTTGCATTCAGGTCTGCCTTGACCCCAGGAGAACCAGCAAACCCGAACCTTTTCAGGATGTTATCCTTCTTTCGCCATGTCGAGTAATTTATGGGGGTCATCAACCTCCTTTTATACCTGAGGTTTTCCCCAATTTCCCGCCAGGTGACCGATAGCAACGTCATACCGAATGGGGAAGAAGTAAGCCAATCAGATCAATGGAATGACTTTATATTCTGTGACGTTGGTTACATGTGATTTTATGTAAATGGTGACGCAGGATTCACATGATCCATGTGACAAAATGTCATCATGACTTCACATATTCTGACGTTGGTCGCATGCGACCACGTAAATGATGATGCACGATTTACATGACAGAACGTCATCATGACGTCACATGCTGTAACGTTGGTCGTAGTGACGGGATACTCAAGTAATTTCAGGTAAAATCACTGCTTTTACCTGTTTACTTTGCACCACCACTGCTGTTGTAATGGTGGCGCACGGCAAAGGTGGAAATGCAATTTGTGTGTCAATATGTAGTGTCAATAGATAATTATGTTTAAAATCATAAAATCACTTTATTTCGATTATTTCTTGCCTTAGAACACTCCCACATATCACTTGCCATCAACTGGTACATTTTCAGAAATGTGACACACATGTGACGCCCGTCATAAACAATTTACAGGGACATCACACTGGTGTGGCATACCATCATCACACACTATCTGCCATGTCACACGGGTGTAACACCCGTTGTCATTGGGTTAAAGAGCACCAAGGGGCACACAAGAGCACAGGACTAAAGATCTCCTCACGGCCTCAGAGCTGGTGCTTGAGTCACTTAGTTGAAAGCAAGAACAATCTTACCAGCCTGGTCAGATCAGAGATGTTCCTTGCTTTGCTACTTTCCATATATTTGTAATGTGAAATATAGGTCTTGCAAAAGTAACTTAAGTGACTTTTGGTAAACAATACATGTGGATTGTAAAGTGAAGAGGTGGCACTGCATGTAATGTATAGTGATTAGACGATACTCTGTTTCTGTGTGTTGTCATTATGTGAAATGGATAATTTCATCATTACTAATTGTGTGTGTGTGTGTCTGTATGTGTACTACTTTCAATATCAAAGTCTTTATTTTATTAATATTATTTTTCTTTTTTTCTCAGTGTGCAGCAATAGATCAAGAAAGAACATATGGCCTGCCATTAAGAAGTCAATATCTGGAGCAGATTTCAGGAACGCTTGGAGTTGAGTTATGATAAAGGGTCATGTTAGTGTTCGAAAGGCAGCCACAAGAGCCTGGAAACATTATCATAATATGAATTTAATACTGGAAATATACAGAGGCTTTTGGGCAGATGAGTGCGTTTTGAAGTAAAGTCGTATAATCTTATCCACTTCTTTTCTGTAGATATGCCTGCAATCAAAATGTTTGTTTAAGGGTTTTACACCAACTCTCTCTTAAGCTTTTTACACATGCATTAGGTTTGTGTATAACATTGGGTTAGAGATTCTTCATGGTTGTACTGCATAGTTCTTTTCCCTTTTTTTTGAAGTTGATATTCTGATGAATCTTTTTTCCCATCCTTTTTCCCGTTGACCTTTTTTATAAACCTTCACACATTCACATTGTCTGTGAAACTCTACAACACCTTTTTTTTTTTTTTTTTTTAACAATGTTATTATTATTGGTTGTGGTTCATGATATGTTTCATTTGTCATATCAGTTTTGACACTAAACACAGGCAATATCTAGCTAAGTGCCTAAAGTAAGTAGGTCAGTAAACTTAAATAACATTGATTTTCCTACCTTTACAAGAGAATGTGAGGGGGAGAATCTTGAGGATACATTAATCATTCATCATTCCAGTATCTTTAAGAAACTATTGTACACTTTTTTATATACCGGTATCTATCGTGATGTATCATATGCAAGCCTTAGATGTACTTAGAGATGTTTTAGAAAGGAAATTGAAATCTGTGTTGCTGGTGTGAGTCATGTGAGTTGATTGTGGGAGAACAGTTCTTTATTTTCTATGACTTTTGATCAAAAACTATATTTTTTATCCTTTGCTTTCGTATATTTATGTAGGAATGTCTTAAAATGGTAAAATGGTAAGTAAGAATGTGTCTGTCTGTACATGTGTGCACATGTGTCTGCATTTCCTTCTACCATTGGAGTTTCTTTATGTAGAGTTCATTCCACCACTCTGATGACAGTAATTCCATTCATTTGACCTTTCAAAAGCTTCAAGGGGATGGAACTGTCATGTTGCAAACTGCCTTCTCATCCATTACATTACCACCTAGTAACCAATTCTTTTGTGATCATTCCAGGATTTCTAATAACTGTTTAAGGAGAGTAACTAAGGTTTTGCGTTTGATGAGTTTTGCGAGTTTGATTTTGAACAAAGGCGAATACATATGCCGACCACTTATTTCCTGTAAGTAGATTGATGATTTGGAAAAAGTGAAAAAGTGTTTGTAAAAGAAGAGAATATCTTAAATTGCTGTCCATTTATTTATTCTTTCATTCTTTCCTTTCTTACCAATCTTTTTTTTCTGCTTTCATTAAAAGCTATGTGTTGATTAGCAGGACGAATGAAGAGAGAATTGCTTACTTTCACCTAGGAAAACCCTAGAGAAATGAAAAAAAAAAAAATGTAAAAGTGAATGTCTTACCATTTACACTTAGTTCATGATTTTGTGTATTTCCATTTCTAGCATGACAGATTTCCCATAGCATTTCATGTATTTTACTTTCTTTCTTTCTTTTAAATTCAAAGACAAGGTCTTGCTCAACAT
>NW_028234411.1:24278001-24288001 GCF_977035675.1 Penaeus japonicus
ATAATCAAGATAAAATGTCTACGTTTCCCTTATATTTTCATCCCCTCAAAAAGGCTTAAATAAATATTTCCATAAATTACTACAGCCATGGGTGCATGACATCTCTTTACCAACCAGTCATAAATCTTTGCCAGTTTTCCATATAACAGTTTTATGGGCAGTTATCCAATTTTCCATTGAATATCAGATTATTGCTTCTTTATTTTCACAAATATATTTTGGTCTGAATTACTGGAAGAAGCCAATTTCAATCCATATGTCATTAAGGCTTCTGACCATTACTAGAATATTTATCTCTCTCATATATATATATATATATATATATATATATATATATATATATATAATATATATATATATATATATATATATATATATATATATTTATATATATATTATATATATATATATATATATATATATATATATATATATATATATATATATATATTATATTTATATATATTATATATATATATATATAATATATATATATATATATATATATATATATATATATATATGTATAATCAACAATTATGCTCATATTTTCCTTTTTCCAAGGTAACAAGAAAACTGCAATTTATTTTCTAGATACAATGTTGAATCTTGGTGAAGGAGAAAAAAAAGCTCATAATATCATCAGCTGTTTTGTAATTTCTGTCTCCATACAGATAGTGTTATGTATCTATAGCACATTAGAAATTAATTCTAGAAATAAAAATACAAAATCTAAGGTATTTAAGTACAGTTTTGCACTTGGAATATCAATTCATATTTTCTCCTTGACTTTCGTTGTAAATTCAAGATAATTAGCTGTGCAAAAATCCTTCGTGGAGACATCAGTTTGTGGAACCATTTGCAACTTTATTTTGGGGAACCAAGAGATTGAAAAAAATGGATTAGGCTTAAACACATGTATTTTCTAACAAGATCCCTTAGTCTGACAGATTACACTAACCTGCAGAGTTCATAGAATCAAGTTTTTAAAACTTTACAAATCAAAACTCATAATACAATTTAATTGTGACTTTTATTTGGTATGTAAACCAAAAGTAAATTACACATCACTACACTTGTATTCTTTGACACTTCATTCACAACAAATTGTTAAAGCACTCCTTCATGTCAGACATAACATCAATCACAAAGTCATCAACATAAAAAAAGCATCATCATAATTTAATTCACACATACTTATAAGTCTGTAACAGCCTTCATGCTCTACTTTGAAATTCCCAACTAAAAGAACAAAAACAGATTTTTTACCCATATTAAATACTACCATGTTGTTCTTCCTTCTTGATATTTGTGCATGATTTCGAGTAACCAATTACCTTTACATATTAAATATGAGTAATTCTATATGAACCAAACTTTCATGATTACTACTATACAAGTACCAAACAATAAAAAATATCTGCCATGTGCACACTGAGCTCCCTCCAGCTCTTCACTAAAGCTTCAAAAACCAATGAATATAGAGCAATGTTGACAACCAGCCAAAATCTCCTGTCACTATGTCTCCTGTCACTCTCATGAATATCTATGCACAATTTTGATTTATGCTTGCTTACCAAGAAAAAGCCTAAGTATCAATCTCAGTTTAGCTGTCTCGTTAACTATGAATCTTGATACTCCATGGTAGAACTCTCCAGTACCCTGTAATAAAGTTTCTGTTCTTCCTCTTTTTTAAACATCTTTTAAAACTCTTTCCAATGTCAGCATAGAAACGTATGTTTAAGAAGTTGCCATCTCTGAAATATCATTCAAAATAAAACGAGTGGTCAGCTTCACCTAATTGCACATCATATGCTGTAAACACCAGCTTTTTAAAAAGTCCAGAAGCAATTCTCAAAAAGACTACTTTCAAATGTCACTCAGATCGATGGCATCGACCCGCTCTTCCATCTCGACCTCCTCCGCTTTCTCATCGTCTGTCTTGTTGTCCGAGGGTTGTTCTCGCTCAATGTACAGGTTCTTCCAGCTCTTCGGTTCTCCTTTCCTGAGTTTAATCTCTACCTTTGAAGCTGCCAAGGTTACATTGCTCTGACTCGGATCAATGAGCTGAAGAAGAAAAATTCCACCATAAAACACATATTCTTATATCAAAATTAAAAGTCCATGAACTTATCATAATTGAATGTGTTAGGTAAGTAAAAAAAAATAAATATATAGCAACGTATTCACATATCAAATTTATATTATCATTGAATATAAGTTTAGAAAACGGGAAAAGAAATAAATAAAGAAAAGAAATGCTGAGATTTCTAAAAACCCAGTCCAGCATACTCACCCCCTGCAGCTCAAGATCCAATTCAAATAGATTGTCTCCCCCAAAGACAATATACGTCTTGAGTCTGATTGGGTTCACCTCTACATATGTGGTAGCAGGTACAGAGAGTTTGGCATAAACTGACACAATAACATGAGTGCCAGTCTGGTGCCAATCGTAGCGACAGGAGGCAACTTTTCTTGCTTCCTAATAGAAACAGAGTGAGAAAAAAAAAAAAATATAAATATATATATGTAAGCATAAAGGTCAAGATGATAGTAAGTTTTTAAAGAATGAAAACCAAATATTTCTTCCCCATAATTTTAATTTCTTTCCAAAATAGATGATAGCCTTAGACTCATTCTATAATGAATCAAATAATCATAGACAAATATTACACAAGCAATCTTCAAATCAATTCAATCCAAATAAGAAATACAGCACAAGAAAGAGGTTCCACATAACTCACCGTCTTAACCCAACAGTGGTGGCCAGTGGAGCAGCCAGCTTGTTCCAAGAACTCAGAAAAATCTGTGGACTTTTTCTTGCAGCAGCTCCAGTACTTAAGGCCCTCATGGAACACAGGAACTCCAGGGTGGTACCTGCACAGTTCTAGGTTGCTATGCTCGCCTTCGTACTCCTGAAAAAACAAAAAGCAACTTGAGAGAATAAACTTTAAGAAACCTGTTTTCTTTGCAATGTCCCAATTAAGATGCTCTAAATTCTCAGCATTCCTTATCCAAACTGTGACATTACCAAAAGGGTATCTCTTTACAACTTTGCAACACTCACCAATTCTTAAAATATACTGAATACTCAATAATGGACATTTCCTTATATTATTTGTATGAACTCTCATTTGAGTGTTCTAGAATCCCATCATTTCCCCTTGTTCAAACTACGAAAGTGCACAAACAACTTACCCCTTTACACCCGTTATTTTTGCAGCTCTCGCCCATCCTCACACCATCAACAGATTGCTCAATCTCTTCCTCCTCATCATCATCTGCAGCGCTTTCTTCTTTTGCTTTCTTTTCTAAAGCCTATGGAGAAGAGAAGAACAAGAAAGAACTGTCTTACAATCAAATAAATGAAATGTATGAATATATAAGATTAAGATTAAGTTAATTTCAGAGAAAAAACAATGCAACCCCTTGGGTTTGCCCTGGTGTGGGTAAGTCCAAAGTCAGATGGCACTTATATCTGCCATAACAGCTGAGGCTGCTCTATTCTCTGCACTATATATGCATGGTTTTAAGGCTCTGAAGGAAATAGTTCTTAAGCTAAAACTTTCCAAAGTTAATCTAAGCCTTGCTATTCTATCCTTTTATTGTGAATTAATTATCTGCTTGCCTAGAATCAAAGACATGGGGGAAAGAAGCACCACAAGAATATCACTGCTGCACTTCTAATTTTTATCTCAAATGGGTAACTTCAATCCTACTGCAGCAGCTTGTACACCCCAATTGTTTCCTGCACCATTGAGTTAATGGATTAAACACTTAACCCATTCACGCCGGGGCGGAATTTCGCCTACTCCCGATAACGCCGGGAAGATTTCAAGCGCGCAACCGTTCGTGCCGGGGTGTTTTCCCGCTGCGCGCGGTCGCTCTGATGCTCGCAGAGCGTTTTTCACCCACCCTATCCTTATGGTTTGCGTGATTGCGTCTAAAGTGTAGTCATGTGTAGAAAGTAGTGCTATGTTCAGAGGATGTATATCAGTCGAAAAAGATGTTATAGCACTGTTTTTTTAGTGTTATTCTATTGAACTTTTTCCATATTCTTTACTCCTATGTTGTAATACCAATGGGAAGTGGAAGCATTCTTCTAGTGAGGTAACAAACATAGTTTTTTTTTTCAATTTTTTTTTTCTTCCTAAAAGAAAAGAAAGAGAATATGAACAACCATACATGTGCATACAAGTGAATGCAAGTAACAGCAATGTTTTTTCAAGTGTCATTTTCTTTTAGTGGGGCAACAAAAAGATGTTATATAATTTTTTTTTTTTTTCTTTTTTTATTCCTCGGCCAATTACAATTGATTTTACGATAGTCTTTCGACTCAGATCATCATATTCAACAAATCAGAAACAGAAATCACCATGCCGTACTCAAGATTACGTATGTACCTTTGACGTCATTCATATTACGTTATATCCCATTTTCTACTATTTAGAAGGATAAACTAAAGTAGCTAAGACAAATCAAGTATGAAAATCGAATTGTACTAAGAATAATCTATCATTCTAATGCGGACGTTTCAGCACGTCGCTACTGGCCTCCCGGCGCGCGGGCCGAAAATGTAGCACGTGCCAGGACGTCACCCGGGTCCGGGGCTTTTTTCGACCACGTGTCAGCACGTCAACCGGCGCGAATGGGTTAAATTCACCCCAAATAAATCAACAAACTTAACACAGACAACTGAAACCCCAATCCCATTTTCCAAGGTTTCTCTGAGCACCAATCGTAAAAATGAATACATTAAAATAATCCTTTCATACCTGCCGTAATGACTGGGAGACTGTGACGGGGAGGCGTGACGTTGGGGTCTCAAAGGGAGGTCTTGGGAGAGCAGGAACGTCCTTACGCGACTCGACGGTGATGACCTCGTCCTTGGTGGATGGGTCGATTTTGGGCTTCTCCTGCTCCACTGGTTTCTCGGGATTGTGCTGCCCTTTGGCACATCCCTGGAAGGTTTGCGGTTATGCATTAGGGCTACCCTTAGGGCACAGATCATATCTCCAAAGAAAATTTGAAAACAAATGACAAGTAACACTTACCAAAAGTTTGAGTGAAAAATAAAAGAAATAAAGTGAAAAATAATGATAATTATATTATTACTACTACCATTACTATCAATAATAATAATAATAATAATAATAATAATAATAATTATATGATAATAGCAATGCTAACAATAAAAATATGATAATAACAACAATAATAATAGTAATAAAAATTCAATGGAATGATTATGATGCCAATGATAAACATCAAATTAAGAAAAATAAAAACACAACTCATAACATATAGAGAAACACACAAAGTCAAGAGCACTCACTTTGGTATTTAGGAATGTGGTGAAGTCTGTGCTTCTCTTGTTACAGCAGGACCAGCCTTTGTAAGCATCATGGAAGATTGGGGCCCCTGGGTGGTACTGGCAGGCCTCTGAAATTGTGAGAACATTGCTTCAGATGAACTGTTCTTTGGAACTGATTACTGTAGACCAGGTGCCTAAGATGAGTGTGTAAAGAACTTTTTTCTTTTTGTCCGTCTGTCTGTCTGTCTCATGGAAGGTAAGTAAAAATAAACAGACACATTGGTATAAACTGAACTCACAACTATGTTGACATACTGACATGTATCTACATATGTTTACTTACTGCTGCTTTTGAATATTCACAGAATTGACATTAATATCAAACTGAATATACTATAGGTCTAAATCCCAAGAAAATAGTGAGCCCATGACTGCTGATAGAACAAAAGTATTCACAAATGCATTTGCATTATCATTAACCCCTAAATGGGAGTTATGGCAATACCGTATACCCCTCACATCTACATAGTCAGCTACAAGCAACATTAATCATTTTTTGTCATTATCATTACTATCATCAATATCCTTATTAATATCATAACTATTGTTATTTTTTCTAAACATCAATGCTTAAATCTTCAATTCTTTAATAATGTCCCTTTCTCTCAGTGAGATAAATAGATAATGATAAAGATACAGGAATGAATCTTTTGTTATCAATATCTGCAGTCTTAAATAAACTTTTTAGTAGCTAGCCATTACAGCAGAAATACAATGGTGGAATACTGAAGCATTAATGTATCAGTAAGTTTAAAAACAATAAATATATAATAACTAATAATAATAAATTGCATTGGAACAATTAAAATTTACAAATATCTTTTGCCAATAGGAAAGCATGTTCAAAACCTTTTTTTAGGGATAAATTGCAATGCCATCAATTGCCTAAAGAATTAATGCATTTGCTTTGGTTTATTTTATGCAATGTAACACTAATTTCCTATAACTCTTCAAGTTTTAACCCTTAGACACCCCAGGCCCCTGTCTAGAACAAATTGAAAGTCAAAATACAACACTTTGTATAAGCTTATATGAAAGGCAATCTTATACTGATTTCAAAATCATCATTTGTATTGCTATAATATTTCAAACAAAGCAGATGTTGGTGGTGAAATACTTAGGGAGGGTGCCTAAGGAGGTGTGGTAAGTGTGGTAGCTTCCTTAACAACCTTCTGAGACCAGCCACATCTTAAGAAGTTCAGCCCGAGCAGGGCATCTTATGATGTGTGTTTTCTATTATTTCTAGACTTATGGTTTGATATGTGAGTTTATATATGATATATTAGCAAAGTTATACCAATTAGCATTTGGTATGATGCCCTAGTTCCACAAGTGCAGGGAGATAGTTTAATTGGATGAGTTTGGGGTGAGTATGTGAGTATCTTTGTAGAAGTGAAGAATGGGAAGTTAAGACTAATCCTAACAACTTTCATAACTGATGGTTAGTGATAAGCAAACCTGTGACTTTACCACTCATGTCACTGCATGGATTTATTGTTGCAACTTTGGAATGCATACAGTTCTTTCATAAATAGTATGGACATAATTTATAAGGGGATCATTCTATGCTCATCTATGTACAATCTCAGCAGTTCATAAAGGCTCCTTTGAAGGATATAGACAAGAAAGGAGGGTGTGACTAAATGGGCCCTTGTTTTTTTGGGTACTATGGCTATCTATAGCCACTTGGGTGTTTAGGGATTAGAGATACAAGGATATGGCTATATTTTCTGAGACCCCTGAGCATGTTATTTAAGAAAAACCTATCTTTCCTATATTTTTTTTTTATGCAAAATACAATGGGTACACTGTATATCAGATACATAAATTATCTTTACATTAATTATCATAATACATTATCAAAGAAAATCATTAGAGGATTATTAGAAAAAGAAAATAGAAGACTATTCCTTGAATAAAAGAATGTATCTGATCATGTTCTACATCATTGACTAATAATACACAATTAACTATAACACAAAAAATAACAATGTATTAACTATAACACAAAAAATAACAATGCATTAACTATAGCCGAATGGAACATGATTATTAAGGAAGGTCAGTCAAATGTAATTCTTTGTTTCTCCTTGGAATACTTTTATTTCCCTTATGGTAATTTCCTTATGTAAAAGCTTATAAGAACAGCTTAGTATAATTCAACAATTGTAATTTCATTAACAAATATTCCACAAGACAAAAGGTTGACATGGGATATGCTAACTAACTGAACTGAATGTAACGAAGGGAAAGTAATTTACAAATACGTATTCCAAAATATAGCACATTTATATTGTACTGTCAAACATAATCATATGTACATACAAATAAAGAACAATATTCCCAACTATTCTCTTACTTGACAGACTACAAATAAATCCCAGATCAAACACAATAACAAGCAAGCAATAAGCAAGAGGACATTTCATCTCTTGAGGCCAGAGATGGGGGTGAATATTAGTTTGATTTATCTGGTTCTTATCGAGAATAGGAACACAGATATTGAGAAAATAAATGATGAAATGGCCATACACAACACATAAAACAACACTATAGTTTGGAGCAACCAAATAACCTGTGTAAAATAAGTTAACTTACAACCACTTATAAAAGTTCACATATCGACACATTCAGCAATACTGTGACTGGTCAAAAATACACATGCAATCCCACACCTCTACCTTCGAATCACAGTCTTCGTTTAAGCTCAATATGCAAGCACGTGAATGCATTGTGGCAAACAACCCACGGTTACGTTTGTTTAGGGTTTGCCGGTAGGTTACGGTTGACACGGACACAATAATTCTTAGTAAGTCATTCTAGATCCTCTACGCCTGTCAAATTGAGACTTTGGGTAGGAACTGACAAATTTACTCAAACAAAAATAAAATGGATTATTTATTTCTTCAGAAATACGGAAATTCCCTTCACTTACCATCATTATTCTCATCAGGGTTGAACTTCAGTCCACATCCTTTATTGTAGCACTGTAACGTGGCCATCGTCATTTAAAAAGTTACTTAGCGAAGAATTTAGTCGGCAAAACACTTGATTTTTTATTTATCTTTCCTCTGACACGAAAAGTTAGTCAGGAAATCACACGAGAAAATAGAAACCGTCTGAACCTTCTTTTTCTGGACTTCTCACTGATGAAAACATGGGTTAGCTCCGTCCGTTTGGTTGTGCCGCACCTTGCTTTACTATATATAGTTCGATTTATCTCTTACGTAACTCTAATCTATTCTCTTAGTCATACATTAAAATTAATCTTACTTAATATTATCCTATGAGTAATATGTTTTAGAAATGTAGAATACAATATGACATACTTGTATACACTGCAAGCTGAAGCCAAAGCCAAGATACAAGGAAATAAAAAAAGAAGGTACGAGAGCGTACGAACAAATCTTATCGAGAATATTCTAGACTTGATATAAATTTAAGATTAGAACCTACCTCAACTACTTAAGAACTTTTACTTTTTATACTGTTCATTAATTAGGATGTGTCCGAGTGTAACGTTAGTTATTAGAAGGTTCATGTGTCTAAAAATAATACCGCATTTTGCACGTGGAGTTTCCGTCCAGAATATTAACTTTTTTTTGTTAAAACGCAAACTATTGTAGGGCATATAGCTGCTTGTAAACGATTCTTTATCAAACTGAGTTACTAATTTAATGCACCGATTTTGTAGACGTTTCTTGCTTGTGAACATGCCGATCATTTTCCTATGCCATACGGTTATTTTGTGCCTCCAGTAATATAATGATGATGATGCTTATGATAGTACATAAATATGTGCGTGTATGTATGTATGGTTATATACATACACATACATATACATGTATTATATATATATATATATATATATATATATATATATATATATATATATATGTATCCATAATATATATACATATATGTATATACATGTGTATGTATATGTATATATGTATAATATATATACATATATATATGTATATATATACATTTATGTGTGTGTGTGTGCATTTATAAATATATACACACATAACACACACACTCACTCACGCGTACACACACACACACACACACATATATGTATATATGTGTATATATATATATATATACATATATACACACACACACATACATACACACATGCACAGACACGCACACACACACACATACACACACAAAGGAAAAAAATATATGAGTCTCAAGCAATCTCCGTTCGTGTCTTTCTTTGGAGTAGCAAACAGCCCGTACACCTATTTTTAGCACAGTTCTCACAGTTTTGTTTGGCTCTACCTTAAGTCATGAACGAGGAATAGTAAATAAATAAATATATATGTATATATATATATATATATATATATATATATATATATATATATATATATACATATATATATATATATATATATATATATATATATATATATATGTATATATATATATATATCATTGTTGTTGTCATTGTTACCATCGTCCTTATAATCATTAATATCATTCTTATAGATATCATCATTAATACTATGATTATCATCATCATCACTATTATCATTATCATTGTTATTATCACCACTATTACTGAGATCATTATCATTATCATTGAACATTAATATCATTATCACTATCATCATT
>NW_028234411.1:24310501-24313001 GCF_977035675.1 Penaeus japonicus
ATAGTTAATCTCTTCACCCATATGCATGTGACAAGTTATTTACATGGGTTGGGAGGAAGATGGAAAGAGTGACCTTGGTGGGAGGCCTCACTCAGATGACCAAAGAAAACGATTGAAATAGTATGGTAAACTAATCATAATAAGTTTTATATTTTTACATAATGTTCTATAAATAAATAATAAAATGATTGCTAGCAGGGCCCATCAGTGCCTCCCCTGGTATAAGCGAATCCCACTCTTATGTAATAATAATGAAAGTCAAGTGATATATCGTATCATATCCGACCTCTATTCTGAAAGATCTCGTACAGTATCTGGAAGAAAGAACACTCAATTCCACCAGAACTCAGCCATGACACAGTATGCGCGTCCTCGGGTTTGACGCGAGCACTGCGAGGACGCAGTATACGCGTCCTCGTGTTGAAGGGGTTAAGGATCGAACAACAAATAATGAATTGGAATGCTTTGAGTTTATAAATATTTTAGTTTGATTAACCTACAGTATGCAGTGTCTACTTGAAGTGAATAAAATTAAAACATCATTAATTCCTCTTGTCATTATGCTAGTCCAGTGGTTTTCATACTTTTTGAGCCCATGGCCCACTTTAGCATAACCAGATACTCTTAGCCCAGTGTGCTAAGGATGATGTCATTTATGTGCATGTCATTACTCAATCAAGGTACCTGTGGCAACATAACAACAAACATAACAACATTCCTTGGTTGGCTTATCTTATACTCTATTCTTGTGGTGAGGATAAAATGAAAAATGCTTCTAATGCAGGGATTACATGGGATTAGAAAGTACATGTGATGTTCTTTGATTTTTGTTTACAAGGGCTGATTAGTTATGCATGATGACTGATAGGCGACATTGATTAGAAAATTATATTCAATAAGGGCAATAAGGCTGACTTATGTTCTATGTTAGTATCTAAAAGAATTAGATAAGAACTTCAATTTGCCCATATAATCATAATTTGACTTCAGAATTGTGGGATAATAAAATCATGATAAAGTATGTTCAATGATTTTTTATTATTTCTACTTTTGCATTCATGAAATTAAGAACTGGATCATATTTACTGTAAATAATTAAATTGTTTTTGTATTTTTCATCTTTTTGAAATATTCTAGATAAGATGGCCTACTGATGGCCCATGGCCCATGAATACTACTGTGCTAGTAATTTGAGCATTGTCCTTTTAGGAAACATGCTTAACCTAACCTAACAGACTCTCTACAGCAATTTTATCCCTGAATTTCTTGTTCCCCTCAGGCGCTGATGAAAATCATCAAGCACTGCCATGAAGAAGGTGCTGGCAACACAGATGTGGCTCAGGGTGTCCTGCTTGGCCTGGTCGTGGATGAGAGGCTTGAGATCACAAACTGCTTTCCCTTCCCACGCCATGCTGATGACGTCGATGAAGGTAGTCGGAGATGATTTAAGTTTTTATGACTCTTCTTTTAGTTTATAGATATTCTAGTTGATGGGTATGTAAGGAGAAAAGAAACGGTTTCAGATAGGCTTATTGGCAGAGGAAAACAGAAAGGGAAGAAAAGTGTGTTAGACAAAGAAATTGGGGAAATGAGATGTTAACTTGTTGCATATGGGTATATATTTGCTATTTTTTGGCAACAAGATGGACACTAGTGCCTCCTGTGAATCACTCCAGACAGGTTTTATTTCAAAGGAAAGGAACAAACACCCCACATGTTAGGAGAGAGTGGTGCTGTCTATGTTTGTGTTAAATATGTTATGGTATATTTGATAATATTGATAATTTTCATCATCAGTCACTGAATATAACTATTACTCTTAGTGATTGTAAAAAACAGTAATGGAAAACACCAACAAAATTTTTATAGAGTTAGCATGGTCACATCACCTATATCCAACAGGATAAGGAAGAGAAGTAAAGTTTATGATAGGGAATAGAGCTCATATATAAGTCATTAAGAAAAACCTATTTGATTATAAAAATGACATAGATCTGAAAAATTACCTATTTGTACTTTGTTTTCCAGTTATCATTATCATCGATATTATAATTATTTTTTATTTTTTTCAGAGGATTATCAGCTGGAGATGATGAGACATCTGCGCAAAGTCAATGTAGATCATCTTAGCGTTGGCTGGTACCAGAGCACACAGCTGGGTAACTTCATCACCACACAGCTACTTGAGTCTCAGTTCTCCTACCAGACAAGCATTGAAGAGTCAGTTGTCCTCATTTATGGTATGCATCGGCCTTGAGCAATTTCTTTCCCAAGGGGGTTGACTGGGTGGTTTATTGCTTGGGATTTTTTTGTTTGTTTTTTTAGTATTTTTTAGAATTTAATCTTGTTTTGTTTCATTATTATCTTTATTATTAATTTTAGAATTTTCATATTGCAGTATTAGTTAACATATTGATTTTTACAGCTGTGACAGATATTTTTTTTTGGAAGATTTAAACTGAAATTACATAAATGCATCATGTGTTGTGGAATTATCTAT
>NW_028234411.1:24338001-24340501 GCF_977035675.1 Penaeus japonicus
TGATGATTCGGATTTTAGTTCATGAGAGCTGAGAACTTGTTCGTTACTCCAATTCAGGCTATTACTAGAATTTTCCTTTAAGATCTTGTACATTGGAGCACCCACATTAGTAAAATCTGGAATTAATTTTCTATAGTAGGGAATTGTGCCAATGAATGATCTTAGTTCTTTTTTAGTTTATGGTAAATGTCATTTTTTCCAAGAACAACTCCAAGATAATTTATTTCGTTGTACCCAAAGAATTACTTACTTATACCAGCAGTTTAAGCCATGCAAACATAATTTATCCAGCAAGCTCCTCAGATCCTGTAAATGTTCAACGCTGTTAGAATTATGAATTACATTGTCGTCAAAATAAGAATCTGTATTTTTCAATCCAAAGATTACTTTCCTCATTAGTCTAACAAATGTGGCACAGCCTGTTTTCCATTGCATAATCATTTTATTGTAGTCAGTAGGCAAAAGTAGAAGTACTCCATCATTTATCATTAGCTGACGCTTTCTAGATTTTAGGTAGTAAAAGCTTTTATAATTCTTGCTACTAATTTCAGCTTATGAGACAGCAAACTTAGCTGTTTATGCGTAAAGGACCTCTAGTTTGTCTAACAGAAAGAAGTTCAAACGGAGAAGACTTCAGCGAGTCGTCCGGGATTTCCCTGTAAGCAGAAGGAACAGCAGGGAGATACTATCCCAGTCTTGCGGATGGTCAGAGCAGAGCTTTTTAATCATTGTTTCCAAGACTCCATTTAAGTTCAACCGCGCCGTTACAACTCGCGTGACACGGCTTTGTTTACAGAGCTTTAACTGACGGTAAAGTGCGTACCGCGATCCGATGAGATTTCCTTTTGGAAGGTCAACCCGAGAGAAAATATCAACGAAACGTTCAGCAATTGTCACAGTATCGATGTTCTTCAGGCAGATAGCTTCGGGGAGACGAGAAGCATAATCTATCATAGTTAATACATATTTATGTCCACGGTCAGAGCAAGGCGTTATTTGGCCAACAATGTCAATGGAAACGCGTGAAAAAGGTTCAGAAATGACGGGAACAGTTTTCATCGGCACCCTCTTCACACTACTTTCTGGCATATGTGACAAGATCTGCAATAGCTTTTGATATCTGCAGTTGCTTCAGGCCAGAAAAAAAACTTTCTAAATATCTTAGATATATTTTTCCTTGTAATGTCATCTGTAGATTTCAGATTTCAATTGCTTTTCACCCACCTCATGATCGTATTTACTGTCCACACAGATTCTATAGATTAATCCTTCAATCATTTCGTATTTCACTGTTCTTAGATTTACCTACACTATACATCCTGTCTTTATCTTTTCCCTAATTGATCTCAAGTTAGGACATGCATTCGGTGTATCAATCACATTGCTTTTACTGATGTCAAGTTGCAAGACAATTCACAGGCTTGCTTTCGTCTGATTTTTCGTCATAGCACGAGTTTCCACACCCATGACAACCTCTACTGACGTATCACCAGAACGAATGTCATGACATCGCTAATTTGATTGATTCGAAAGGTTGGCGGGGGGATAAATAAGGGTCTTCAGATAATTCGGAAGGACCAAGATCAGGACGGGCAGGTTGAGGATCGTCAGTAGGTTTTGGAGTCAGGTGGAGTTTTAACACCTGGGAAAAGTCTAATTAATATCTCTGCCGATTTCATGGGAGCGGCTATGGTATTAACTCAACCAGTAACTTTTATTTTATTTTATGAAACTTTTTATCTGTGGGAAATACTTAGGAATTCCCAGATAATCATATACCTTCACCAGTTTCCCGTATCTATAATTCGCTGGAACCAGCCTCTCCTTCACAGCTATAGTAGAGCAACCAGAGTCGAGCATCATTTCAGCACGTTTGTTGAAAATACATCCATCAACATCAATAATACACTTATTTGGTTTTAATTCTGATTCAAAGACAAAGCTAACTTTACCACTTGGATTTATTTTCTTATGATTTTTCGGCTTTTCTGGTCTAATGTGACCTGTCTTACCACAGCCATGACATGTTAATTATATGTTATCCTTAATTACATTACACTTGCTCTGCTGAGATCGGCTACGAAAATTGTGTGCACTTATTTATCTCTCGGCTGCTTCAGCCATTTCATCAGCACTGTAATTATTAATAATTTGCTCTCTAAGCAATAAATCAAAAAGTGAATTATAATCCTTGCTACCTTTACTTAGGGAAATCCATCTGTCTAAATAATGCTCCATACGAATGAGCATTTGAATATAAGATTCCTTCTCCCCACATTTTCTCTCTCTAAACAAACGTTGGTACTTATCTATCTACTGAGTAAGCTCTAAGCGTACCCTCTTTCAGCTTATCATAGTCTTTCGCCGTTTCATCAGGTAATGATACATACACCTTCAAAGCATGGCCTCTCAAAAGCGATCCCAAGTAAACGTGGCAATCCTCTTCATCCCATTTATGTAAAATAGCTAATCGCTCAAATCATTGCAAGTAACTATCAAT
>NW_028234411.1:24378001-24383001 GCF_977035675.1 Penaeus japonicus
TCCAACGATCCAAACTGTAAGTTCAAGATGATTCTAGTGCCAAAATCTTGCTCGAGAGCTCCATATTGCTTGATTATGTATCTACACCTGATACACAAATGAGCATACACATCCACACAAAAATACATTCATTCACTCAATTGTACAAATGACACCCTGATCTCTTTTGATTTCATGAAATGGAGAAATTGTAATTTGAAGAATTAAAGATGTTTAAAATATGTTAGAGAGAGTGAGAGAAAGAAAGTGAGAGATAGGGAGAGAAACATACCAGAACCTACCAGCCGTATTCTAAGTCCCTAGCGCGCCGAGTACATGACATGAACATGTCGCAATTGGTATTCTAGAAGCGGGTGTTCATGTCAAAAGCGTGGCTAAGACGTGGTAAGTATTGGAACAAACATGGACATAACACTGGCATACTACGCAGAAAATGTCCTAGAATACGGCTGTACATGTTACTGTTGCAGACACTGTTGTACGCGCACAATTAACCTAACGCACATAATTCACACGAACCAACAAAGAAACCTGCATGGGCACACACACATGCACATATATAGGTGTATATATGTATGTATATGCATATATATAAATACGTACATACATATGAAAATACTCACATATATATTCTGCTTACTTATCACTGTGGTTTATTAAATTGATTGCCATCAAATCATACTCCTCATATCAGCCTACTTTCTTCCCTATTTAGGTTGTGAATATGAAGGCGAATTGTACGCGGATAACGAGGAATTCACCAGCGACTGTATAGTGCAAAAATGCACTGCTGGAAATTTGGGATTTGTCTCCAACGATCCAAATTGTAAGTTCAAGATGATTCTAGTGCCAAAATCTTGCTCGATAACTCCATATTGATTGTGTATCTACACCTGATACACAAATGAGCATGCACATACACATCCACACAAACACTTATTCACTCAATTGCACACATGTCACTCTGATAGAGAGAGAAATATACCAGAACCTGCTGTTTAACCTTCATTTTCATATAACATGTTACTCTTACAGACACTGTTGTAGGCACACAAGTAACGTAACACACATAATTCAGACGAACCAACAAAGAAACCTGCACAGACCCACACACATACCTATACATACACACATATATATGTATGCATAAATATGCACATTTATACATACATACATAAATAAATATATTTATATATACATACCCACACAGATACACACACACACATATATATATAGATATATACATTATGCTTACCTGTTATTTTGGTTTATTAATAGTGATTGCCATCAAATTATACATACTCCTTTTATCAATCTACTTGCATCCCTATTTAGGTTGTGAATATCAAGGCGAATTGTACGCGGATAACGAGGAATTCACCAGCGACTGTATAGTGCAAAAATGCACTGCTGGAAATTTGGGATTTGTCTCCAACGATCCAAACTGTAAGTTCCAGATGATTCTAGTGCTAAAATCTTGCTCGATAACTCCATATTGATTATGTATCTACACTTGATACACAAATGAGCATACACATCCACACAAAAACACATTCATTCACTCAATTGTACACATGACAAACTGATCTCTTTTGATTTCATGAAATGGAGAAATTGTAATTTGAAGAATTAAAGATGTTTAAAATATGTTAGAGAGAGTGAGAGAAAGAAAGTGAGAGATAGGGAGAGAAACATACCAGAACCTACCAGCCGTATTCTAAGTCCCTAGCGCGCCGAGTACATGACATGAACATGTCGCAATTGGTATTCTAGAAGCGGGTGTTCATGTCAAAAGCGTGGCAAAGACGTGGAAGGTATTGGAACAAACATGGACATAACACTGGCATACTACGCAGAAAATGTCCTAGAATACGGCTGTACATGTTACTGTTGCAGACACTGTTGTACGCGCACAATTAACCTAATGCACATAATTCACATGAACCAACAAAGAAACCTGCTCAGACACACACACATATACGTGTGTGTATATGTATATATATATATATATATATATATATATATATATATATATATATATATATATATAAATACGTACATATATATGGAAACACACATATATGTTCTGCTTACCTGTTACTTTGGTTTATTAATAGTGATTGCCATCAAATTGTACTCTTTTTATCAATCTACTTTCATCCCTATTTAGGTTGTGAATATCAAGGCGAATTGTACGCGGATAACGAGGAATTCACCAGCGACTGTATAGTGCAAAAATGCACTGCTGGAAATTTGGGATTTGTCTCCAACGATCCAAACTGTAAGTTCAAGATGATTCTAGTGCCAAAATCTTGCTCGATAACTCCATATTGATTATGTATCTACACCTGATACACAAATGAGCATGCACATACACATCCACACAAACACACTCATTCACTCAATTGCACACATGTCACTCTGATAGAGAGAGAAATATACCAGAACCTGCTGTTTAACCTTCATTTTCATATAACATGTTACTCTTACAGACACTGTTGTAGGCACACAAGTAACCTAACACACATAATTCAGACGAACCAACAAAGAAACCTGCACAGACACATACATATACATACACACATACATGTGTATATATACATATATATGTATATATATGTGTGTATGCATAAATATGCACACATCTATACATGCATGCATACATAAATAAATAAATGTATCTATATATAAATATATATACATACAGATATATATATATATATATATATATATATATATATATATATATATATATATATATATATATATATATATATATATATATGTATATATATAAGTCCTGGGTAAGACCTTAAACTGAAACCGGGTAATGAACTCAGGCTTGGGAAAGCCTGAGTTGCTCTCAGGTCCAACCCTGCCCAGGTTGGTAGTACCTGTTAGGGCCCCGTAACAGGGTCACGGTGAAACCATTGGCAGCAGAATGGTGGATGGTGTTAGGAAGCTTTCTATGGTACACCATTTTACTCTGGTTCCTGTCATCACGCATGTCCGGCGCCCAACAGTGCAACTGTTATCAGCGGCGGAGATGCCTCCTCCAAGTTAGCTGGAGACTGCGAGCTAAGAAAGGAAATTTGGGACCCCTATTTAGTTCTTTTCTTCGTAAGAAGACGTCCCTGTCTACACTCCTAAGGCGTGATCTTATCACCCGGGGAGCCACGGCGGGTCGTACTCGACCCATCCGTCTATGATGATATATATAAATATATACAGTATATATTATATATACATATATATATATATATATATATATATATATATATATATATATATACATAGATAGACACACACATATGTATATGTATATTTGTATATATATATATAAATATAAATATATATGTATATATTTACATACATATATATATATATATATATATATATATATATATATATATATATATATATTATGCTTACCTGTTACTTTGGTTTATTAATAGTGATTGCCATCAAATTGTACTCTTTTTATCAATCTACTTTCATCCCTATTTAGGTTGTGAATATCAAGGCGAATTGTACGCGGATAACGAGGAATTCACCAGCGACTGTATAGTGCAAAGATGCACTGCTGGAAATCTGGTATTTGTCTCCAACGATCCAAACTGTAAGTTCAAGATGATTCTAGTGCTAAAATCTTGCTCGATAACTCCATATTGATTATGTATCTACACCTGATACACAAATGAGCATGCACATACACATCCACACAAACACACATTCATTCACTTAATTGTACACATGACACCCTGATCTCTTCTCATTGTATGAAATGGGGAAACTGTAATTTGGAAAAATAAAGATGTCGTTTAAAACATGTAAGAGAGAGTGAGAGAAAGAAAGTGAGAGATGGGGAGAGAAACATACCAGAACCTACCAGCCGTATTTTAAGTCCCTAGCGCGCCGAGTACATGATATGAACATGTCGCAATTGATATTCTAGAAACGGGTGTTCATGTCAAAGGCATGGAAAAGACGTAGTAAATATTGGAACAAACATGGACATAACACTGGCATACTACGCAGAAAATGTCCTAGAATACGGCTGTACATGTTACTGTTGCAGACACTGCTGTACGCACACAATTAACCTAACGCACATAATTCACATGAACTAACAAAGCACAGGTACACACACATGCACACACACATATGTATATGTATATATATGTATGTATATATATATATATATATATATTATATATATATACATATATTGTATATATATATATTGTATATATATATATAGTTATATATATATATTGTATATATATATATATATATATATATATTGTATATATATATATATATATATATATATATATATATATATATATATATATATAAACGTACATATATATGGAAACATATATATTCTGCTTACCTATTACTGTGGTTTATTAAACTGATTGCTATCAAATTATACTCCTTTTATCAATCTACTTTCATCCCTATTTAGGTTGTGAATATCAAGGCGAATTGTACGCGGATAACGAGGAATTCACCAGCGACTGTATAGTGCAAAAATGCACTGCTGGAAATTTGGTATTTGTCTCCAACGATCCAAACTGTAAGTTCAATATGATTCTAGTGCCAAAATCTTGCTCGATAACTCCATATTGATTGAGTATGTATATACACCTGATACACAAATGAGCATGCACATACACATCCACACAAACACACTCATTCACTCAACTGTACACATTACACCCTGATCTCTTCTGATTGCACGGAATGGGGAAACTATTTTGGAGAAATAAAGATGTAGCCTGAAAAATATTGTACATGTTAGAGAGAGAGATAGAGACAAAGAAAGAGAAATAAAGAGAAACATAACAAAACCTACAATGTGAAACTCTTAACCATCATTTTCATATGACTTGTTATTCTGGCAGACACTGTTGTATGCATGCAAGTAACCTAACTCACATAACTCAGGCGAAGCAACAACGAATCCTGCACACACACACATGTATATAAGTACG
>NW_028234411.1:24388001-24390501 GCF_977035675.1 Penaeus japonicus
TCCATTCTCACTAGAGTAAACTGAGAGGTAGTGAGATAGATCGGAGGATATTAAGATCTAATAACATGCGAGACTAACTCTTATTGGAGATTACAGTTAATTTCCAGACTAAAATTGCTCCCCTCACCATGTACAATTAAGGCCGGTAGGTGAGGGGTATCAGGCACTCTTAAATAGGATTTCCCAGTCAAGAAAACGGCCATAATTCCCCGAAGCGAAGGAGCCCCTGGTCATGGCAGCGGTCAGGATCGTTCTGGAGCAGAGGGTGCTAAAAATATCTGATTAGACCCAGGCCGCCTAAAGATGATGAATTATGAATTTGTGCACATACAATGTAAGGACTCTGAGAACAGAATCTGATCTTTTGACACTGCTTGAGGAACTTTCATTTATTAAATGGGATATTGTAGGACTTTCTGAAGTTAGAAGACTAGGCGAAGAAAAGAAATTACTAAATGATGGTAACTTACTATTCTGGAGAGGTAAACCCCTGGATAGCAAACAAGAATTAGGAGTAGGTTTCTTAGTTCACAAACGTCCAAAAAAAAAATATTAGGGAATTCTACAGTGTGAGTGAAAGTAGTTTCTGTAATACTGAAACTAAACAACAGATATAACCAAGTATATGCTCATAGTGATGAGGAGATAGAGAGCTTCTGTGAAGATGTGCAAGCAGCTACCGATAGAGCAAAAACCCATTTTACCGTGATTATGGGGGATTTTAATGACAAGATAGGAATAAGGAAAGAGGGAGAAACCTCGGTAGGGAATAATGGAATAGGCACCAGAAATGAGAGAGGGCAACGACTAATAGAATTCGCTAAAGCTCAATCCTTTAAAATTATAAATACATTCTTCGAAAAGAGACCCAGGAGATGGACATGGAAATCACCATCCGGCATTAAAAACGAAATTGAGTTTATAATCACCAATAGGCGCGACATTGTACAAGAGTAAAATTACAGCTAAGAAGGGAACGAAATAAGCTCATACAGAAGCCTCTCGTTAATCTAATTAACATTAAGAATAGGGCGATGGAATTCAGTATTAACATCCGAAACAAATACTCAGCTCTCGAAGATCTTGACATAGACCAAATGAACAACCGATTTAATGAGATATTAAATCAAGCTGCACTTAAAATAGGCGGTAAAGACGAAAAAGAAGTTCAGTAAGCTTTCGGTAGAGACAAAAAAGCTTATGAAACAGCATAGGGACATGAAAATAACATCAATCAGAGACAAGATAGAATCAGCAGAGGTAAGACGATAAACAAGAAGAAGAAAGAGGGTGTACGAAAAAAAAAAAAACTGCTTGATAAAGGATCATACAAGGCACCAGCCTTAAGGCAACAAACAGGAGGCTTGGAATAGGGAAAAACCAAATGTATGCAGTAAAGAAACCCAATGGAGAGGTGACATACAATAAAAATGAAATTATCAAAGTAATAGAAAATTTCTATCGCGACTTATAACCCTCAACCGATTAACCACGTACGGAGACAAACACAACCATTGGAGATGTTCCAAACATTACGGTAGAGGAAGTAAATAGGGCACTAAAAGGCATGAAAAGAGGAAAAAAACAGGAGAAGACGGCATTAGTGAAGATCTTATTCAAGATGCAGGAGAGATTGCGGCAGTAAAACTGGCCAATCTTTTTAACAGATGTCTAAGCGTCGGTAAAACTCCGAAATCCTGGAAAACGCAATAATAATTTTAATACACAAAAGGGGGACACAAAAGACTTAAAGAATTACCGACCTATAAGCCTCCTTTCAGTAATCTATAAACTGTTCACAAAAATCATCACAGCCCGTATCACCGATACATTAGATTCAAAACAACCCGGGGAACAGGCAGGGTTATTAGTGGATATATATAGAGATGGTACAGCGACCATCAAAATCCACGCAGAAACCAATAAAATACCAATAAAAAAGGGCGTTAGGCAGGGCGACACCATCTCACCAAAGCTGTTTACAGCTTGCTTGGAGGAAGTATTCAAGAAGTTAGATTGGAAGGAAAAAGGGATTAAAATAGGGAATGAGCACTTAAGCAATCTAAGATTTGCAGATGACATTGTTCTTTTCGGTGAGTCAGCAGATGAACTACAACAATTAATAAGCGATTTAAATAAGGAAAGTCCGAAGATTGGCCTTAGAATGAACATGAAAAAGACTAAAGTCATGTTCAACAGTCGAACCCCAGTTAAGCAAATACAAATACAGGGCGAGGTACTAGAAGCAGTGAACGTGTATGCATACCTAGGGCAACTCATCAAGACGAGTACATCCTGCGAAGCCGAGATAAAATGGCGAATCAGGCTAGGTTGGAGTGCCTTCAGTACACATAGTAATATATTACGAGGTCGTCTGCCACTATGTCTAAAGAGAAAGATTTTTGACCAATGTGTCCTCCCCGTCATGACATATGGGTCAGAAACATGGACTACGACCAAGGCACTGGAGAGGAAATTAGTAAGTGCTCAAAGAGGAATG
>NW_028234411.1:24395501-24398001 GCF_977035675.1 Penaeus japonicus
ATATAAACATCATTATCATCATTATTTTCATTATGATTAATATCATTATTATCATTATCATTATTGATATTATCATTAGTGTTATAATTATCATCAACAGCAGTATTACTATCATAATCATCATCATTATTGTTACCATCTTTCTCATTATTATTGTCATTTTCATTATCATCATTATTATCATAATTATTATTACTATTCTAATTATTCTTCTTATTAATTACTATTACCATAAACAACAGCAAATACAAACTGTGACAATTATAATAGCGATAATCATATCAGCAATGACATAGATCATAATAATGATAATGATAATGACAATGATCATAATAATGATTATGATCATATTGCTAATAATGATGACAAAATGATAACACGAAAACAATAACTAGCAATGATAATATCAATAACAATAATCATAATGATAACAATGATAATAATAATAATGATAATAATAATAATAATAGTAATAAAATATTGATAATAGCATCATCATTAACAATGACAACAATAATAATGATAATGATAATAATGATGATAATAATAACAAATAATAACGATAATGATAACAATGATATTACATATAAGGATAATGAAAATTATAATAATAATGATAATGTTAATAGTTATAATGTTGATGATAATAGCAATAATGAGAATAATGATGACAATAATAATGATAATGCAGATAAAAACTAAAATAATGACAATAGTAATAACAGTAATAGTAATAACGATGATAATATTGATAATGGTGATGGCAAGGATATTGATAGTGATAACAACAATCTAAAAAACTAATAATAATAGTAAAAACAATAGTAATAATAAAACAACTTGGTACCTTCAAGCTGGTTGATGTTATGAAGGGCATTTGTAGTGGACTTCTGAAAACACGAGCCCAACTTTCAGAAAAAGAGTTGCATTTATCAATATTTTCTCCTGCATTTGCATCACGGGGAGCGGTAGCAACAGGTGCCGCGACATTCGGTACTCCGCAAAGAATTTTTTTTCATTCGACGTTACTGTTCGTTAATCATCAGATATACGTAACTTCTATTAGATTTGTCTTTTTCATCCTATAATTTTAATTCCTTAGGGTTATTTTATCAATTCATCATTTTCATTCTTCTAGTTATATTCTAGGTTATGAGAGGTCCACTCTTATTTTTAATCAGTTTTTTTTTTTTTTTTTTTTTTTTTTTTGCATCACCGAGGTGTCTCCATCCCTAAGGTAGACCCTTTTAAGAGTGCCATCCTGAATCTGTCATCATCTTCAGCATTCCCTCTTTCCAGACTAAATCCGCACTGATTAATGTTACATGTATTTGTTTGCATGCAGTTAAAGTGTAGATTACATCATTACACAATATTTTCATTACATTATAGGCCTCCTTGGAATGTGAGATGATATTGCATGGAATTTACTATGATTTCTGATGTTTGACTCTTTTCTTAACATCACTCCCCTCACTTGATTAAAGTTACAGAATAGAAATTGTAAGACTCCTCGACAGAAAACATTTTATACAAGTTAGGCATTCCATGTAGTTGATAAATCGATTTATCTTGACCCGAATTGCTGTCATACACTCCTCGTATATAGTCATCAGGGGATGAAATGAAAGTTAATAACATTCACTATTTATTTCACACTAAACAAAGACAAAATGATGTATATATATTAAAAAAAAATAGAAATTACATATGTCCCTTTGATGTTCTTTTGTCATTTCTTAACTGGAACAGCCACCGGTTTAAAAATGCCATTTAGATATAGTCTGTAAAATCGTCTTTTACGACCAAGGACGTGGCTGCTAAAACCACCGTGGACGAACCCGCTCCTAGGACCAATAAGTCGGTGAGAAATCCATGAAAGGAATTTAGGAAAAGGCCCTATGAACGAGCGAGAGAGCTCATCTAGATTAAATAAAAAATATATCTTAAAAATGTAGTTAAAAGAACCTAAAATAGATGAACATCACGGAGTGCATCATCTGTGTGTTTTAAAATAAGCTACTGAATAGAGCACCGTAATGTACATCAAGTCAGCATGTGAGATATATTTCAAGTCCGTGTTCCCCACACCTGTGCTAACTCTTCCTGGTGGGTGTATCTCTCCATTATGTCTCTTTCCAAACTTTTCATGCTTATATTAGTTTCTCACTAGGTTATATCTAGTTCCTCCTCATTATCATTTTTTTACCCTATTTCCGGAATAAGATATCAAATTGAGCTATCATATCTCACTTTAGTTCTTTGACAGTCTAATTTCACACTAAATTGGTATTTTTCGCCAGCATCAAGTACTAATATATTATGCCTGGCTCTTCGTCGTTATCGCTTCCTGTGCTGTTTACACAAACTCTTCTCAGGCAATAAAGTTTTTTATAAAAGACCGATTGACCTTATTACGTAGACCTTCATACAATCGACAGTAAACGGAGCTACGCATCCGAAAATTTACTGAAAGATGTGTATAATAAGGTTTTCTAGG
>NW_028234411.1:24408001-24410501 GCF_977035675.1 Penaeus japonicus
TCTCTTCTAAATCCTTCTGAGTAATTCCGCGAGTCGTATTCACAGCCTGAAGAGAGACTTTGGTTATGGTTTAATATTCATACACGCATATACTTCAGTTGCTTGCAAATAAGAATCTATAATAATGTTGGAATTATATCCCTGCATGCATACACTTCGCCAAGCATAGAACCATGATATGGGATTCAGGATTAGTACACTGAGGGAGAGTTAGACTTGCCCGCTTCAGTGATTTCCTCTTGAATGAGTCTCAGCGCGTAGGCCCTGACAGGCCCGTTCAACCACTCTGATATCTCCAGAATGTCGTCCTCCGTGTTTTGGCTCACCATACACAAGTCGAAAGCACACGCTTCTGCAATTTGAGTATTGAAAGCAGATGATTGAATTAATACTTTTTGCCGACATTATACGTTTAATCAATATTTTTTTCCAGACAACAGAGACATTCTTAATTGTTTGCAACTTTTCTATTTCTCCAGTTATCCATTTCAACAACCAACCAGACCTTTATGATCACCTGTTAGTATTGATCCTTCCTTGAAGGAGATTTGCGTGTCAGCGAACTCCAGTCCAAATATTGTCTCGTTGCACTTCATCCGGTGCTCGTCTATTTCTGTCCCGTTTTGTTTGCACAGACTTAGCAACTCGAATGAGAAATAGACGTATAAGAGTAAAATACCAGTAACATAGAATAGAATAATAAAGAAGAGATTAAACATTACAATCTAACAAAACAAATAAGATAATAACAAATATACTAAATGTGATAACGAGAACTAGACATGTATATACCAATTTTTAAAAGGAATTTACTGTTGGCAATTTAGATTCAAGTACATGAAAATGCGAAAAAATAAATGTAAACAAATACCTTCCTGGAAATGCTCGGACACTCGTTATTGGGTTGGTCAGCGGTCTGTGGAGATGAAGGAATTTTTAGTATTTACAGCATGTATACTCTCATATATATATATACACACATATTTGTGTTTGTGTGAGAGCGAGAAAGGGGATATGTATGTAAGTGCCAGCTCTCTAAAGGCCTATATTGTAAGTCAATAATAAAAAAAGGTATTCATGAGGCTGAATAACTTCACAAGGTAAGAAATGTAATTGACGCGTTTCCATTATCTAGTCCTCAAAAATTCATGGATTAATCGATACACTACAATTACATTTCTTGCGTTGTGTAGTTATTCAATATCCTTTCTACCTTTTCCTACATTTATCATAATGAACTCTGTTCGTACCTCAACAGGCAGACTCTCGCGACCTCCAGTGTGTACTTCGACTACCATTTAGAAGTCATTACACCTCCATGCAACCTTTTCATATGATAAGCCTCACACGACCAAACCTTGTGACGCTCGCATGTAAGACCTCCACGGCCTTTTTTATCTTTTATTTATTTATTTTTTTTCTTTACTGAAAGGTCCATAATGTCATTACAGCAAAATAGTACTCACCAACCAAATGAAAGAAAATGACGGAATGGAATAGTAGCTCAGCAAGTATTTTTCATTCATTCGCCCTTGAAAGTCATCTGTCATGTTGTATGAACCGTCGAAGAAGCCGCAGAGACCATAATATGGTGAATTGTTTGGGTGGGACCACATGAACTGGTGAAACTCACATACCTCCATCTGTTGGTGAATATAAATTACTCTTCTCTCTCTCTATCCCTTTCACTCACACACACACACACACACACACTCCCTCTCTCTATCTCTCTCTCTCTCTCACTTTCTCACTTTCATTGTCATTCTCTTTTTCACTCTCTCTCTCACTCTCTCACTATCTTTACGTGTTTCCAAATGTTTCTACTCACTCCCAGGCCACTTGCGCCCACAAGACGAATGCAAGAATCCCCGAAACGCCACGCCAGTACGGAGCTCCAGAGAACTGTACTCACGCCGTCCATCGGGATCGTGAATGCTACGTCGTCCAAGTAAACCTACAAGAATAATTGAAAGAATTGATAAAGAAGGAAAAAAAAAAAGAAATTGGTGTATGAACGCACACACACACACACACACGCGTGGGATTTTGACGACAAATCCAATTTACTTGGAAGATCGGTCCAGACGGTCACCCATGCTGGTAAGGGCTCCAGTGTTGGAGGAGTGCCTGCGTGTTCATCAGCAGGGGAAGCATTCTGATTTCCTTCCGATCAGATGACAGAATTGCAGTGACAGTATATCAGGATATTTCCGTCCAAATTTTCACTGTAAATGAAGGCTTGATATGATCACGTAATGTACTGTCGCATTCATTTATGAAAGATGAGTTGCCTCAGCCACTGCATCTCTTTGAATACTGGAAAGTAAAACTAATGGAAAATGGGCTGGACTGGTTTTGTAATACTTACACAGAATTAAACATTGTCAATACTTTCCAGGTTAGCTATAGAATGGTTCCAATATATTTAGGAAGCCATTCATTATCTCACGTCTTAAAGTCACCTTGTAACAGAAGTATCCATCCTAAAAGTGCTGGATAA
>NW_028234411.1:24418001-24420501 GCF_977035675.1 Penaeus japonicus
TCTTTTTCAGTGCCTTCTTTACCTCGTCCTGTGTTATACCTGCAACCATTACATCAGCCATCACCCCATTTCCCTGGGGTTTTCAACATTCATCCGCTCTTCAAAGTAGTCTTTCCGTCTCTGCGTCCTTTATCAGCCTGATTTGTTGTACGTCCTTTGCTGTTCTATCCCTCTTTTTTGCCACTCTATACATCATGTTTCCCCCTCTTTCGTATCCAGCTTCTCATATATCTCCTCACTCGCTTCATTCTTTGCTTTCGCTACTGCCACCTTTGGCTTGTTCTTCGCTTCCTTGTACAAAAACTTTCTTCTCAGATCTTTTCTTTTGTGCCACTCTTTCCATGCTTCTTTCTTTCTCGGAATAGCTTCCTGTACTTCTTCGTTCCAACACCATGTTTCCTTGTCCTCCTTCTTCTTCCCAGTTGTCACACCAAGCAATTCCATTGCTGTTTCCCGCAATACGTTCGATAAGTCCACCCAGGTGTTGTCTTCCTCCCACTTCATCTTCTGGTCTACCTCCAGTTTAAATTTTGCTCCAAAGTCTTTTTCTCGCAGTCTCCACCATTTGATTTTAGGTTCTACCTTTACCTCTCTTCTCCTTCGGCTCTTCAGCCTCATTTTCCCAGTGACTACCTGGAGTTGTTTTGCCACACTTTCACCTGGAATGACCTTACGATCTCTGCCTTCCTTCTAATGCATTCTGCAGCACAGGATGTAATCAATCTGAGTATGCCTGTCTCCACTTGTGTATGTGACCTTGTGTGATTCACGCTTACTGTAAAAGGTGTTTCTCACAGCCATGTCTGTGCGATGGGCAAAGTCTACAATGGCTTGACCCTCATGATTACGTGCACCATACTCATACTTTCCTATCACTCTCTCATCTCCACTGTTTCCCTCACCAACATGTCCGTTAAAATCCGCACCAATTGAGAGTCTTTCCTCTTTTGGAATCAACTCAACAGCTTCATCTAGCTTCTCCCAAAACTCCTCTTTCTCTTCTCTGTCACCTCCCACCTGTGGGGCACAGGCCCTCACCACATTTAGCAGAACACCATTTATCTCCAGCTTCAGACTCATCATTCTGTCTGTTATCCTTCTCACCTCCAACACACCATTTGTGTGCATTCCTCTCACCACCACACTGACACCATTCCTCGCTCCATTCTCCCCATGGTAGTATAGCTTGTAACCAGCGCCCAGATCCCTCGCCATACTCTCTTTCCACTTTGTCTCCTGTAAGCACAAAACATCCAGTTTTCTCCTCTCCATCATGTCCACAATCTCTCTGCTCTTTCCTGTCATTGCTCCAACATTTAGCGTACCTATCCTCACATCTACCTCTTTCTTCATCTCTCTCTTTCTTCTAACACGGTTCCCACTTCTCCTGTTTTTTATTGGTTGGTTAAGAGTTGCATATTTTCCACTGCTACCCTGCTGGCCCACAGCAACAGTGGCGGCCGTTTTTATCCTGGGCCCCGACCGATCCAGTATGGTATTCTGATGGTTTTCGCGCATCATTGACTTGGCTAGTTTTACGCCGCTTGCCTGCTGTATATATATATGTATATATATGTATAAATATATATATATATATACATATATCAAATATATATTCTGTATATCTTGCCTGCTGTCGCAACCCTCTGCACCAACTCGCACTTTTATAACATACTGTGTGTGTATATATATATATATATATATATATATATATATATATATATATTTATATACATACACACACACACACACGCACACGCACACATTGTACACATACACATAACATATATATATATATATATATATATATATATATATATATATATATATATATATATATATATATATATATATATATAGCCTCTTCAAAGGCCGTGAGGTGCCAAAAGTACCACAATTTAAACGAAGGAAACATCGAGTTATACCATCTATTATAGTGTTTTGCAAATATAATGCAGTGTGAAAGCATCTGAGGATGTCTGAATATATTTCTAATATAAAATCATACCATCCAAGCAAACCAACAAAAAAAATGCGCCAAGGGTCAAAGGTGATTAACGACCACCCAACATATAGCCTGAGTAAAATCCACTCCTAGTTCGTGAGTACATTATACTATAAAATCATACATATTATGTTTTCAGTGTTCATAAATCTAATCATGCAACCACACTGAATATCAGTCTGGAAAATTATTCGTAATGAAAGCCAAACACAAGTTATGGCATCACCAATGGTCAAGGCCACACCAGGACGCCTAAGCGGTTTAGGTACCAACTAGTAATTACCTCTCCGAATTGTTGCCAGATATATGTATACCACTGCCTACTATATATATATATATATATATATATATATATATATATATATATATATATATATATATGTATGTATATGTATATGTATGTGTGTGTATATGTGTAGATGTATATGTATGTATATGTATATGTGTATATATGTATATGTGTATATATGTATGTATATGTATATGTACTTAAAT
>NW_028234411.1:24437985-24460485 GCF_977035675.1 Penaeus japonicus
ATTGGTACTTGTCTGATGAACTGTAATCGCAGTAGTAGCCGAATTGGTACTAGTTTCAGGCTCTGAAGCCGTTGTGCTAGCTGAAGTAGTACTCGTTTGAGGCTCTAAAATGATTGTGGTAGGTGAAGAAGTACCTGTTTGAGGTTCAGAAACAGTTGTGGTTGCTACAGTAGCACTTGTTTGAGATTCTGATGTGGATGTGGGAGCTAAAGTAGTACTTGTCTGAGGTTTTGAAGTGACTGTGGAAATTGAAGTAGTAACAGTTTGAGGTTCTGAAGTGGTTCTGGGACGTAAAGTAGTACTTCTCTGAGGTTCTGAGGTGGTTGTGGAAGCTGAAGTAGTACTTGTCTGAGGTTTTGAAATGGTTGTAGAATGTGAAGTAGTACTCGTTTGAGGTTCTGAAGTACCTGAAGTAGTACTTTTCTGAGGTTCTGAAGTACCTGAAGTAGTACTCGTTTGAGGTTCCGAAGTACCTGAAGTAGTACTTTTCTGAGGTTCTGAAGTACCTGAAGTAGTACTTGTTTGAAGTTCTGAAGTTGTGGAACCTGAAGTAGTACTTGTCTGAGTTTCTGAAGGGGTTGTAATGCCTGAAGTAGTTCTTATTTGTGGTTCTGAAGTGGTTGCAGAACCTAAAGTAGTACTCGTCTGAGGTTCTGAAGTGGTTGTAATGCCTGAAGTAGTTCTTATTTGTGGTTCTGAAGTGGTTGTGGAACCTAAAGTAGTTATTGTCTGAGGTTCTGAAATGGTTGTGGAACCTGAAGTAGTAACTGTCTGAGGTTCAGAAGTGGTTGTAGAACCTGAAGTTGTGCTTGTTTGACGTTCTAAAGTGGTTGTAGATCCTGAAGTAGTAATTGTTTGAGGTTCTGAAGTGGTTGTAGAACCTGAAGTAGTAACTGTCTGAGGTTCTGAAGTGGTTGTAGAACCTGAAGTAGTAACTGTCTGAGGTTCTGAAGTGGTTGTAGAACCTGAAGTAGTAACTGTCTGAGGTTCTGAAGTGGTTGTAGAACCTGAAGTAGTAACTGTCTGAGGTTCTGAAGTGGTTGTAGAACCTGAAGTAGTACTTGTCTGAGGTTCTGAAGTGGATGTGGAACCTGAAGTAGTACTTGTCTGAGGTTCTGAAGTGGTTGTGGAACCTGAAGTAGTACTTGTCTGAGGTTCTAAAGTGGATGTGGAACCTGAAGTAGTACTTGTCTGAGGTTCTAAAGTGGATGTGGAACCTGAAGTAGTACTTGTCTGAGGTTCTGAAGTGGTTGTGGAACCTGAAGTAGTACTTGTCTGAGGTTCAGAAGTGGTTGTGGAACCTGAAGTAGTACTTGTCTGAGGTTCTGAAGTGGTTGTGGAACCTGAAGTAGTACTTGTCTGAGGTTCTGAAGTGGTTGTGGAACCTGAAGTAGTACTTGTCTGAGGTTCTGAAGTGGATGTGGAACCTGAAGTAGTACTTGTCTGAGGTTCTGAAGTGGTTGTGGAACCTGAAATAGTAACTGTCTGAGGTTCAGAAGTAGTAGAACCTGAAGTAGTAACTGTCTGAGGTTCTGAAGTGGATGTGGAACCTGAAGTAGTACGTATCTGAGGTTCTGAAGTGGTTGTGGAACCTGAAGTAGTACGTATCAGAGGTTCTGAAGTGGTTGTGGAACCTGAAGTAGTACTTGTCTGAGGTTCAGAAGTGGTTGTAGAACCTGAAGTAGTACTTGTCTGAGGTTCTGAAGTGGTTGTGGAACCTGAAGTAGTAACTGTCTGAGGTTCAGAAGTGGTTGTAGAACCTGAAGTAGTACTTGTCTGAGGTTCAGAAGTGGTTGTAGAACCTGAAGTAATAACTGTCCGAGGTTCAGAAGTGGTTGTGGAACCTGAAGTAGTAACTGTCTGAGGTTCAGAAGTGGTTGTAGAACCTGAAGTAGTAACTGTCTGAGGTTCAGAAGTGGTTGTAGAACCTGAACTAGTACTTGTCTGAGGTTCTGAAGTGGTTGTGGAACCTGAAGTAGTACTTGTCTGAGGTTCTGAAGTGGTTGTGGAACCTGAAGTAGTACTTGTCTGAAGTTCTGAAGTGGTTGTGGAACCTGAAGTAGTACTTGTCTGAGGTTCTGAAGTGGTTGTGGAACCTGAAGTAGCACTTGTCTGAGGTTCTGAAGTGGTGGAACCTGGAGTAGTAACTGTCTGAGGTTCTGAAGTAGTTGTAGAACCTGAACTAGTACTTGTCTGAGGTTCTGAAGTGGTTGTGGAACCTGAAGTAGTAACTGTCTGAGGTTCAGAAGTGGTTGTAGAACCTGAACTAGTACTTGTCTGAGGTTCTGAAGTGGTTGTGGAACCTGAAGTAGTACTTGTCTGAGGTTCTGAAGTGGTTGTGGAACCTAAAGTAGTAACTGTCTGAGGTTCAGAAGTGGTTGTAGAACCTGAAGTAGTACTTGTCTGAGGTTCTGAAGTGGTTGTGGAACCTGAAGTAGTACTTGTCTGAGGTTCTGAAGTGGTTGTGGAACCTGAAGTAGTAACTGTCTGAGGTTCAGAAGTGGTTGTAGAACCTGAACTAGTACTTGTCTGAGGTTCTGAAGTGGTTGTGGAACCTGAAGTAGTACTTGTCTGAGGTTCTGAAGTGGTTGTGGAACCTAAAGTAGTAACTGTCTGAGGTTCAGAAGTGGTTGTAGAACCTGAAGTAGTACTTGTCTGAGGTTCAGAAGTGGTTGTGGAACCTGAAGTAGCACTTGTCTGAGGTTCTGAAGTGGTTGTGGAACCTAAAGTAGTAACTGTCTGAGGTTCAGAAGTGGTTGTAGAACCTGAAGTAGTACTTGTCTGAGGTTCTGAAGTGGTTGTGGAACCTAAAGTAGTAACTGTCTGAGGTTCAGAAGTGGTTGTAGAACCTGAAGTAGCACTTGTCTGAGGTTCTGAAGTGGTTGTGGAACCTAAAGTAGTAACTGTCTGAGGTTCAGAAGTGGTTGTAGAACCTGAACTAGTACTTGTCTGAGGTTCTGAAGTGATTGTGGAACCTGAAGTAGTAACTGTCTGAGGTTCAGAAGTGGTTGTGGAACCTGAAGTAGTACTTGTCTGAGGTTCTGAAGTGGTTGTGGAACCTGAAGTAGCACTTGTCTGAGGTTCTGAAGTGGTTGTGGAACCTGAAGTAACACTTGTCTGAGTTTTTGAAGGGGTTGTGGAATCTAAAGTAGTACTTGTTTGAGATTCTGAAATGGTTGTGGAACCTGAAGTAGTACTTGTCTGAGGTTCTGAAGTGGTTGTAGAACCTGAAGTAGTAACTGTCTGAGGTTCTGAAGTGGTTGTGGAACCTAAAGTAGTACGTATCTGAGGTTCTGAAGTGGTTGTGGAGCCTGAGGTAGTACTTGTCTGAGGTTCTGAAGTACCTGAAGTAGTACTTGTTTTAGGTTCTAAAGTAGTAGTAGTAAATGAAGCAGTACTCGTTTGAGGTTCTGAAGTACCTGAAGTAGTACTTGTAAGAGGTTCTGAGGTACCTGAAGTAGTACTTGTCTGAGGTTCTGAAGTCGTAGCTGAAGTGGTTGTAGAACCTGACGTAGTGCTTATCTGAGGTTCTGAAGTGGTTGTGGAACCTGAAGTTGTACTTGTCTGAGGTTCTGAAGTGGTTGTGGAACCTAAAGAAGTAACTGTCTGAGGTTCAGTAGTGGTTGTAGAACCTGAAGTAGTACGTATCTGAGGTTCAGAAGTGGTTATGGAACCTGAAGTTGTACTTGTCTGAGGTTCTGAAATGGTTGTGGAACCTGAAGTTGTACTTGTCTGAGGTTCTGAAGTGGTTGTGGAACCTAAAGTAGTACGTATCTGAGGTTCTGAAGTGGTTGTGGAACCTAAAGTAGTAACTGTCTGAGGTTCAGAAATGGTTGTAATACTTGAAGTAGTTCTTGTTTGAGGTTTTGAAGTGGTTATAGAACCTGAGATAGAACTTGTCTGAGGTTCAGAAATGGTTGTAGAACCTGAAGCAGTGCTTGTCTGAGGTTCGGAAGTGGTTGTAGAACCTGAAGTTGTGCTTGTTTGACGTTCTAAAGTGATTGTAGATCCTGAAGTAATAATTGTTTGAGGTTCTGAAGTTGTTGTGGAACCTGAAGTAGTGCTACTCTGAGGTTTTGAAATGGTTGTAGAGCCTGAAGTCTGAGGTTCTGAAGTGGTTGTGGAACCTGAAGTAGTACTTGTCTGAGGTTCTGAAGTGGTTGTGGAACCTGAGGTAGTACTTGTCTGAGGTTCTGAAGTGGTTAAGGAACCCGAGATAGTACTTGTCTGAGGTTCTGAAGTGGTTGTGGAACCTGAAGTAGTACTTGTTTTAGGTTTTAAAGTGGTAGTAGTAAATGAAGCAGTACTCGTTTGAGGTTCTGAAGTACCTGAATTAGTACTTGTAAGAGGTTCTGAGGTACCTGAAGTAGTACTTGTCTGAGGTTCTGAAGTCGTAGCTGAAGTGGTTGTAGAACCTGACGTAGTGCTTATCTGAGGTTCTGAAGTGGCTGTGGAACCTGAAGTAGTACGTATCTGAGGTTCTGAAGTGGTTGTGGAACCTGAAGTTGTACTTGTCTGAGGTTCTGAAGTGGTTGTGGAACCTAAAGTAGTAACTTTCTGAGGTTCAGAAGTGGTTGTGGAAGCTGAAGTAGTACGTATCTGAGGTTCTGAAGTGGTTGTAGAACCTGAAGTTGTACTTGTCTGAGGTTCTGAAGTGGTTGTGGAACCTAAAGTAGTAACTGTCTGAGATTCTGAAGTGGTTATAGAACCTGAAGTAGAACTTGTTAGACGTTCTAAAGTGGTCGTAGAACCTGAAGTAGTGCTTGTCTGAGGTTCAGAAATGGTTGTAAAATCTGAAGTAGTTCTTGTTTGAGGTTCAGAAATGGTTGTAGTACCTGAAGTAGTACTTGTCTGAGGTTCTGAAGTGGTTGTAATACTTGAACTAATACTTGTCTGAGGTTCTGAAGTGGTTGTAGAACCTGAAGTAGTACTTGTCTGAGGTTCTGAAGTTGTTGTGAAACCTGAAGTAGTTCTTGTTTGAGGTTCTGAAGTGGTTATAGAACCTGAAGTAGAACTTGTTAGACGTTCTAAAGTGGTCGTAGAACCTGAAGTAGTGCTTGTCTGAGGTTCAAAAATGGTTGTAAAATCTGAAGTAGTACTTGTCTGAGGTTCAGAAATGGTTGTAGAACCTGAAGTAGTGCTTGTCTGAGGTTCGGAAGTGGTTGTAGAACCTGAAGCAGTACTTGTCTGAGGTTCGGAAGTGGTTGTAGAACCTGAAGTTGTGCTTGTTTGACGTTCTAAAGTGGTTGTAGATCCTGTAGTAATTGTTTGAGGTTCTGAAGTTGTGGAACCTGAAGTAGTGCTACTCTGAGGTTTTGAAATGGTTGTAGAACCTGAAGTTTGAGGTTCTGAAGGAGTTGTAGAATCTGAAGTAGTAGTTGTCTGAGGTTCAGAAATGGTTGTGGAACCTGAAGTAGTACTTGTTTGAGGTTCTGAAGTAGTTGTGGAACCTGAAGTAGTACTTGTCTGAGGTTCGGAAGTGGTTGTAATACTTGAACTAGTACTTGTCTGAGGTTCTGAAGTGGTTGTAGAACCTGAAGTAGTACTTGTCTGAGGTTCTGAAGTTGTTGTGAAACCTGAAGTAGTTCTTGTTTGAGGTTCTGAAGTGGTTATAGAACCTGAAGTAGAACTTGTTAGACGTTCTAAAGTGGTCGTAGAACCTGAAGTAGTGCTTGTTTGAGGTTCAAAAATGGTTGTAAAATCTGAAGTAGTACTTGTCTGAGGTTCAGAAATGGTTGTAGAACCTGAAGTAGTGCTTGTCTGAGGTTCGGAAGTGGTTGTAGAACCTGAAGCAGTACTTGTCTGAGGTTCGGAAGTGGTTGTAGAACCTGAAGTTGTGCTTGTTTGACGTTCTAAAGTGGTTGTAGATCCTGTAGTAATTGTTTGAGGTTCTGAAGTTGTGGAACCTGAAGTAGTGCTTCTCTGAGGTTTTGAAATGGTTGTAGAACCTGAAGTCTGAGGTTCTGAAGGGGTTGTAGAATCTGAAGTAGTACTTGTCTGAGGTTCAGAAATGGTTGTGGAACCTGATGTAGTACTTGTCTGAGGTTCTGAAATGGTTGTAGAACCTGAAGTAGTAATTGTTTGAGGTTCTGAAGTTGTGGAACCTGAAGTAGTGCTACTCTGAGGTTTTGAAATGGTTGTAGAACCTGAAGTCTGAGGTTCTGAAGGGGTTGTAGAATCTGAAGTAGTACTTGTCTGAGGTTCAGAAATGGTTGTGGAACCTGAAGTAGTACTTGTTTGAGGTTCTGAAGTGGTTGTGGAACCTGAAGTAGTACTTGTCTGAGGTTCGGAAGTGGTTGTAGAACCTGATGTAGTACTTGTCTGAGGTTCTGAAATGGTTGTAGAACCTGAAGTAGTAATTGTTTGAGGTTCTGAAGTTGTGGAACCTGAAGTAGTGCTACTCTGAGGTTTTGAAGTGGTTGCAGAACCTGAAGTAATACTTGTCTGAGGTTCTGAAGTGGTTGTAGAACCTGAATTAGTAATTGTTAGAGGATCTGAAGTCGTAGTTGAACCTGAAGTAGTACTTGATTCTGAAGTTGTTGAAGTACCTGGGGTGGTTGTAGAATCTGAAGTAGTGCTTGTATGAGGTTCTGAAGAGGTTGTGGAACCTGAAATAGTACTAGTTTGAGGTTCCAAAGTGGTTGTGATAGCTGAAGTAGTGCTTCTCTGAGGCTCTGAAAAGGTTGTGGAAGCTGTAACAGTGCTTGTCTGAGGTTCTGAAGAGGTTGTGGATCCTGAAAAAGTACTTGTTTGAGGTTCGAAAGTGGATTTAGAAGCTGAAGTAGTACTTTTTTCAGATTCTGAAGTGGTTGTGGTAGATAATGTAGTAATTGTTTGAGGTTTAGAAGAGGTTGTCAAAGTTGAAGACGTACTTGTTTGAGGTTCTGGAGTTGTGGTATCTAATGTAGTACTTCTTTGAGGTTCTGAAATGGTTGTGAATGCTGAAGTAGTACCTTTTTGAGATTCTGAAGTGGTTGTGGGAGCTGATGTAGTACTTGTTTGAGGTTCAGAAGTGGTTGTGGAAGCTGAAGTAGTACTTGTTTGAGGTTCTAAAGTAGTTGTGGTAACTGATATAGTACTTGTTTGAGGTTCTGAAGTGGTCGTGAAATCTGAAGTAGTAGTGGTTTGAGGTTCTGAAGTGGTTGTGGAAGCTGAAGTAGTACTTGTCTGAGGTTCTGAGGTGATTGTGGAAGCTGAAGTAGTATTTGTTTGAGGTTCTAAAGTAGTTGTGGTAACTGATATAATACTTGTTTGAGGTTCTGAAGTGGTCGTGAAAGCTGAAGTAGTAGTTGTTTGAGATTCCGAAGTGGTTGTGGAAGCTAAAGCAGTACTTGTTTGAGGTCCTGAGGTGGATGTGGAACCTGAATTAGTGCTTCTTTGAGGTTCTGAAGTGGTTGTGGTAGTTGATTTAATACTTGTTTGAGGTTCAGAAGTGGCTGTAAAAGCTGAACTACTTGTTTCAGGTTCTGAAGTGGTTGTAGAAGCTGAAGTAGTACCTGTTTCGGATTCTGAATTGGTAGTGGAAACTGAAGTAGTACTTGATTGAGGATTGGAGGTCGTTGTGGTAGCTGCGGTAGTACTTGTTCGAGGTTCTGAAGTGGTTGTAGAAATTGAAGTAGTACGTGTTTTAGATTCTGTAGTGGTTGTGGAAGCTGAAGTAGTACTTGTTTGAGGTTCTGAAGTGGTGAAAGCTGAAGTAGTGCTAGTTTGAGATTCTGAAGTGGTACTTGTTTGAGGTTCTAAAGTGATGGAAACTGAAGTAGTACTTTTTTGAGGTTCTGAAGTGGTTGTTGAAGCTGAAAGAGTACTTGTTTGAGGATTTGAAGTGGTTATGGAAGCTGAAATAGTAGTTGTTTGAGGTTCTGGTGTGCTTGTAGAACCTGAAGTAGTACTTGTTTGAGGTTCTGAAGTGGTTGTAAAAGCTGAAATAGTACTTGTTTGAGGTTTTGAGGTGGTTGTGATATCTCTAGTAGTGGTTATAGAAGATGAAAATGTACTTGTCTGAGGATCTGAGCTGGTTGCGGAAGCTGAAGTAGTACTTGTTTGAGGTTCTGAGGTGGATGTAATAGCTGAAGTAGCACTTGGTTGAGGTTCTGCAGTGGTTATGGTAGCTGAAGTTGTACTTGTTTGAGGTTCTAAGGTGGTTGTAGAAGCTGAAGATGTACTTGTTTCAGCTTCTGAGGTGGATGTGGAACCTGAATTAGTACTTGTTTCAGGTTCTGAAGTGGTTGTAGAATCTGATGTTTTACCTGTTTCGGGTTCTGAAGTGGTGGAAACTGAAGTAATACTTGTTTGAGGATATGAGGTGGTTGCGGTAGCTGAGCTAGTTCTTGTTTGAGGTTCTGAAGTGGTTGTGGTAGCTATATTAATACCTGTTTGAGGTTCAGAAGTGGTTGCAAAAGTTGAAGTAGTACTTGTTTCAGGTTGTGAAGTGCTTGTGGAAGCTGAAATAGTAGTTGTTTGAGCTTTTGAGGTGGTTATGGAAGATGAAATAGTAGTTGTTTGAGGTTCTGATGTGCTTGTAGAACCTGAAGTAGTACTTGTTTGAGGTTCTGAAGTGGCTGTAGAAGGTGATGTAGTACTTTTTTGAGGTTCTGAAGTGGTTGTGGAAGGTGAAGTAGTACTTGTTTCAGGTTCTGAAGTGGTTGTGGTAGCTGAATAAATACTTGTTTGAGGTTCAGAAGTGGTAGTAAAAGCTGAAGTAGTACTTTTTTGAGGTTCTGAAGTGGTTGTAGAAACTGAAGTAGTACTTGTTTCAGGTTCTGAAGTGGTTGTGGAAGCTGAAGTAGTGCTTGTTTTAGGATTTAACGTGGTTCTGGTAGCTGAGGTAGTACTTGTTTGGGGTTCTAATGTGATTGTGGTAGCTGCGGTAGTACTTGTTTTGGGTTCTAAAGTGATTGTGGTAGCTGAAGCAGTACTTGTTTGAGGTTCTGAAGTGCTAGAAGCTGAAGTAGTACTTGTTTGAGGTTCTGAAGTGGTGGCAGCTGAATTAGTTCTTGTTTGAGGTTCTGTAGTAGTTGTGAAAGCTGAAATAGTACTTGTTTGAGGTTCTGAGGTGGTTATGGAAGTTAAAGTAGTACTTGTTTGAGGATTCGGCGTTCTTGTAGAACTTGAAGTAATACTTGTCTGAGGTTCTGAAGTGGTTGTGGAAGCTGAAATAGTACTTGTTTCAGGTTCTGAAGTGGTTGTAGAACCTGATGCAGTACTTGTTTGGGGTTGTGAAGCGGTTATGTAACCTGAAGTAATACTTGTTTGGGGCTTTGAAGTGGTTGTGGAACCTGAAGTGGTACTCGTTTGGGGTTCTGAAGTGGTTGTGGAACCTGAAGTAGTACTTGGTTGAGGTTCTGAAGTGGTTGTGGAACCTGAAGTGATGATTGTTTGAGGTTCTGAAGTGGTTGAGGAACCTAAAGTGGTACTTGGTTGAGGTTCTGAAGTGGTTGTGAAACCTGAGGTAGTACTTGTTTGTGGCTCTGAAGTGGTTGTAGTAGCTGAAATAGTACTTGTTTGAGGTTCTGAATTAGTTGTTGATGAAGTACTTGTGTTCGGTTCTGCACTGGTTGTTGAAGGTGATGTAGTACTTGTTTGTGGCTCTAAAGTGGTTGCGGTAGTTGACGTAATACTTGTCTGAGGAGCTGAAGTCGTAGATGTAGCTGCAGTAGTACTTGTTTGTGATGTCGGTATAATACGTGTGGAGATTGTTGTTGCGGGTGACGTTGTTGTGGTAGCTGAAAGGATAATTGTAGGAGGGAGTGAAGTGGCAGTGGTAGATGTATTACAGTGTATTACCGAGACAGATGGCTGGAGATGGATTCTGTTGTTGGGTGCTAGTGATAGCTCGTGAGACGATAGTAGTCGTAATGCTATTTTTTTGCTATCCACTACCAGACATCTGATTAGCTTCAATTTCTTAAGAAGATATTGATAACTGGTCTCCTAGTTTTTCCATACATAATGTGTAACTAAAGTAAGTTTCAGCATGTTTAGTAGGCATACGTGTTACTACCATGTAGAAATATTAGGGCACTATACTGCAATTATTTCATTTGTTTGTTCTGTACTTCAAGTCAGTTATCAATGGTTCTCGAGGGTTTCAGACAATCACAATAGCTAAGTCATGCGTAATATTGTAGTGTGTGTAGTTGTTTAAAAGTCATAATATTAATTTACTTAAATAACAAATACCAGAATAGCGTGTAGTTTGTTTAAAGAGAATATTTTTATAATAAACAGGTAGTCTTTTCGTTGTGTAAAGCATAATTTTGTTTTGTAAATATTTACGTAAATATTAATAAGAAAGTTATATAAATGTTTATAAAGTAGAAGGTAAATACTATGTATACATCGTATGTTTTTGTTTGTTAGGTAAATGGCGCAGGCTCGAGTTTGACTCAAAGGACAAAACCATGACACATAATGTCATTTCGATAATATTAAATGGTGGAAGATCAGTTTAAATTCCACAGGAATCGATACATTTGTCGCTGCAAAGGAAAACGTCTTATTCTTGAATCTAATGAAATACTCCTCATACTCTTTCAAAGAAAGACTAAACCTGACTTATCTAAATTGTTAACATTGGAGAAAACATGATACAACTCAGGACTTAATAGATACAAACCTGTACTGAGTGGTAATCCTGTAGTTAAAGTGGACAATATAGTTGTTCCAGAATATGAAGTACTTGTTTGAGGTCCTGAAGTGGTAGTGGAACCTGAAGTAATACTTGTTTGAGGTTCTGAGGTGGTTGTGGTAGCTGAAATGGAGCTTGTCTGAGGAGCTGAAATTGTAATTTTATCTATATTAGTACTTGTTTGAGGTTCTGGAGTGGTTATTGTAGTTGAAATAGTACTTCTTTGAGGATCTGCAGTGTTTGTGATAGCTAAAAAAGTGCTTGTCTGACGTTCTGAAGTGGTTGTAGTACCTGAAGTTGAACTTGTTTCAGGATATAAAGTTGTGGTTTTAGCTGAAAGGGTACTGGTTTGAGGCTCTGAAGTAGTTCTAGTTTGAGGTTCTAAGGTGGTTATGATGCTTGAAGTAGAAATTGTCCGAGAAACTGAAGTTGTACTTAAAACTGACGTTGTGCTTGTGTGAAGTTCTGATATAGTTGTGGTAGCTGAAGTAGTGCTTGTTTGAGTTTCTGAAGTGGTTGTAGTAGCTAAAGTAGTGCTTTGAGGTTCTGAGGAGGTTGTGGTAACTGGAGTAGTACTTGTTTGAGGTTCATAAGTGGTTGTGGAATCTAAAGTAATACTTGTTTGAGATTCTAAAGTGGCTATGGTACCAGAAGTAGTACTTGTTTGAGGTTCTAAAGTGGTTGTAGTACCTGGAGTTGTACTTATTTGTGCTTCTAAAGTGGTTGTAGTAGCTGAAGTAGTACTTATTTGAGGTTCTGAAGTGGTGGTAGATCCTAAAGTAGTGCTTGTCTGAGACTCTGAAGTGGCTGTAGTAGTTGAAGTAGTACTTGTTTGACGTTCTGAAGTGGCTGTGGTACCAGAAGTAGTAGTTGTTTGAGGTTCTAAAGTGGTTGTAGTACCTGAAGTAGTTCTAGTTTGAGGTTCTGAAGTGGTGGTAGATCCTGAAGTAGTGCTTGTCTGAGATTCTGAAGTGGTTGTAGTAGCTAAAGTAGTGCTTCTTTGAGGTTCTGAGGAGGTTATGGTAACTGGAGTAGTACTTGTTTGAGGTTCATAAGTGGTTGTGGAATCTAAAGTAGTACTTGTTTGAGGTTCTAAAGTGGCTATGGTACCAGAAGTAGTACTTGTTTGAGGTTCTAAAGTGGCTATGGTACCAGAAGTAGTACTTGTTTGAGGTTCTGAAGTGGTTGTAGTACCTGGAGTTGTACTTGTTTGAGGTTCTGAAGTAGTTGTAATACCTGGAGTAGTACTTGTTTGAGGTTCTGAAGTGGTTGTAGTACCTGGAGTTGTACTTGTTTGAGGTTCTGAAGTAGTTGTAATACCTGGAGTAGTACTTGTTTGTGCTTCTGAAGTGGTTGTAGTAGCTGAAGTAGTACTTGTTTGAGGTTCTGAAGTGGTAAATCCTAAAGTAGTGCTTGTCTGAGACTCTGAAGTGGTTGTAGTATCTGAAGTAGTACTTGTTTGACGTTCTGAAGTGGCTGTGGTACCAGAAGTAGTAGTTGTTTGAGGTTCTGAAGTGGTTGTAGTACCTGAAGTAGTACTTGTTTGACGATCTGAAGTGGTTGTGGAACCTGAAGTACTGCTTGTTTGAGATTCTGAAGTGGTTGTGAAACCTGAAGTACTTGTCTGAGGTTCTAAAGTGGTTGCAGTAGCTGAAGTAGTACTTGTCTGGGGTTCTGAAGTGGTTGGAGTACCTGTAGTACTTGTCTGAGGTTCTAAAGTGGTTGTAGTACCTGAAGTAGTTCTAGTTTGAGATTCTGAAGTGGTGGTAGATCCTAAAGTAGTGCTTGTCTGAGATTCTGAAGTGGTTGTAGTAACTGAAGTAGTACTTGTCTGGGGTTCTGAAGTGGTTGTAGTACCTGTAGTACTTGTCTGAGGTTCTAAAGTGGTTGTAGTACCTGAAGTAGTTCTAGTTTGAGATTCTGAAGTGGTGGTAGATCCTAAAGTAGTGCTTGTCTGAGACTCTGAAGTGGTTGTAGTATCTGAAGTAGTATTTATTTGATGTTCTGAAGTGGCTGTGGTACCAGAAGTAGTAGTTGTTTGAGGTTCTGAAGTGGTTGTAGTACCTGAAGTAGTACTTGTTTGACGATCTGAAGTGGTTGTGGAACCTGAAGTACTTGTCTGAGGTTCTGAAGTGGTTGCAGTAGCTGAAGTAGTACTTGTCTGGGGTTCTGAAGTGGTTGTAATACCAGTAGTAATTATCTGAGTTTCTGAAGTGGTTGTAGTACTTGAAGGAGTACTTGTTTGAGGTTCTGAAGTGGTTGTACTACCTGAAGAAGTACTTGTTTGTGCTTCTGAAGTGGTTGTAGTACTTGAAGGAGTACTTGTTTGAGGTTCTGAAGTGGTTGTACTACCTGAAGAAGTACTTGTTTGTGCTTCTGAAGTGGTTGTAGTAACTGAAGTAGTAATTGTTTGAGGTTCTGAAGTGGCTGTGGTACTAGAAGTAGTAGTTGTTTGAGGTTCTGAAGTGGGTGTAGTGCCTGAAGTAGTACTTGTTTGACTTTCTGGAGTGGCTGTGGTACCAGAAGTAGTACTTGTTTCAGGTTCTGAAGTGGTTGTAGTACCTGGAGTTGTACTTGTTTCAGGTTCTGAAGTGGTTGTAGAACCTGGAGTAGTACTTGTTTGACGTTCTGGAGTGGCTGTGGTACCAGAAGTAGTACTTGTTTGAGGTTCTGAAGTGGTTGTAGTACCTACAGTTCTACTTGTCTGAGGTACTGAAATGGTTGAAGAAGCTGAAGTAGTACTTGTCTGAGGCTCTGAAGTGGTTGTGGAACCTGAAGTAGTGCTTGTTTGAGATTCTGAAGTGGTTGTGGATCCTGATGTAGTACTTGTCTGAGGTTCTGAAGTGGTTGTAGTAGCTGAAGTAGTACTTGCCTGGGGTATTGAAATTGTTGTAGTATCTGTAGTACTTATCTGAGGTTCTAAAGTAGTTGTAGTACCTGAAGTAATACTTGTCTGAGGTTCTGAAGTGGTTTTAGTAGCTGAGGTAGTACTTATTTGAGGTTCAGAAGTGGTTGTAGAACCTGAAGTAGTACTTGTTTGTGCTTCTGAAGTGGTTTTAGTAGTTAAACTAGTACTTGTTTGAGGTTCTGAAGTGGTTGTAGTACCTGAAGTTGTACTTTGTTGAAGTTCTGAAGTGGTTGTAGTACCTGAAGTAGTACTTGTTTGTGGTTCTGACGTGGTTGTGGTAGCTGAAGTAGTGCTTGTTTGTGGCTCTGATGTGGTTGTAGTACCTGAAGTAGTACTTGTTTGAGGTTCTGACGTGGTTGTGATACCTGAAGTAGTACTTGTTTGAGGTTCTGAAGTCGTAGTTGAACCTGGAGTAGTACTTGTCTGAGGTTCTAAAGTGGTTGTGATAGCTGAAGTAGTACTTGTTTGAGGTTCTGGAGTGGTTGTAGTAGCTGAAGCAGTATTTGTTTGAGGTTCTGAAGTCGTAGTTGAACCTGGTCTACTACTTGTCGGAGGTTCTGAAGTTGTTGTAGAAGCAGAAGTAGTACTTGTTTGAGGCTCTAAAGTGGTTGCAGTACTTGTCTGGGGTTCTGAAGTCGTAGTTGAACCTGGTCTACTACTTGTCGTAGGTTCTGAAGTGGTTGTGGAAGCCAAAATAGTACTTGTTTGAGGTTCTGAAGTGGTTGTAGTAACCGAATTAGTAGTTGAACCCGAAGTAATACTTGTTTGAGGTTCTGAAGTGGTTGTTGGACCTGAAGTAGTACTTGTTTGGGGTTCTGACGTCGTAGTTGAACCTGAAGCAATACTTGTTTGGTGTTCTGAGGTCGTAGTTGAACCCGAAGTAGTACTTGTCTGAAGTTCTGAAGTCGTGGTTGAACCAAAAGTAGAAGCATAAGTAGTGCTTGTTTGAGGCTCTAAAGTGGTTGTAATACTTGTCTGAGGTTCTGAGGTCGTAGTTGAACTTGGGGTAGTACTGCTTTGAGGTTCTGAAGTGATTGTGGAAGCCAAAGTAGTGCTTGTTTGAGGTTCTGAAGTGGTTGTAGTAATCGAATTAGTAGTTGAACCCGAAGAAGTACTTGTTTGAGGTTCTGAAGTGATTGTTGGACCTGAAGTAGTACTTGTTTGAGGTTCTGACGTCGTAGTTGAACCTGAAGTAACACTTGTTTTGTGTTCTGAGGTCGTAATTGAACCCGAAGTAGTACTTGTCTGAGGTTCTAAAGTGGTTGTAGTAACTGAGATAGTACTTGTCTGAAGTTCTGAAGTCGTAGTAGAACCAAAAGCAGTGCTTGTTTGAGGTTCTGAAGTGGTTGTTGGAATTAAAGTAGTACTTGTTTGAGGTTCTGAAGTCGTAGTAGAACCAGAAGTAGTACCTGTCTGAGGTTCTGAAGTCGTAATTGAACCTGAAGTAGTACTTGTCTGTGATATTGAAGTGGTTGTAGTACCTGAAGTGGTACTTGTTTGAAGTTCTAAAGTTGAGCCTAAAGTAGTACTTGTTTGTGCTTCTGAAGTGGTTGTAGTAGCTGAGGTAGTACTTGTTTGAGGTTCTGAAGTGGTTGTAGTACCTGAAGTAGTACTTGTTTGAGGTTCTGAAGTGGTTGTGGTACCTGAAGCAATACTTGTTTGTGGTTCGGACGTGGTTGTGGTAGCTGAAGTAGTGCTTGTTTGTGGTTCTGATGTGGTTGTAGTACCTGAAGTAGTACTTGTTTGAGGTTCTGACGTGGTTGTGACACCTGAAGTAGTACTTGTCTGAGGTTCATAAGTTGTTGTAGTACCAGAAGTAGTTTTTGTCTGAGGTTCTGAAATGGTTGTGGAAGCTGAAGTAGTACTTGTTTGAGGTTCTGAAGTCGTAGTTGAACCAGAAGTAGTACTTGTCTGAGGTTCTAAAGCGGTTGTGATAGCTGAAGTAGTACTTGTTTGAGGTTCTGAAGTGGTTGTGGTACCTGAAGTAGTACTTGCTTGAGGTTCTGAAGTGGTTGTAGTACCTGAAGCAGTACTTGTTTGTGGTTCTGACGTGGTTGTGGTAGCTGAAGTAGTGCTTGTTGGTGGTTCCGTTGTGGTTGTAGTACCTGAAGTAGTACTTGTTTGAGGTTCTGACGTGGTTGTGATACCTGAAGTAGTACTTGTCTGAGGTTCTGACATGGTTGTGGAAGCTGAAGTAGTACTTGTTTGAGGTTCTGAAGTCGTAGTTGAACCTGGAGTAGTACTTGTCTGAGCTTCTAAAGTGGTTGTGATAGCTGAAGTAGTACTTGTTTGAGGTTCTGAAGTCGTAGTTGAACCTGGAGTAGTACTTGTCTGAGCTTCTAAAGTGGTTGTGATAGCTGAAGTAGTACTTGTTTGAGGTTCTGAAGTCGTAGTTGAACCTGGTCTACTACTTGTCGGAGGTTCTGAAATTGTTGTAGAAGCAGAAGTAGTACTTGTTTGAGGCTCTAAAGTGGTTGTAATACTTGTCTGAGGTTCTAAAGTGGTTGTAGTAACTGAGGTAGTACTTGTCTGAAGTTCTGAAGTCGTAGTAGAACCAAAAGTAGTGCTTGTTTGAGGTTCTGAAGTGGTTGTTGGAATTAAAGTAGTACTTGTCTGAGGTTCTGAAGTCGTAATTGAACCTGAAGTAGTACTTGTCTGAGGTACTGAAGTGGTTGTAGTACCTAAAGTGGTACTTGTTTGAAGTTCTAAAGTTGTAGTTGAACCTGAAGTAGTACTTGTTTGTGGTACTGAAGTGGTTGTAGTACCTGAAGTAGTAGTTGTTTGAGATTCTGAAGTTGTAATTGAAGCTGAAGTAGTACTTGTCTGAGGTTCTGAAGTCGTAGTTGAACCTGAAGTGGTACTTGTTTGAGGTTCTGAAGTCATTGTCATTGCCGAAGTAGTACTTGTTTGAGGAGCTGAAGTGGTCGTACTTATTTCTGTAGTCGTACTTGTAACATAATTAGTACTTGTTTCAAGAGTTGTAGTTGTGGCTGAATCAGTGGTTGTCTGAGAAGATAAAGTCGTTGTGGAACCTGAAATGGACAGAATAGCTAAAGTAGTACTTGTTATAAGCTCTGACGTTGTGGTAGCTGAAGCGGTACTTGTTAGAAATTCTAAAGTGTTCGTGGTGATTGAATTAGTACCTGTTTGAAGTTCTGAAGTGGTTGTGGTAATTGAAGTAGTACTCGTCTGAGGTTTATAAATGGTTGTGGAACTTGAATCGGTATTTGTTTGAGGCTCTGTAGTGGTTGTGGTAGCTAAAGTAGAACTTGTTTGGGGTTCATAAGTGGTTGTGGTAACTGAAGGAAGACTTGTTTCAGTTTCTGAAATGATTGTAGAACTTGCGGTAGTACTTGCTTGAGGTTTTGAAGTGGTTGTGGAACCTAGAGTAGTACTTATTTGAGGTTCATAAGTGGTTGTGGGAGCAGAAGTAGTACTTATTCGAGGTTCTGAAGTGGTTATAGTACCTGAAGTAGTACTTGTCTGAGCTTCCTTAGTGGTTGTGGGAAGTAAAGTAGTACTTGTTTGAGGTACTGAAGAGGTTGCGGTAGCTGAAGTAGTACTTGTTTGGGGTTCTAAAGAGGTTGCGGTAGCTGAAATAGTACTTATTTGAGGTTCTGAAGAGGTTGTGCTAGCTGAAGCAGTTTTTGTTTGAGGTTCTGATGTGGTTGGTGAAGCGGGAGAAGTACTTTTTTGAGGGTCTGAAGTAGTTGTGGTAGTTAAAGCAGTACTTATTTGTGGTTTTGAAGTGGTTGTGGTAGCTGAAGTAGTACTTGTTTGAGGTTCATAAATGATTGAAGTATCTGAAGTAGTATTTGTTTGAGGTTCTGAAGTGGTTGTAACACCCAAAGTACTACTTGTTTGTGATTCTGAAGTGGTTGTGATACCTGTAGTAGTACTCATTTGAGGTTCTGGAGAGGTGGTAGCTGAAGTAGTTTCTGAAGTGATTGTGGTACTTGAAGTAGTTCTTGTCCGAGGTTCTGAAGTTTTTGTGGTAGCTATAGTGGTACTTGTTTGAGGTTCTGAAGTGGTTGTGGTACCTGAAGCAGGGCTTGTTTGAGGTTCAGAAGTGGTAAAACCTGAAGTGGTTGTGGTAGCTGAAGTAGTACTTGTCTCAGGGTCTGAAGTGGTTGTGGTGCCTAAAGTAATACTTGTTTGATGTTCATAAGTGGTTGTAGTATCTGAAGTAGTATTTGTTTGAGGTTCTGTATTGGTTGTGGTAGCTGAAGTGGTACTTGTTTGAGGTTCTGACGTGGTTGTGATCCCTGAAACAGTACTTGTTTGAGGCTCTGAATTGATTGTGAAAGCTGAGGTAGTACTTGTTTGATGCTCCAAAGTGGTTGTGGTACCTGAAGTAGTACTTGTTTGAGATTCTGAAGTGGTTTCTGTAGCTGAAGTAGTACTTGTTTGAGGTTCTGAAGAGGTCTTACTTGTTTGAGGTTCTGAAGTGGTTGTGAGAGCTGAAGTAGTTTGAGGTTCTGAGATGGTAGAAGCTGATATCGTACTTGGTTGAGGTTCTGAAGTGGTTGTAAAAGCTGAAGTAGTAATTGTTTGAGGTTCTGAAGTGGTTGTGGAAGCTGAAGTAGTACTTGTTTGAGGTTCTGAGATGGTAGAAGCTGACATCGTACTTGTTTGAGGTTCTGAAGTGGTTGTGGTAACTGATGTAGTACTTGTTTTAGGTTCTGAAGTAGTAGAAGCTGAGGTCGTAATTGTTTGAGGTTCTGTAGTGATTATGATTGCTGAAGTAGTACTTGTTTGAGGTTCTGAAGTGGTTGTTGTAGTAGTTGTTTGAAGTTTTGAAGTGGTTGCGGAAATTGAAGTAGTGCTTGTTTGAGGTTCAGAAGTGGTAGAACCTGAAGTTGTACTTGTTTGAGATTCTGATGTGGTTGTGGTAGCTGAAATAATACTTGTCTCAGAATCTGAAGTGGTTGTGGTACCTGAAGTAATACTTATTTGATGTTCATAAGTGGTTGTAGTATCTGAAGTAGTACTTGTTTGAGGTTCTGTAGTGGTAGCTGAAATGGTACTTGTCTGAGGTTCTGACGTGGTTGTGATACCTGAAACAGTACTTATTTGAGGCTCTGAATTTATTGTAGAAGCTGTATTAGTACTTGGTTGAGGTTCTGAAGTGGTTGTGGTACCTGAATCAGGGCTTGTTTCAGGTTCAGAAGTGGTAGAACCTGAAGTGGTTGTGGTAGCAGAAATGGTACTTGTTTGAGGTTCTGACGTGGTTGTGATACCTGAAACAGTACTTGTTTGAGGCTCCAAAGTGGTTGTGGTACCTGAACTAGTGCTTGTTTGAGGTTCTGAAGTGATTCCTGTAGCTGAAGTAGTACTTGTTTCAGGTTCTGAAGTCGTACTTGCTTGAGATTCTGGAGTGGTTATGGTAGCTGAAGTAGTACTTGTTTGAGGTTCTGCAGTAGTACTTGTTTCAGGTTCTGAAGTCGTACTTGCTTGAGATTCTGGAGTGGTAGATGCTGAAGTCGTAGTTATTTGAGGTTCTGAAGCGGTTACTGTGACTGAAGTAGTACTTGTTTGAGGTTCTGAGGTGGTAGAAGCTGACATCGTACTTGGTTGAGGTTCTGAAGTGGTTGTGGAAGCTGAAGTAGTAATTGTTTGAGGTTCCGAAGTGGTTGTGTTAACTGAAGTCGTACTTGTTTTAGGTTCTGAAGTGGTAGAAGCTGAAGTCGTAATTGTTTGAGGTTCTGTAGTGATTATGATTGCTGAAGTAGTACTTGTTTGAGGTTCTGAAATGGTTGTAGTACCTAACGTAGTAGTTGTTTGAAGTTTTGAAGTGGTTGCGGAAATAGAAGTATTACTTGTTTGAGGTTCTGAAGTGGCAGAACCGGAAGTCGTAGTTGTTTTAGGTTCTGAAGTGGTTGTGGTAGCTGAAGTAGTTCTTGTCTGAGGTTCTGAAGCGGTTGAAGAACCTGAAGTAATACTTGTTTGAGGTTCTGAAGTGGTAGAAGCTAAAGCTGTAATTGTTTTAGGTTCTGAACTGGTTGAAGTTGAAGCCATACTTTTTTGAGGTTCTGAACTGGTAGAACCTGAAGTTGTACTTCTTAGAGGTTTTGAAGTGGTTATGGTTCCTGAAGTAGTACTTGTTTGAGGTGTTAAAGTAGTACTTGTTTGAGATTGTGAAGTGGTTGTAGCTGAAGCTGTACTTGTTTGAGTTACTGAAGTGGTCGTGGTAACTAAAGTAGTACTTGTCACAGAATCTGAACTCATAGTCATAGTTGGAATATTACTTGTTTCCATAGCCGAAGTCGTAGTGGCAGCTGAAGCAGTAGTTGTTGCCTGTGAAGCCAAAGTCGCTGTGGTGTGTATAGTGCTTGTAGGTGTGGCTGACGTTGTAGTTGTGGCTGAAATTATAAATTGCACTAGAAGTGAATCGGTAGTGGTAGCTGTATTACAGTGTGCTAATGAGGCTCGAGTCGTGTTGGTGGCAGAAGGCAGAACTGCTGTTGAATATTAGGCGAATTAAATTTTCTGTACTTGTTTGTGATGTATATTTCAGCGTAATTAGAACCTACATTGTCCTTCACAATATAGATTTTTTTGTAATGACTGTATTGTATTCTTGTGCACATGTTTGATTTGTTGCACAGTACTTCAGGTCAGAAGTTAGATACACTGGAATATTAATGACCACAGCTGTAGTATGAATGTTAGGCCAAAACCTCAGCATTTAATACTATTTCACTAGTAATAAATGATGAGAGTTCTATGCAATTACAGGGGAAATAAATCTGTTCCTATATAAGGAAGACATTTCCTCCTCAGAATTTTAATGAAACGTGTTAAAACACCAGAAAAAAAATCGAAGAGAATCTGATACAAACCTGTAGTGGATAGCAGTTCTGTAGCCGAAGCAGTAGTCGTTTGAGGTTCTGACGTGGTCGTGGTAGCCGAAGCAGTAGTCGTTTGAGGTTCTGACGTGGTTGTGGTACCTGAAGCAGTAGTCGTTTGAGGTTCTGACGTGGTTGTGGTACCTGAAGTAGTAGTCGATTGAGGTTCTGACGTGGTTGTGGTACCTGAAGTAGTAGTCGTTTGAGGTTCTGAAGTGGTTGTGGTAGCCGAAGCAGTAGTCGTTTGAGGTTCTGAGGTCGTGGTAGCCGAAGCAGTAGTCGATTGAGGTTCTGACGTGGTTGTGGTAGCCGAAGTAGTAGTCGTCTGAGGTTCTGAAGTAGTTGAGGTGGCCGAAGTAGTAGTCGTCTGAGGTTCTGACGTGGTTGTGGTAGCCGAAGCAGTAGTCGTTTGAGGTTCTGACGTGGTTGTGGTAGCCGAAGCAGTAGTCGTTTGAGGTTCTGACGTGGTTGTGGTAGCCGAAGCAGTAGTCGTCTGAGGTTCTGAAGTAGTTGTGGTGGCCGAAGTAGTAGTCGTCTGAGGTTCTGACGTGGTTGTGGTTGCCGAAGCAGTAGTTGTTTGAGGTTCTGACGTGGTTGTGGTAGCCGAAGCAGTAGTCGTCTGAGGTTCTGACGTGGTCGTGGTAGCCGAAGCAGTAGTCGTCTGAGGTTCTGACGTGGTCGTGGTAGCCGAAGCAGTAGTCGTTTGAGGTTCTGAAGTGGTTGTGGTAGCCGAAGCAGTAGTCGTTTGAGGTTCTGAAGTGGTTGTGGTAGCCGAAGCAGTAGTCGTCTGAGGTTCTGACGTGGTTGTGGTAGCCGAAGCAGTAGTCGTCTGAGGTTCTGACGTGGTTGTGGTACCTGAAGTAGTAGTCGTCTGAGGTTCTGACGTGGTTGTGGTAGCCGAAGCAGTAGTCGTTTGAGGTTCTGACGTGGTTGTGGTAGCCGAAGCAGTAGTCGTCTGAGGTTCTGACGTGGTTGTGGTAGCCGAAGCAGTAGTCGTCTGAGGTTCTGAAGTGGTTGTGGTAGCCGAAGCAGTAGTCGTCTGAGGTTCTGACGTGGTTGTGGTAGCCGAAGCAGTAGTCGTCTGAGGTTCTGACGTGGTTGTGGTACCTGAAGTAGTAGTCGTCTGAGGTTCTGAAGTGGTTGTGGTACCTGAAGTAGTAGTCGTCTGAGGTTCTGACGTGGTTGTGGTAGCCGAAGCAGTAGTCGTCTGAGGTTCTGAAGTGGTTGTGGTAGCCGAAGCAGTAGTCGTCTGAGGTTCTGAAGTGGTTGTGGTAGCCGAAGCAGTAGTCGTTTGAGGTTCTGAAGTGGTTGTGGTAGCCGAAGCAGTAGTCGTTTGAGGTTCTGTAGTGGTTGTGGTAGCCTGAGTAGTACTTGTCTGAGGAGCTGAAGTCGTGGTCGCCGCTGTAGTAGTTGTGACAGGAACTGAAGTTGTTGTGAGTGCTGAAGTATTGAATTTGATTTAGCGTTATGAGTTGTTCGTCTTGTCTTGTTCAGTATTTTATTTTCATTTCTTTATCATTCTCTGCGTCCTTTTGCTCCCAGTCATTAAACATTGCAATTGTGCTTTCTCGCCGTTGCATAGGTAATATTCGACATCATGGTGACAATGTGGAAATAGGAGTCCACCTCTTAAAGAATTTACGGGTCGTATTATGATTGTCACTATGTTTCATAAAATATATTGAAATTAATATTACTGTCAGCACATTTATGTTTGTCTTTTGTCAGTTAAAATCTCAAAACATAATTTGTAAAGTATCTTAAGCACAAGCGTTAATCATATCTAAATTACAACTAAATTATTTGAAGAAACGCTAACGAACTTAGACCTACATTTACATATTTCAACATGAATTTTGATACTAGCATATGTTTTAACACCAGCATGCATCGTGTGGTATCCCCTGCCCTTGACATTGTAGAACATGAATTCGTGGGTCTGTTGTTATCACGTGATATTTATTCAGGCCTGCCAGCTGTAAAAAGGGGTACTGTACTGTATGCCAGGAGAAAGGAGACGTCTGAAACTTTTCGGTGAGATTAGTCTGGCAGGCGTGAACTTGCAACAGTTATGTTTTATTAAGATAGCTAATTACATAACTCAGGAAGCATTA
>NW_028234411.1:24467985-24480485 GCF_977035675.1 Penaeus japonicus
ATGGAGGGCACGGGACAAAACAGACGCCCAAGACATTTATAGTGTTTGTTATTGCCAGGGAAAATTTTGATTTAAAAAGTTATAATGTGAGAAGGAAATGTAATGTACCAAAGAGAGAGAAAAACGAAGGGAGGAATCTACTGTTAAATGGATTTTTTAAACTTTATTTTTTAAATCCTGAATAATTTACTCGCAGCTATTTCACACACACACACATCTACTTACAATCGTTTTTGTTAACTCCTAAATCTTTCCACTGTCCGTCTCGGCAAGTAACAATGAAACACTGATCAGGGATGGTGTCTCCTTCCGTATAAGAAGCTCCATCGAACACACACCCTGCAAGGAGTCAAATTTTAGATACTGAACAGATCTTTAACAAATTAGTAGAGGAATGCTTTTAATGGAGTTTTGCAGGTGACCAGAGCTTAAGTAAAGAAAGATAGAAATCATGACTGAATGTTAAAAAATATGTTTGTTGCATCCATATATTTTTAAAATGACTAATTGAGATGGGTCTGAATTTAAAAATTTAATCTGTAGATCTGTATCATATCCTTAAAAGACATTATTGATTTGAAATACAGCCTAAGAATCTCTGAGACTGAAACTGGAAACGATACACTGCTGGGGCGTTTGCTCTGGTTCCTGTCATGTTTAAGGTACTTTCACTGCGAGATGGATATAGTTGCTGAATAGTTACAGCATTCTGGTATTGGTTGCATTATCAGAATTATGGTCAATTCCCGGCGAAGCATCTGTTCCGCAAATCTGGCTTATTCTTATCCTGCTTACGGTGTTTTTCCCGCGAAGATAAATAGCTAAATATACCACACGTATAGGTGTGAGAAACGCTCAAGGGTGGAGGAGGGCCAGAAAATATCTTTGTTATAAGAATATTGTCGTGAAAATTCATTCAATACTTGGTTCTATGCTTTATTTAGTTTCCAGATGATCTTTCTATGCCAGAAAGGCCATTAAAAATGTATCATAATATTTTGTCGTGAAAAAAAAAAAAAATGCGTGTATTAGCTATATGTGCGCGGATCAGGGGCAACTCCAAGCGACGATGAGGGTAAGAAAATTAGACCCGTACTTTTAGTTTTTAGGATATTACTGTAAAACTTACCCCCGTGGTGGCTGAGATTTTTATTGATTTTTTTTTTTATTTTTAATCATCGGCCCACCTCACCTGGACGATGGCTTCAAATGAAAATAAAATCAGCACGTATAAAAGCAACTCTGTTGTTGGCGTCCGTGGGTTGATTCTGGAGTGGTAGTCTAGACTAAGGTGATACTGTACTGTAGAATGGTAATTGCAAAGGTAATAGAAACTACCGCTACAATAGTATTGAGGGCATAGAAGTCATTTTATAGAATGCCATGAACACGGGTATAGTAATGGAGGTTGAGTGGTTGGGGAAGTAGAGGTTGTTATGAAGAAGGCATTAGTAAAGAAGACTTGCTTAATAGTGAATTTGGAATATATTCTGCGGTAAATGTAGATTATTTATGAAAGAGAGTTAATAACTTCGCAACGCAAGAGATGCAACTGAAGCGTATCAGTGTTATATCTTCACTGCACTGTGAAGTTATCCCTCTAGATTATTCTGAGTATCATCATATTATTTTTCTAATGAAGATAAGTTTGAATAGGACCCATCATCGAAATCATTATGATAACGATGAAGTTGATAATGGTTTCATTGGTCATCTATTAATAACATTATAAAAGAAAAATACACAAACATCCACACAGGAAAACAAACCTGTAGAAGCGTCGGTTGTAGTGAAGGGGGCAGTGTAGGTTGACAAGACATTTGTGTTTGTCAGTGAAGTAGGTTGGGCTGAAGTCGTCCCGATAGCAGTGCTGGTCAGAACTGTAGTCGTACTTGTTTCGGGAACTAAAGTCGTTGTGAAAATGGCGCTAGATTCTGGAAATGAAGTAGTAGTGGAAACTAAGGTCGTACTTCTAACGGGAACTGAAGTTGTGGAAGGTAAAGTGGCACTTGTTTCAGGAACTGAAGTCGTTGTGGGAGTAAAAGTTGTACTTGTTTTAGGAACTGAAGTTCTAGAAGCTAAAGTGGTACTTGTTTCAGGAACTGAAGTCGTGGAAGTTAAAGTGGTACTTGTTTCAGGAATTGAAGTCGTTGTGGAAAGTAAAGTGGTACTTGTTTCAGAAACTGAAGTGGTTGTACTTTCAGGAACTGAAGTCGTTGTGGAAGATAATGTGGTACTTGTTTCAGGAACTGATGTTGTAGAAGCTAATGTAGTACTTGTTTCAGGAGCTGAAGTCGTCGTGGAAGCTAAAGTGGCACTAGTTTGAGGAACTGAAGTCGTTGTAGATGGTAAAGTGGTACTTGTTTCAGGAACTGAAGTCGTTGTGGAAGGTAAAGTCGTACTTGTTTCAGGAGCTGAAGTTGTGGAATCTAAAGTGATACTTGTTTCAGGACCTGAGGACGTGGTGGAAGCTATGGTGGCTGTACTTTCAGGTACTGAAGTCGTTGTGAACGATAAATTGGTACTTGTTTCAGGAACTGAAGTGGAGGCATAAATGGAACTTGTTTCAGGACCTGAAGTCGTTGTGGATGGTAAAGTGGTACTTATTTCAGGACTTGAAGTCGTTGTGGATGGTAAAGTGGTACTTGTTTCAAGAACTGAAGTTATTGTGGAAGCTAATGCAGTACTTGTTTCAGGAACTGAACTCGTTGTGGATTTGAAAGTGGTACTTGTTTCAGGAACTGAAGTCGTCGTGGAAGGTAAAGTAGTACTTGTTTCAGGAACTGAAGTCGTTGTGGAAGCTAATGTGGTACTTGTTTCAGGAACTGAAGTCGTTGTGGAAGCTAAAGTGGTACTTGTTTCAGGAACTGAAGTCGTTGTGGAAGCTAATGTGGTACTTGTTTCAGGAACTGAAGTCGTTGTGGAAGCTAAAGTGGTACTTGTTTCAGGAACTGAAGTCGTTGTGGAAGCTAATGTGGTACTTGTTTCAGGAACTGAAGTCGTCGTAGAAGGTAAAGTGGTACTTGTTTCAGGAACTGAAGTCGTTATTGCTGCTACGGTAGTAGTAGTTTCAATAACTGGAGTAGTAGTTGAAACTAAAGTGGTACTTGTTTCAGGAGCTGAAGTCATTGTGGAAGTAAAAGTGGTCGTAGTTTCAGGAACTGAAGTCGTTGTGGAGGGTAATGTGGTACTTGTTTCAGGAGCAGAAGTCGTTGCGGAAGGTAAAGTGGTACTTGATACAGGAGCTGAAGTCGTCGTAGAAAGTAAAGTGGTACTTGTTTTAAGAGCTGAATTCGTTGTGGAAGCAAATGCGGTACTCGTTTCAGGAACGAAAGACGTGGAAACTAAGGTCGTAGTAGTTGCAGTAACTGAAGACGTTGTTGAAGCTGAAGTGGTACTTGTTTCATGAACTGAAGTCGTTGTGGGTGCTGAAGTGGTACTCGTTTCAGGAACTGTTGTAGAAGCCAAGGTGGTAATTGTTTCAGGAGCTGAAGTTGTTGTGGAAAGTAAAGTGGTACTCGTTTCAGGAGCTGAAGTCGTTTTGGAAGCTAAAGTGGTACTTGTTTCAGGAAGTGAGGTCGTCGGGGAAACTAAAGTGGTACTCGTTTCAGGAACTGAAGTTGTTGTGGAAGCTGAGGTGGTACTTGTTTCAGGAACTGAAGTCGTTGTGGGTTGTAAAGTGGTACTTGTTTCAGGAATTGAAGTCGTTGTGAAAGCTAAAGTGGTACTTGTATCCGTTGCTGAAGTCATTGTAGATGGTAAAGTGGTACTTGTTTCAGGAACTGAAGTTGTGGAGGCTAAAGTGGTACTTGTTTCAGGAACTGATGTCGTTGTGGAAGCGAAAGTGGTTGTTGTTTCAGGAACATAAGTCGTTGTTGAAACAAAAGTGGTACTTTTTTCAGGAACTGAAGCCGTTGTGGAAGTAAAAGTGGTAGTTGTTTCAGGAACTGAAGTCGTTGTAAATGCTGAAGTGGTACTTGTCCCAGGAACTGAAATCGTCGTGGAAGCAAAAGTGGTCCTTATTTCAGGAACTGAAGTTGTAGTAGAAGCTAATGTCGTAGTAGCTTCTGGAACTGAAGTCGTTGTTGAAGCTAAAGTCGTAGTAGCTTCAGAAACTGAAGTTATTGAAGTTGAAGTTGTACTAGTTTCCGGAATTGAAGTCGTTGATGGTAAATTGGTACTAGTTTCAAGAACTGAAGTCGTTGTTGATGTTAAAATGGTTGTAGTTTCAGGAACCGAAGTCGTAGATGCTAAAGTGCTAGTTATCGTACTTATTTCAGGAACTGAAGTCGTTGTGGATGGTAAAGTGGTAGTAGTTTCAGGAAATGAAGTTATAGTAGTGGTTATAGTTTCAGGTGCCAAAGACGTTGTCGGAGCCAAGGTAGTACTTGTTTCAGGAATTGAAGTTGTTGTAACTGAAGCAGTACTTGGTATGGGAGCCAACGTTGTTGTGGTACCTGCAACAGTAAAGGATTCGGTTACATAAGTAGATATCATATCTGAAGTAGTAGAGGTGGTAAAGTTAGTACTTACTTCACGAACTGAAATACTAGTAATAGATGAATCTATGATAATGGTACCTCCTTCAGTTGTTGTTGATGGATAACGGGTTGTAGTGGGAGCTGCTGATGTTGTTGATAGGAATGGGGTTATAGTGATAGCTGCTTCGGTAGTTGTTGATGATAATGGGGTTGTAGTGGTATCTGGTTGAGTAGTTGATGATGAGAATGGGGTTGTAGTCGTAACTGGTTCAGTTGCTGTTGAAAATAATCGGGTTGTAGTAGTACCTGCATCTGTAGCTGTAGATGGGAATGGGGTTGTAGTGGTATCTTTTTCTGTGGTTGTTGATGGGAACTGGGTTGTAGCAGTAGTTGCTTCTGTAGTTGTTGATGGTAATAGGGTTGTAGTGGTAACTGTTTCTGTGGTTGTTGATGGCAATGGGGCTGTAGTGGAAGCTGCTGCTGTAGTTGTTGATGGGAGTTGGGTTGTAGTGGTAGTTGCCTCTGTAGTTGTTGATGGGAATGGGGTTGTAGTGGTAACTGTTTCTGTGGTTGTTGATGGGAGTTGGGTTGTAGTGGTAGTTGCCTCTGTAGTTGTTGATGGGAATGTGGTTGTAGTGGTAGCAGCATCTGTTGATGTTGATAGGAATGGGGTTGTAGTTGTAACTACATCTATAGTTGTTGATGGGAGTGAAATTGTAGTGGTAGCTGCTTCAGTAGTTGATGTGAACTGGGATGGAGTGGTAGCTGCTTCTGTGGTTGTTGATGGGAATGGGGTTGTAATGGTAGCTGTTGATGGGACTAATGTTGTAGTGGTAATCTCTTCTGTTGTTGATGATAGGACTAATGTTGCAGTTGTATCTCCTTCTGAAGTTATTGATGGGACTATTGTTGTAGTGGTAGCCTCTCCTCTTGTTGATGGGATTAATGTTGTAGTGGTAGCTGCTTCTGATGTTGATGGGACTAATGTTGCAGTGGTACCTGCTTCGTTTGTTGTTGATGAGACCAATGATGTAGTGGTATCTGCATCTGTTGTTGATAGACTTAATGTCATAGTGGTATCTGATTCTGTAGTTGTTGATGGGACTACTGCTGTAGTGGTAACTGCTTCTGTTGTTGATAGGACTGATGTTGAAGTTGCAACCTCTCCTATTGTTGTTGATGGGACTAATGTTGTAGTGGTAGCTGCTTCTGTTGTTGTTGATGGGACTAATGTTGTAGTGGCAGCTGCTTCTGTTGTTGATGGGACTAATGTTGTAGTGGTAGCTGCTTCTGCTGTTGATGGGACTAAAGTTGTAGTGGTAGCTGCTTCTGTTGTTGATAATGGGACTGATGTTGTAGTGGCAGCTGCTTCTGTTGTTGTTGATTGGACTAATGTTGTAGTGGTAGCTACTTCTGTTGTTGTTGATGGGACTAATGTTGTAGTGGTAGCTGCTTTTGTTGTTGTTGATGGGACTATTATTGTAGTGGTAACTGCTTCTGTTGTTGATAGGACTGATGTTGAAGTTGCAACCTCTCCTCTTGTTGTTGATGGGACTAATGTTGTAGTGGTAGCTGCTTCTGTTGTTGTTGATGGGACTAATGTTGTAGTGGCAGCTGCTTCTGTTGTTGATGGGACTAATGTTGTAGTGGTAGCTGCTTCTGTTGTTGATGGGACTAAAATTGTAGTGGTAGCTACTTCTGTTGTTGTTGATGGGACTAATGTTGTAGTGGCAGCTGCTTCTGTTGTTGATAATGGGACTGATGTTGTAGTGGCAGCTGCTTCTGTTGTTGTTGATGGGACTAATGTTGTAGTGGTAGCTACTTCTGTTGTTGTTGATGGGACTAATGTTGTAGTGGTAGCTGCTTTTGTTGTTGTTGATGGGACTATTGTTGTAGTGGTACCTGCTTCTGTTGTTGATGGGACTAGTGTTGTACTGGTAGCTGCTTCGGTTGTTGTTGATGGGACTAATGTTGTAGTGGTAGCTGCTTCTGTTGTTGTTGGTGGGACTATTGTTGTAGTGGCAACTGCTTCTGTTGTTGTTGATGGGAATAATGTTGTAGTGGCAGCTGCTTCTGTTGTTGTTGATGGGACTGATGTTGTAGTGGTAGCTGCTTCTGTTGTTGATGGGACTAATGTTGTTGTGGCAGTTTCTTCTGTTGTTGTTGATGGGACTAATGTTGTAGTAGTATCTGTTTCTGTTGTTGATGGGACTAATGTTGTAGTGGTACCTGCTTTTGTTGTTGTTGATGGGACTATTGTTGTAGTGGTACCTGCTTCTGTTGTTGATGGGACTAGTGTTGTAGTGGTAGCTGCTTCTGTTGTTGTTGATGGGACGAATGTTGTAGTGGTAGCTGCTTCTGTTGTTGATGGGACTAATGTTGTAGTGGTAGCTGCTTCTGTTGTTGTTGATGGGACTAATGTTGTAGTGGTAGCTGCTTCTGTTGTTGATGGGACTAGTGTTGTAGTGGTAGCTGCTTCTGTTGTTGTTGATGGGACTAATGTTGTAGTGGTAGCTGCTTCTGTTGTTGTTGATGGGACTAATGTTGTAGTGGTAGCTGCTTCTGTTGTTGTTGATGGGACTAATGTTGTAGTGGCAGCTGCTTCTGTTGTTGTTGGTGGGACTATTGTTGTAGTGGCAACTGCTTCTGTTGTTGTTGATGGGAATAATGTTGTAGTGGCAGCTGCATATGTTGTTGTTGATGGGACTGATGTTGTAGTGGTAGCTGCTTCTGTTGTTGATGGGACTAATGTTGTAGTGGTAGCTGCTTCTGTTGTTGTTGATGGGACTAATGTTGTAGTGGCAGCTGCTTCTGTTGTTGTTGGTGGGACTAATGTTGTAGTGACAGATGCTGTTTCTGTTGTTGATGGGACTAATGTTGTAGTAGCAGTTTCTTCTGTTGTTGTTGATGGGACTAATGTTGTAGTGGCAGCTGCTTCTGTTGTTGGTGGGGCTAATGTTGTAGTGGTAGATCCTTCTGTTGTTGTTGATGGGACTAATGTTGTAGTGGCAGTTTCTTCTGTTGTTGTTGATGGGACTAATGTTGTAGTGGCAGCTGCTTCTGTTGTTGATGGGACTAATGTTGTAGTGGTAGCTGCTTCTGTTGTTGTTGATGGGACTGATGTTGTAGTGGTAGCTGCTTCTGTTGTTGTTGATGGGACTAATGTTGTAGTGGCAGCTGCTTCTGTTGTTGTTGATGGGAATGATGTAGTGGTAGCTGCTTCTGTTGTTGTTGATGGGAATAATGTTGTAGTGGCAGCTGCATATGTTGTTGTTGATGGGACTGATGTTGTAGTGGTAGCTGCTTCTGTTGTTGTTGATGGGACTAATGTTGTAGTGGTAGCTGCTTCTGTTGTTGTTGATGGGACTAATGTTGTAGTGGTAGCTGCTTCTGTTGTTGTTGATGGGACTAATGTTGTAGTGGCAGCTGCTTCTGTTGTTGTTGATGGGACTAATGTTGTAGTGGCAGCTGCTTCTGTTGTTGTTGATGGGACTGATGTTGTAGTGGTAGCTGCTTCTGTTGTTGATGGGACTAATGTTGTAGTGGTAGCTGCTTCTGTTGTTGTTGGTGGGACTGATGTTGTAGTGGTAGCTGCTTCTGTTGTTGTTGGTGCGACTGATGTTGTAGTGGTAGCTGCTTCTGTTGTTGTTGATGGGACTAATGTTGTAGTGGTAGCTGCTTCTGTTGTTGTTGATGGGACTGATGTTGTAGTGGTAGCTGCTTCTGTTGTTGATGGGACTAATGTTGTAGTGGCAGCTGCTTCTGTTGTTGTTGGTGGGACTGATGTAGTGGTAGCTGCTTCTGTTGTTGATGGGACTAATGTTGTAGTGGCAACTGCTTCTGTTGTTGTTGATGGGACTAATGTTGTAGTGGCAGCTGCTTCTGTTGTTGTTGATGGGACTAATGTTGTAGTGGTAGCTGCTTCTGTTGTTGTTGATGGGACTGATGTTGTAGTGGTAGCTGCTTCTGTTGTTGATGGGACTAAAATTGTAGTGGTAGCTGCTTCTGTTGTTGATGGGACTAGTGTTGTAGTGGTAGCTGCTTCTGTTGTTGTTGATGGGACTAATGTTGTAGTGGTAGCTGCTTCTGTTGTTGATAATTTATCTAATGTTGTAGTGGCAGTTTCTTCTGTTGTTGATGGGACTAATGTTGTAGTAGCAGTTTCTTCTGTTGTTGATGGGACTAATGTTGTAGTGGCAACTGCTTCTGTTGTTGTTGACTGGACTGTTGTTGTAGTGGTAGCTGCTTCTGTTGTTGTTGGTGCGACTGATGTTGTAGTGGCAGCTGCTTCTGTTGTTGTTGATGGGACTAATGTTGTAGTGGCAGCTGCTTCTGTTGTTGTTGACTGGACTGTTGTTGTAGTGGTAGCTGCTTCGGTTGTTGTTGATGGGACTAAAGTTGTAGTGGCAGTTTCTTCTGTTGTTGATGGGACTAATGTTGTAGTAGCAGTTTCTTCTGTTGTTGTTTGGACTAATGTTGTAGTGGCAACTGCTTCTGTTGTTGTTGACTGGACTGTTGTTGTAGTGGTAGCTGCTTCTGTTGTTGTTGGTGCGACTGATGTTGTAGTGGCAGCTGCTTCTGTTGTTGTTGATGGGACTAATGTTGTAGTGGCAGCTGCTTCTGTTGTTGTTGACTGGACTGTTGTTGTAGTGGTAGCTGCTTCGGTTGTTGATAATGGGACTAATGTTGTAGTGGCAACTGCTTCTGTTGTTGATGGGACTGATGTTGTAGTGGTAGCTGCTTCTGTTGTTGTTGATGGGACTAATGTTGTAGCGGTAGCTGCTTCTGTTGTTGATGGGACTAGTGTTGTAGTGGCAACTGCTTCTGTTGTTGTTGATGGGACTAGTGTTGTAGTGGTAGCTGCTTCTGTTGTTGTTGATGGGACTAATGTTGTAGTGGTAGCTGCTTCTGTTGTTGTTGATGGGACTGATGTTGTAGTGGTAGCTGCTTCTGTTGTTGATGGGACTGATGTTGTAGTGGTAGCTGCTTCTGTTGTTGTTGATGGGACTAATGTTGTAGTGGCAGCTGCTTCTGTTGTTGATAGGATTAATGTTGTAGTGGTAGCTGTTTCTGTTGTTGTTGATGGGACTAATTTTGTAGTGGTAGTTGCCTCTTTTGTTGTTGATGGGACTAATGTTGTAGTAGTAGCTGCTTCTGTTGTTGTTGATGGGACTAATGTTGTAGTGGTAGCTGCTTCTGTTGTTGTTGATGGGACTAATGTTGTAGTGGTAGCTGCTTCTGTTGTTGTTGATGGGACTAATGTTGTAGTGGTAGCTGCTTCTGTTGTTGATAATTTATCTAATGTTGTAGTGGTAGCTGCTTCTGTTGTTGATGGGACTAGTGTTGTAGTGGTAGCTGCTTCTGTTGTTGTTGATGGGACTAATGTTGTAGTGGTAGCTGCTTCTGTTGTTGTTGATGGGACTAATGTTGTAGTGGTAGCTGCTTCTGTTGTTGATGGGACTAATGTTGTAGTGGTAGCTGCTTCTGTTGTTGTTGGTGGGACTATTGTTGTAGTGGCAACTGCTTCTGTTGTTGTTGATGGGACTAATGTTGTAGTGGTAGCTGCTTCTGTTGTTGATGGGACTAAAATTGTAGTGGTAGCTGCTTCTGTTGTTGATGGGACTAAAATTGTAGTGGTAGCTGCTTCTGTTGTTGATGGGACTAAAATTGTAGTGGTAGCTGCTTCTGTTGTTGTTGATGGGACTAATGTTGTAGTGGTACCTGCTTCTGTTGTTGATGGGGCTAGTGTTGTAGTGGTAGCTGCTTCTGTTGTTGTTGATGGGACTAATGTTGTAGTGGCAGCTGCATCTGTTGTTGTTGATGGGACTGATGTTGTAGTGGTAGCTGCTTCTGTTGTTGTTGGTGGGACTATTGTTGTAGTGGCAACTGCTTCTGTTGTTGATGGGACTAGTGTTGTAGTGGTAGCTGCTTCTGTTGTTGTTGATGGGACTAATGTTGTAGTGGTAGCTGCTTCTGTTGTTGTTGATGGGACTAATGTTGTAGTGGTAGCTGCTTCTGTTGTTGTTGGTGGGACTATTGTTGTAGTGGCAACTGCTTCTGTTGTTGTTGATGGGACTGATGTTGTAGTGGTAGCTGCTTCTGTTGTTGTTGGTGCGACTGATGTTGTAGTGGTAGCTGCTTCTGTTGTTGTTGATGGGACTAATGTTGTAGTGGTAGCTGCTTCTGTTGTTGATGGGACTAATGTTGTAGTGGCAGCTGCTTCTGTAGTTGTTGATTGAATTATTGTTGTAGTGGTAGCTGCTTCTGTAGTTGTTGATGGGATTATTGTTGTAGTGGTAGCTGCTTCTGTAGTTGTTGATGGGATTATTGTTGTAGTGGTAGCTGCTTCTGTAGTTGTTGATGGGATTATTGTTGTAGTTGTAGCTGCTTCTGTAGTTGTTGATGGGATTATTGTTGTAGTGGCAGCATCTTCTGTTGTTGTTGATGGGACTGATGTTGTAGTGACAGCTGCTTCTGTTGTTGATGGGACTAATGTTGTAGTGGCAGCTGCTTCTGTTGTTGTTGATGGGACTAATGTTGTAGTGGCAGCTGCTTCTGTTGTTGTTGATGGGACTGATGTTGTAGTGACAGCTGCTTCTGTTGTTGATGGGACTAATGTTGTAGTGGCAGCTGCTTCTGTTGTTGTTGATGGGACTAATGTTGTAGTGGTAGCTACTTCTGGTGTTGTTGATGGGACTAATGTTGTAGTGGTAGCTACTTCTGGTGTTGTTGATGGGACTAGTGTTGTAGTGGTAACTGCTTCTGTAGTTGTTGATTGGATTATTGTTGTAGTGGTAGCTGCTTCTGTTGTTGTTGATGGGATTATTTTTGTAGTGGTATCTACTTCTGTCGTTGTTGATTGGACTAATGTGGTAGTGGTAGGTGCCTCCGTTGTTGTTGATGGGACTAAAGATGAAGTGCTAGCTTCTTGTGTGTTTGTCGAAGGGAATTGTGTCGTAGAGATAGATGCTGCAGTGGTTCTCGGTGATGTAGTAGTAGCTGAAAAAGTAGATGTTGATATGAACGGGAATGTTGTTTCTGAAATTGTTGATAATGGAAGATGGGTTGTAGATGGAGCCTCTTTAGTAGATGATGATGGGGTCGTAGTAGTACCTGCTTCTCTAGATGTTGACAAGAAAGAGGTTGTATTTGTAGTGGCTTCTGTTTTTGTTGAAGGGAATGGGGTTCTAGTGGTAGTTGCATGTGTACTTGTTGATTGGAATAAGGTTGTTGTGGTACCTGCATATGTAGTAGTTAAAGGGAATGGGGTTATAGTGGTAGCTGCTTCTGGAGTTGGTAATGGGGCTAATGTTGTAGTGGTAGCTATATCTGGAGTTGATGATGGGACTAATTTTGTAGTGCTAGCTGCATCTATAGTTGTTGAAAGGAATGAGGTTGTAGTGGTAGCTACTTCTGTAGTTGTTGATGGGACTAATGTTGTACTGATAGTTGCTTCTGTTATTGTTGATGGGACTAATATTGTTGTGATTGCTGTTTCTGTAGTTGTTGATGAGAATGTGGTTGTAGTGGTAGCTGCACCTTTAGTTGTTGAAAGGAATGGGGTTGCAGTGACAGTTGGTTGGGTTGTTGTTGATGGGAATGGGGTTGTAACAGTAGCTCTTCCTGTAGATGTTGATGTGACTAGAGTTGTAGTGGTAACTACTTCTGTTGTTGATGGGACTAATGTTGTAGTGGTAGCCTCTTCTGTTTTTGTTGATGGGACTAATGTAGTGGTAGCTGTTTCTGTAGTTGTTGATGGGATTAGTACTGTAGTGGTAGCTGCATCTGTAGTTGTTGAAGGGAATGGGGTTGTAGTGGTAGTTGCATCTGTAGTTGATGATGGGAATGGGGTTGTAGTGGCAGTTGCTTCTATAGTTGTTGATGGGAATGGGGTGGTAGTGGTAGCTACTTCTATAGTTGTTGAAGGGAATGGGGTTGTAGTGGTAGCTACTTCTATAGTTGTTGAAGGGAATGGGGTTGTAGTGGTAGTTGCATCTGTAGTTGTTGAAGGGAATGGGG
>NW_028234411.1:24487985-24512985 GCF_977035675.1 Penaeus japonicus
GGAACATTAGTAGAAACTAGATCAGATAAGGTGAGAAGAGAAGGGAGAAGAGAGGATGAGAGCAGGAGCGACCAAGATAGTGTGAGGAGAGGGGAATTTGCCTCAGTTGTGGTCATGGTATTGGTTTCTTGTGTAGAGGTATCATCCTCAGTGGTATTTAAGCTTCAGTTGATAGGAGGGGAGTAGATGTAGATGTTTTTGTAATGTTTTTGTGGTACTTGTAAAATGAATTCACTATAGTTAAGGCTGTCGTATCTGTAGTAATTTCAGTAATAAAATCTACTGTTGTTTTGTCAGAAGTAGGAATGGTACTAGAGGCTGCAGTAGTTGCTGAGGCTTTGTCACCATCATCACTGTGATTCGTTGATTGTACCTTCATTTTACTTGCTTGGTAAATAATTTATATAAATCATTTGGAAATAGGATTATTTATCTGAGACAAACTCCAAAACATACCGAAATCCATTTCTAATCATTTACTAACCTGTACTACCTGGCCTTTCAGAAGCTGTAGAGAACGGAGTAGATGTTGCTGATGGGGTAGTAGAATCTTTACTCGTAGCAGATGTTTCCATGGCAGTGGAAGTTGAGACCAGAGTAGTGTAGGAGGTAAGAGTTGTAGAGGGAATGAAACTAGTCGTAGTGATGGGGATAGTAGTCGTAGTTGCGGCTTGCGTCGGAGTAGTAGTTAAAGCTTCAGCAGTCGTCGAGTCTGAAATGGTAGTTGTAGAATTGGCAAAGGCTGAAATGATAATGGAGTTTGAAGAGGTTGTTGGGATGGTAGACCTTAACACAGGCTATAGTGAATGGTGGTATGTAATTTGTAATTAAGCCTAGAGCGGTTGGCAAGGCTATAGTGATGGTAAGAACTGATAAGCTTGGCTAAAGTAATCGTTGCTACAGTTAAGGCTACAGTAATTATTAGGGCTTCAACGGTAGTGGATGCAGATATGATATTAGGGGATTTTTATAGCTATTAAAGCTTCAGAGGGGTTATTGTAATGGAGGCTAAAATCATAATGGGGGATTCAGTGGTAGGAAATCTGAAACTGTTGGAGCTTCAGTGATAGCAGAGGTTTCAGCAGTAGCATATGAAGAATGTAGCAATTTTGCTTTCTTTTTACAGTTCGATGAAATATTGTTATTATATACAGTACTTATATATGTACAGTATATATATATATATATATATATATATATATATATATATATATATATATACATATGTATATATATACATACACACATATATATATATATATATATATATATATACATATACATATATATGCATATATATGCATGTATATGTGTATATATACATAAACACACACACACACATATATGTATATATATATATATATATATATATATATATATATATATATATATATATATATATTATATATATATGCATATTTATATACATATGTATACATATATGTATATATATATGTATTCATATATATACATATATATAAACATATAATATATACATATATGTATACATATGTATTCATATATATATATATATATATATACATATATAAACATATTATATATACATATATGTATATATATATATATATATATATATATATATATATGTATATATATGAGTGTGTGTATTTTTGTATGTATGTATGTATGAATGTACACACACACACACACACACACACACACACACACACACACACATATATATATATATATATATATATATATATATATATATATATATATATATATACATACGTGTGTGTGTGTGTGTATGTATATATACACTTGCTGGGTCTTCACTGTTAGTAAGAGCTGAAATGGTTGTCGTTACTCAATAGGATATTGGGGTTGAAGTAATTGCTAAGGCCTCAGTCTTATTCTGAGGTAGAGTAGTTCTCATAACTTCAGTTATAGAGTGGTTATGGTAATTTCAGTAGTTGTTGTGACTTTAGTGATTGACAAGGCCTCTGTTGTAGTCGGGGCTTCAGTAATATTAGGGGCTGAAATGGATGTCGCAGCTTGAATGGCTGTTGGGTCATCAGCTGTGGTTGTTGAAACTTCATTGGCTGTGGTTATCACAGCTTCAGTTGTTGGGTCCACAGTGGTGGTATAAGTTGAATTAGATGGAGCTCCAGTGGTTGTCATGGAAGCTGAAGTAGTAGCATATGTTGAAGTGGATGTCAGGGGCAGAAATTCTTGCTTGCTTAAGTGGTAGTGAAGGATACATTTTTTTTTTTTTTTTTTTTTTTTTTTGTGGAGTCTGAAATGGCTGTTGGTGTTTCTAAGGTGTTTCAGTGGTAGCGGAACCTGAAGTGGCTTCAGTGGTAGTAAAGCCTGAAGTGGCCGTTGGTATTTCAGTGTCAGTGTCAGCTGAAGTGGCTCTAGGCGTTTCAGTGGTAGTGGACCTTGAAGTGTTCCCAGAGATTCAAGTTTGCAATGCCTCATCCCAAATACTGTCATTTTCTTTTATTATTCTCAGTAATATTAATCTTAAGTGCAAGCTTAGGGAATATCTATAACAGTAACTATCTACATCATTTATTAAGTAAACATTCAAAGTCAAGTAACAATGTACATGCAGTACGTGGTGGAGGGTGATAGTAAATGAATAAGCGACGAAAAAGATTTAAAAACAACAACTTACAGGAACTAGATTTCAATGTTGTTGGTCCTTGAGTGGTTGTTGTGGCTTCAGTGGCAGTGGAGGCTGAAATGGTTGTTGAAATTGAAGTAGTTGTTGGGGCTGCATAGGAAGTATATTCTGGTGTGGTAGTGGAGACTGATGTCGATGGTAGAAGTTTGGCAGTGGAGACTAGTGTGGATGGTAGAAGTTTGGCAGTGGAGACTGGTGTGGATGGTAGGTCTTTGGTGGCAGTGGAGGTTGAGAGCGGAGTAGATGTAGTGGAGAGTGGTGTGGATGGTAGGTCTTTGGTGGTAGTGGAGGCTTGTGTGGATGGTAGGTCTTTGGTGGTAGTGGAGGTTAATGTGGATGGCAGGACTTCAGTGGTAGTGGAGGCTGGTGTGGATGGTAGGTCTTTGGTGGTAGTGGAGGTTGATGTGGATGGTAGGTCTTTGGTGGTAGTGGAGGCTGGTGTGGATGGTAGGTCTTTGGTGGTAGTGGAGGTTAATGTGGATGGCAGGACTTCAGTGGTAGTGGAGGCTGGTGTGGATGGTAGGTCTTTGGTGGTAGTGGAGGTTAATGTGGATGGCAGGACTTCAGTGGTAGTGGAGGCTGGTGTGGATGGTAGGTCTTTGGTGGTAGTGGAGGTTAATGTGGATGGCAGGACTTCAGTGGTAGTGGAGGCTGGTGTGGATGGTAGGTCTTTGGTGGTAGTGGAGGTTAATGTGGATGGCAGGACTTCAGTGGTAGTGGAGGCTGGTGTGGATGGTAGGTCTTTGGTGGTAGTGGAGGTTGATGTGGATAGTAGGTCTTTGGTGGTAGTGGAGGCTAGTGTGAATGGTAGGTCTTTGGTGGTAGTGGAGGTTGATGTGGATGGTAGGTCTTTGGTGGTAGTGGAGGTTGATGTGGATGGTAGGACTTCAGTGGTAGTGGAGGCTGGTGTGGATGGTAGGTCTTTGGTGGTAGTGGAGGTTGATGTGGATGGTAAGTCTTTGGTAGTAGTGGAGGTTGATGTGGATGGTATGTCATTGGTAGTAGTGGATGTTGATGTGGATGGTAGGTCATTGGTGGTAGTGGAGGTTGATGTGGATGGCAGGACTTCAGTGGTAGTGGAGGCTGGTGTGGATGATAGGTTATTGGTGGTAGTGGAGGTTGATGTGGATGGCAGGACTTCAGTGGTAGTGGAGGCTGGTGTGGATGGTAGGTCTTTGGTGGTAGTGGAGGTTGATGTGGATGGTAGGTCTTTGGTGGTAGTGGAGGTTGATGTGGATGGTAGGTCTTTGGTGGTAGTGGAGGTTGATGTGGATGGTAGGTCTTTGGTGGTAGTGGAGGTTGATGTGGATGGTAGGACTTCAGTGGTAGTGGAGGCTGGTGTGGATGGTAGGTCTTTGGTGGTAGTGGAGGTTGATGTGGATGGTAGGTCTTTGGTGGTAGTGGAGGTTGATGTGAATGGTAGGACTTCAGTAGTAGTGGAGGCTGGTGTGGATGGTAGGTCTTTGGTGGTAGTGGAGGTTGATGTGGATGGTAGGTCTTTGGTGGTAGTGGAGGTTGATGTGGATGGTAGGACTTCAGTGGTAGTGGAGGCTGGTGTGGATGGTAGGTCTTTGGTGGTAGTGGAGGTTGATGTGGATGGTAGGTCTTTGGTGGTAGTGGAGGTTGATGTGGATGGTAGGACTTCAGTGGTAGTGGAGGCTGGTGCGGAGGGTAGTAGTGGAGGTTGATGTGGATGGTAGGTCTTTGGTGGTAGTGGAGGTTGATGTGGATGGTAGGTCTTTGGTGGTAGTGGAGGTTGATGTGGATGGTAGGTCTTTGGTAGTAGTGGAGGTTGATGTGGATGGTAGGTCTTTGGTGGTAGTGGAGGTTGATGTGGATGGTAGGTCTTTGGTGGTAGTGGAGGTTGATGTGGATGGTAGGTCTTTGGTGGTAGTGGAGGTTGATGTGGATGGTAGGTCTTTGGTGGTAGTGGAGGTTGATGTGGATGGTAGGTCATTGGTGGTAGTGGAGGTTGATGTGGATGGTAGGTCTTTGGTGGTAGTGGAGGTTGATGTGGATGGTAGGTCTTTGGTGGTAGTGGAGGTTGATGTGGATGGTAGGTCTTTGGTGGTAGTGGAGGTTGATGTGGATGGTAGGTCATTGGTAGTAGTGGATGTTGATGTGGATGGTAAGTCTTTGGTAGTAGTGGAGGTTGATGTGGATGGTAGGACTTCAGTGGTAGTGGAGGTTGATGTGGATGGTAGGTCTTTGGTGGTAGTGGAGGTTGATGTGGATGGTAGGTCTTTGGTAGTAGTGGAGGTTGATGTGGATGGTAGGACTTCAGTGGTAGTGGAGGCTGGTGTGGATGGTAGGTCTTTGGTGGTAGTGGAGGTTGATGTGGATGGTAGGTCTTTGGTGGTAGTGGAGGTTGATGTGGATGGTAGGTCTTTGGTGGTAGTGGAGGTTGATGTGGATGGTAGGTCTTTGGTGGTAGTGGAGGTTGATGTGGATGGCAGGACTTCAGTGGTAGTGGAGGCTGGTGTGGATGGTAGAACTTCAGTGGTAGTGGAGGTTGATGTGGATGGTAAGTCTTTGGTAGTAGTGGAGGTTGATGTGGATGGTAGGTCATTGGTAGTAGTGGATGTTGATGTGGATGGTAGGTCATTGGTGGTAGTGGAGGTTGATGTGGATGGTAGGTCTTTGGTGGTAGTGGAGGTTGATGTGGATGGTAGGTCTTTGGTGGTAGTGGAGGTTGATGTGGATGGTAGGTCTTTGGTGGTAGTGGAGGTTGATGTGGATGGTAGGTCTTTGGTGGTAGTGGAGGTTGATGTGGATGGTAGGTCTTTGGTGGTAGTGGAGGTTGATGTGGATGGTAGGTCTTTGGTGGTAGTGGAGGTTGATGTGGATGGTAGGTCTTTGGTGGTAGTGGAGGTTGATGTGGATGGTAGGTCTTTGGTGGTAGTGGAGGTTGATGTGGATGGTAGGTCTTTGGTGGTAGTGGAGGTTGATGTGGATGGTAGGTCTTTGGTAGTAGTGGAGGTTGATGTGGATGGTAGGACTTCAGTGGTAGTGGAGGCTGATGTGGATGGTAGGACTTCAGTGGTAGTGGGGGTTGGTGTGGATGGTAGGTCTTTGGTGGTAGTGGAGGTTGATGTGGATGGTATGTATTTGGTGGTAGTGGAGGTTGATGTGGATGGTAGGTCTTTGGTGGTAGTGGAGGTTGATGTGGATGGTAGGTCTTTGGTGGTAGTGGAGGTTGATGTGGATGGTAGGACTTCAGTGGTAGTGGAGGTTGATGTGGATGGTAGGTCTTTGGTGGTAGTGGAGGTTGATGTGGATGGTAGGTCTTTGGTGGTAGTGGAGGTTGATGTGGATGGTAGGTCTTTGGTGGTAGTGGAGGTTGATGTGGATGGTAGGACTTCAGTGGTAGTGGAGGCTGGTGTGGATGGTAGGTCATTGGTGGTAGTGGAGGTTGATGTGGATGGTAGGTCTTTGGTGGTAGTGGAGGTTGATGTGGATGGCAGGTCATTGGTGGTAGTGGAGGTTGATGTGGATGGTAGGTCTTTGGTGGTAGTGGAGGTTGATGTGGATGGTAGGACTTCAGTGGTAGTGGAGGCTGGTGTGGATGGTAGGTCTTTGGTGGTAGTGGAGGTTGATGTGGATGGTAGGTCTTTGGTGGTAGTGGAGGTTGATGTGGATGGTAGGTCTTTGGTAGTAGTGGAGGTTGATGTGGATGGTAGGTCTTTGGTGGTAGTGGAGGTTGATGTGGATGGTAGGACTTCAGTGGTAGTGGAGGCTGGTGTGGTAGTGGAGGTTGATGTGGATGTCATTGGTAGTAGTGAGGTTGATGTGGATGGTAGGTCTTTGTGTGGTAGTGGATGGTTGATGTGGATGGTAGGTCATTGGTGGTAGTGGAGTTGTGGTGGTAGTGGTAGGGAGGTTGATGTGGATGGTAGGTCATTGGTAGTAGTGGAGGTTGATGTGGATGGTAGGTCATTGGTAGTAGTGGAGGTTGATGTGGATGGTAGGTCTTTGGTGGTAGTGGAGGTTGATGTGGATGGTAGGTCTTTGGTAGTAGTGGAGGTTGATGTGGATGGTAGGTCTTTGGTGGTAGTGGAGGTTGATGTGGATGGTAGGTCATTGGTGGTAGTGGAGGTTGATGTGGATGGTAGGTCATTGGTGGTAGTGGAGGTTGATGTGGATGGTAGGTCTTTGGTAGTAGTGGAGGTTGATGTGATTGGTAGGTCATTGGTGGTAGTGGAGGTTGATGTGGATGGCAGGTCATTGGTGATAGTGGAGGTTGATGTAGATGGTAGGTCATTGGTGGTAGTGGAGGTTGATGTGGATGGTAGGTCATTGGTAGTAGTGGAGGTTGATGTGGATGGTAGGACTTCATTGGTAGTGGAGGCTGATGTGGATGGTAGGACTTCAGCGGTAGTGGGTGCTAGTGTGAATGGTAGGTCTTTGGTGGTAGTGGAGGTTGATGTGGATGGTAGGTCTTTGGTGGTAGTGGAGGTTGATGTGGATGGTAGGACTTCAGTGGTAGTGGAGGCTGATGTGGATGGTAGGACTTCAGCGGTAGTGGGTGCTAGTGTGAATGGTAGGTCTTTGGTGGTAGTGGAGGTTGATGTGGATGGTAGGTCTTTGGTGGTAGTGGAGGTTGATGTGGATGGTAGGTCTTTGGTAGTAGTGGAGGTTGATGTGGATGGTAGGACTTCAGTGGTAGTGGAGGCTGGTGTGGATGGTAGGTAATTGGTGGTAGTGGAGGTTGATGTGGATGGTAGGACTTCAGTGGTAGTGGAGGCTGGTTTGAATGGTAAGTCTTTGGTGGTAGTGGAGGTTGATGTGGATGGTAGGTCTTTGCTGGTAGTGGAGATTGGCGTGGATGGTAGGTCTTTGGTGGTAGTGGAGGCTGAAGTTGACGGAGATTGAGTGTTTGTTTCATTGATAGTTGATGCAAAAGTGGTTGTCGAAGCAAAAGTGGCATTAGAGGGGAAGGTGATTGACATAGCTGTCAGCCCTTCTGTGGTAGTGAGAGCTGAGGTCTTTGGGGCTTGGAAGGTATTGGAATCCAAAATTGTTGTTTTGGCTTCAGTGGTAGTGGACACTGAAGTATATGTTGGGGTTTCATCTGTAGTGGAACCTGACAAGGTTATTGGGGTTGTTGTTGAGGGCTCAGTGTTTGTGGCGGCTTGAGTAGTTTTTCTGGCTTCAGTGGATTCTGAGGGGTTTGTGGCTGTTTCAGTGGTTGTTAAAGGCTTAGTGCTAGTTGTGGATGAAGTGGTTATTACAGCGTCAGTAGTAGTAAGGGCTGAAGTTGTTATGGCAGCTTCAGAGGTTGTTAGGGCCACAGATGTAAGGGTTGAAGTGGTTGTTTCGGCGTCATTGGTTGTTTGAGCTCCATTGTTTGTGGAATCTTCAGTTGTTCTTAGAGTCATAGTGGTAGTGGGGAGTAAAGTGGTTAAAGTTCCAGTGGTTGTTTGGGCCTCAGTGGTAAACGAGGCATCAGTGGTTATGGAAACTTCAGTTATTGTTAGATCCTCAGTAGTGGTGGCTGAAGTGGTTTCGGCTTCAGTGTTTGTTTGGACCCTAGTGGTTGTAGCAATTTCAGTGGTTGTCAGATCCTCAGTAGTCTGGGCCGAAGTGCTATTAGCTTCAGTTGTTAAGGCCTCAGTGGTAGTGAGGGCTAAAGTATTTGGGGTAGTTTCAGTAGTTATTAGATCCTTAGTTGTAGTTGTAGCTGAAGTGGTTGAGGCACTTTCAGTGATTGTAACGGTCTCAGTTGAGGTGGCCACTTGAGTTGTTATTAGGGCTTCAGTAATAGTGGGAACCTCAGTGGTTAAGGTCACAATGGGTGTGGCAACTTCAGTGGTAGTTGTGGCATCAGTGGTTGTTTGGGATTCACTGATGGTGGGAGCATCAGTGATTGTGGCAGCCTCAGCGGTGGTGATGACCTCAGCAGTAGTGGGAGCTTCAGTGGTTGTTACGGCCTCTGTGGTTGTGGTAGCCTCAGTGGTAGTAGGAGCCTTAGATGTGTTAGTTTCAGTGGTTGTCTTGGCATCAGTCGTTGTTAGAGCCTCAGTGGTAGTGGGAGCCTGAGTGGTTGTGGCAGCCTCAGTGGTTGTGGCAGCCTCAGTGGTTGTGGGAGCCTCTGTTGTTGTGTTAGCTTCAGTGGTTGCTTGGGCCTTAGTGGTAAGTTGAGCCTCAGTTGTTGTAGTTTCAGTGATTATTTGGTCCTCAGTGGTAGGCGGTTCCTTAGTTGTGGCAGATTCAGTAGTTGTTTGGGCCTTAGTTGTAGTGGGAATCTCCGTGATTGTGGTAGCTTCAGTAGTTGTGTCAGTTTCAGTGGTTGTTTGGGCCTCAGTGGTAGTGGGAGCCTCAGTGATTGTGGTAGTTTCAGTGGTTGTTAGGGTCTCTGTGGTAGTGGCATTCTCAGTTGTGGCAGCTTCAGTGGTTGTTAGGGCCTTAGTGTTAGTGGGAGCCTTAGATGTTGTAGCAGCGTATGTGGTTGTTTGGACCTTAGATGTAGGAGACTTAGTGGTTGTTGGGGCATCAGTGGTAGTGGGAGCCTCAGTGGTTGTAGCAGATTCAGTGATTGTTTGGGACTCAGTGGTAGTGGGAGCATTAGATGTTGTAGCAGCGTATGTGGTTGTTTGGACCTTAGATGTAGGAGACTCAGTGGTTGTTGGGGCATCAGTGGTAGTGGGAGCCTCAGTGGTTGTAGCAGATTCAGTGATTGTTTGGGACTCAGTGGTAGTGGGAGCATTAGATGTTGTGGCAGCATATGTGGTTGTTTGGCCCTTAGTAGTAGTGGGAATCTCAGTAATTGTGGCAGATTCAGTGGTTGTTTGGGCCTCAGTGGTTTTTTGGGCCTTAGTGGTAGTGGGAGCCTTAATTGATGTGGCAGTTTCAGTGGTTGTTCCGGCATTAATGGTAGTGACAGATTCAATGGTTGTTTGGGCCTCAGTGATTGTAGCATCCTCTGTGGTTGTGGCAACATCTGTGGTTCTGACACCCTCGGTGGTTGTAGCAGATTCAGTAGTTGTTTGGGCTTCAGATGTAGTGAAAGCATCAGTTGTTGTGGCAGCTTCTGTGGTTGTTATGGCCTTAGTGGTAGTGAGAGTATGAGTGTTTGTGGCAGCCTCAGTGGTTGTGGGAGCCTCAGTTGTTGCAACTTCAGTGATTGTTTGGGCCTCAGTGGTAGTAGGAGCCAAAGTAGTTGCAGTTTCAGTGGTTTGTGCCTCAGTTGTTGTGGCAGTTTCCGTGGTTGTTGGTGCCTCAGTTGTTGTGGCAGCTTCAGTGGTTGTGGCAGTTTCAGTGGTTGTTTGTGCCTCAGTTGTTGTGGCAGTTTCAGTGGTTGTTTGTGCCTCAGTTGTTGTGGCAGTTTCAGTGGTTGTTTGTGCCTCAGTTGTTGTGGCAGCTTCAGTGGTTGTTTGTGCCTCAGTTGTTGTGGCTGCTTCAGTGGTTGTTTGTGCCTCAGTTGTTGTGGCAGCTTCAGTGGTTGTTTGTGCCTCAGTTGTTGTGGCAGCTTCAGTGGTTGTTTGTGCCTCTGTTGTTGTGGCAGCTTCAGTGGTTGTTTGTGCCTCAGTTGTTGTGGCAGCTTCAGTGGTTGTTTGTGCCTCTGTTGTTGTGGCTGCTTCAGTGGTTGTTTGTGCCTCAGTTGTTGTGGGTGCCACAGTTGTTGTGGCAGCCTCAGTGGTTGTGGGTGCCACAGTAGTTGTGGCAGCTTCAGTGGTTGTGGCAGTTTCAGTGGTTGTTTGTGCCTCAGTTGTTGTGGCAGCTTCAGTGGTTGTGGCAGTTTCAGTGGTTGTTTGTGCCTCAGTTGTTGTGGCTGCTTCAGTGGTTGTTTGTGCCTCAGTTGTTGTGGCTGCTTCAGTGGTTGTTTGTGCCTCAGTTGTTGTGGCAGCTTCAGTGGTTGTTTGTGCCTCAGTTGTTGTGGCAGCTTCAGTGGTTGTTTGTGCCTCAGTTGTTGTGGCAGCTTCAGTGGTTGTTTGTGCCTCAGTTGTTGTGGCAGCTTCAGTTGTTGTGGCAGCTTCAGTGGTTGTTTGTGCCTCAGTGGTTGTTTGTGCCTCAGTGGTTGTGGCAGTTTCAGTGGTTGTTTGTGCCTCAGTTGTTGTGGCTGCTTCAGTGGTTGTTTGTGCCTCGTGCCTCAGTTGTTGTGGCAGCTTCAGTGGTTGTTTGGACCTTAGTTGNCTCAGTGGTTGTTTGTTCCTCAGTTGTTGTTGCAGCTTCAGTAGTTGTGGCAGCTTCAGTGGTTGTTGGTGCCTCTGTTGTTGTTGCAGCTTCAGTTGTTGTGGCAGCTTCAGTGGTTGTTTGTGCCTCTGTTGTTGTGGCAGCTTCAGTGGTTGTTTGTGCCTCAGTTGTTGTGGCTGCTTCAGTGGTTGTTTGTGCCTCAGTTGTTGTGGCAGCTTCAGTGGTTGTTGGTGCCTCAGTTGTTGTGGCAGTTTCAGTGGTTGTTTGGCAGCTTCAGTGGTTGTTTGTTTGTGGTTGTTGTCTGTGGTTGTGCTTCAGTGGTTGTGGTTGTTGTGCCTCAGTGTTGTGGCAGCTTCAGTGGTTGTTTTGTTGGCATTGTTGTGGCAGTTTCAGTGGTTGTTGGCCTTCAGTTGTTTGGGCCTTCAGTGGTTGTGCAGTGGCAGTTTCAGTGGTTGTTGGTGCCTCAGTTGTTGTGGCAGCTTCAGTGGTTGTTTTTGCTTCAGTTGTGGCAGCCTCAGTGGTTGTTTGTGCCTCAGTTGTTGTGGCAGTTTCAGTGGTTGTTGTTGCCTCAGTTGTTGTGGCAGCTTCAGTTGTTGTGGCAGCCTCAGTGGTTGTTTGTGCCTCAGTTGTTGTGGCAGCTTCAGTGGTTGTTGGTACCTCTGTTGTTGTGGCAGCTTCAGTGATTGTGGGTGCCACAGTTGTTGTGGCAGCCTCAGTGGTTGTGGGTGCCACAGTAGTTGTGGCAGCTTCAGTGGTTGTTTGTGCCTCTGTTGTTGTGGCAGCTTCAGTGGTTGTGGGTGCCACAGTTGTTGTGGCAGCCTCAGTGGTTGTGGGTGCCACAGTTGTTGTGGCAGCTTCAGTGGTTGTTTGTGCCTCTGTTGTTGTGGCGGCCTCAGTGGTTGTGGGTGCCACAGTTGTTGTGGCAGCCTCAGTGGTTGTGGGTGCCTCAGTTGTTGTGGCAGCCTCAGTGGTTGTGGGTGCCACAGTTGTTGTGGCAGCTTCAGTGGTTGTTTGTGCCTCAGTTGTTGTGGCAGCTTCAGTGGTTGTTTGTGCCTCAGTTGTTGTGGCAGCTTCAGTGGTTGTTTGTGCCTCTGTTGTTGTGGCTGCTTCAGTGGTTGTTGGTGCCTCTGTTGTTGTGGCTGCTTCAGTGGTTGTTTGTGCCTCAGTTGTTGTGGCAGCTTCAGTGGTTGTTTGTGCCTCAGTTGTTGTGGCTGCTTCAGTGGTTGTTTGTGCCTCAGTTGTTGTGGCAGCTTCAGTGGTTGTTGGTGCCTCAGTTGTTGTGGCTGCTTCAGTGGTTGTTTGTGCCTCAGTTGTTGTGGCAGCTTCAGTGGTTGTTGGTGCCTCAGTTGTTGTGGCTGCTTCAGTGGTTGTTTGTGCCTCAGTTGTTGTGGCTGCTTCAGTGGTTGTTTGTGCCTCAGTTGTTGTGGCAGCTTCAGTGGTTGTTTGTGCCTCAGTTGTTGTGGCTGCTTCAGTGGTTGTTATGGCCTCAGTGGTAGTAGGAGCCACAGTAGTTGCAGTTTCAGTGGTTTGTGCCTCAGTTGTTGTGGCAGTTTCCGTGGTTGTTGGTGCCTCAGTTGTTGTGGCTGCTTCAGTGGTTGTTATGGCCTTAGTGGTAGTGGTAGTGAGAGTATGAGTGTTTGTGGCAGCCTCAGTGGTTGTAGGAGCCTCAGTTGTTGCAGCTTCAGTGATTGTTTGGGCCTCAGTGGTAGTAGGAGCCACAGTAGTTGCAGTTTCAGTGGTTTGTGCCTCAGTTGTTGTGGCAGTTTCCGTGGTTGTTGGTGCCTCAGTTGTTGTGGCAGCTTCAGTGGTTGTTGGTGCCTCAGTTGTTGTGGCTGCTTCAGTGGTTGTTATGGCCTTAGTGGTAGTGAGAGTATGAGTGTTTGTGGCAGCCTCAGTGGTTGTGGGAGCCTCAGTTGTTGCAGCTTCAGTGATTGTTTGGGCCTCAGTGGTAGTAGGAGCCACAGTAGTTGCAGTTTCAGTGGTTTGTGCCTCAGTTGTTGTGGCAGTTTCCGTGGTTGTTGGTGCCTCAGTTGTTGTGGCTGCTTCAGTGGTTGTTGGTGCCTCAGTTGTTGTGGCTGCTTCAGTTGTTGTGGCAGCTTCAGTGGTTGTTTGTGCCTCAGTTGTTGTGGCAGCTTCAGTTGTGGCAGTTTCAGTGGTTGTTTGTGCCTCAGTGGTTGTTTGTGCCTCAGTTGTTGTGGTAGCTTCAGTGGTTGTTGGTGCCTCAGTTGTTGTGGCAGCTTCAGTGGTTGTGGGTGCCACAGTTGTTGTGGCAGTCTCAGTGGTTGTGGGTGCCACAGTAGTTGTGGCAGCTTCAGTGGTTGTTATGGCCTTAGTGGTAGTAAGAGTATGAGTGTTTGTGGCAGCCTCAGTGGTTGTGGGAGCCTCAGTTGTTGCAGCTTCAGTGATTGTTTGGGCCTCAGTGGTAGTAGGAGCCACAGGAGTTGCAGTTTCAGTGGTTATTTGGGGCTCAGTGGTAGGGGGTTCTTCAGTTGTGGCAGCATCAGCAATAGTTAGGGCCTCAGTGGCAGTAGTTGTTTCAGCTCTGGAGGTTGTTTGGGTCTCAGTGAGAGATGAAGTTATTTGTTCCTCAGTTGTGTGGGTTGAACTGGTACTAGGGGCAAAAGTGGTCCCTTGAGCCTCAGTGGTTGTAGGGGCAGTGGGGGCTGTGGCCACTCTAGTTGTTATTAGAACCTCAGTGGTTATCATAGCTTCAGTACTAGTGAGTTCTGAAGTGTTTGTCGTAAATATAGTGGTTGGAGTTCCCTCAGTGATTGTGGGGATTGAAGTAGTTATTGAGGTTTCAGTTGTAGTGGATATTAAAGTGTTTGTTGGGGATGGAGTAGTTGCTAAGGCTTCGATGGTACTGGAGATCATGGTGGTTGTTGGGGCTTCAGTGGTAGTGGATAATGGAAGTGTTGTAGGTTTTTCTCTGGTAGTGTAAGTGACTGTATTAGTTGTTAGGGTCTCACTGCTAATGAAGGTTGAAGTGGATCTTGGTGCTTCAGTGGTAATAGATGCTGTAGTGTTTATGGATTTTGATGTCATTAGTGCTTTGGTGGTAGTGAAGTCTAAAGTAGTTGATGATGCTCGAGTAGTCGTTGGGATTGAAGTAGTTGTTGGTGCTTCAGTAGTAGTGGATGCTGAATTGGTTTTCCGTGCTTCAGTGGTTGAGGAAGGTGAAGTTGTAACTGTGGTTGAATCTGATATTGTAGTGGAAACTTGTAATAGAGTTAGTTAGAATTTACATTACATTTCATCATTACAGATATGGTTCCATTGATTATCTGCAGTATTTTAGTGTATACCTGCATAACTTATACTTTGTAGAATACTAAAGTTGCTCTGCACAAAAAGTAAATTGTTTCATTATCTTCTCAAATTACTGTCACCGCAAGAAAATATCAATATTACTAGACTTCCCTCTACAATAGGGGAAGAATTGGGGCAGCCAGAGGATGCATGAGATGAAACTCAGGCAGCCGTAGATGGGAACAAATGTTCTTGTGACATTGGAAACCACTTAATTGGAATTAGAATTTTAAAATAATTTCCAAAATTGATAAGATAGGAAAATAATAAGGTATAAATCTACAGAAAAAGGTTCATTGTTGAAAATACTTACCAGTACTATTGTAACCGAAGGTCATAGTCAGGAATGAAGTGCTTGTGGCAGCTTCTGTAGTCGATGCAGCCTCTTTGGTAGTGGTGGTTGAAGTGATTGCAGCTTCAGTAGTTGTTGATGCCTCAGTGCTTGTGGCTAGTTCAGTGGTAGCAACTGTTGAGGCATCTTCAGTGGTTGTTTGTGCCTCAGTTGTTGTGGCAGCCTCAGTGGTTGTTTGTGCCTCAGTTGTTGTGGCAGCTTCAGTGGTTGTTGGTACCTCTGTTGTTGTGGCAGCCTCAGTGGTTGTGGGTGCCACAGTTGTTGTGGCAGCCTCAGTGGTTGTTTGTGCCTCAGTTGTTGTGGCAGCTTCAGTGGTTGTTGGTGCCTCAGTTGTTGTGGCTGCTTCAGTGGTTGTTTGTGCCTCAGTTGTTGTGGCAACTTCAGTGGTTGTGGCAGCTTCAGTGGTTGTTTGTGCCTCAGTTGTTGTGGCAGCTTCAGTGGTTGTTTGTGCCTCAGTTGTTGTGGCAGCCTCAGTGGTTGTTTGTGCCTCAGTTGTTGTGGCAGCTTCAGTGGTTGTTTGTGCCTCAGTTGTTGTGGCAGCTTCAGTGGTTGTGGGTGCCTCAGTTGTTGTGGCAGCTTCAGTGGTTGTTTGTGCCTCAGTTGTTGTGGCAGCTTCAGTTGTTGTGGCAGCCTCAGTGGTTGTGGGTGCCTCAGTTGTTGTGGCAGCTTCAGTGGTTGTTTGTGCCTCAGTTGTTGTGGCAGCTTCAGTTGTTGTGGCAGCCTCAGTGGTTGTGGGTGCCACAGTTGTTGTGGCAGCCTCAGTGGTTGTGGGTGCCTCTGTTGTTGTGGCAGCCTCAGTGGTTGTGGGTGCCTCTGTTGTTGTGGCAGCTTCAGTGGTTGTTTGTGCCTCAGTTGTTGTGGCAGCCTCAGTGGTTGTGGGTGCCACAGTTGTTGTGGCAGCTTCAGTTGTTGTGGCAGCCTCAGTAGTTGTGGGTGCTTCAGTTGTTGTGGCAGCCTCAGTGGTTGTTGGTGCCTCAGTTGTTGTGGCAGCCTCAGTGGTTGTGGGTGCCACAGTTGTTGTGGCAGCCTCAGTGGTTGTGGGTGCCTCAGTTGTTGTGGCAGCTTCAGTGGTTGTTTGTGCCTCAGTTGTTGTGGCAGCTTCAGTGGTTGTTTGTGCCTCAGTTGTTGTGGCAGCCTCAGTGGTTGTCGGTGCTTCAGTTGTTGTGGCAGCCTCAGTGGTTGTGGGTGCCACAGTTGTTGTGGCAGCTTCAGTGGTTGTGGGTGCCTCAGTTGTTGTGGCAGCCTCAGTGGTTGTGGGTGCCTCAGTTGTTGTGGCAGCTTCAGTTGTTGTGGCAGCCTCAGTGGTTGTGGGTGCCTCAGTTGTTGTGGCAGCTTCAGTGGTTGTTTGTGCCTCAGTTGTTGTGGCAGCCTCAGTGGTTGTGGGTGCCACAGTTGTTGTGGCAGCTTCAGTGGTTGTTTGTGCCTCAGTTGTTGTGGCAGCCTCAGTGGTTGTGGGTGCCACAGTTGTTGTGGCAGCCTCAGTGGTTGTGGGTGCCACAGTTGTTGTGGCAGCCTCAGTGGTTGTGGGTGCCACAGTTGTTGTGGCAGCCTCAGTGGTTGTGGGTGCCACAGTTGTTGTGGCAGCTTCAGTGGTTGTTTGTGCCTCAGTTGTTGTGGCAGCTTCAGTTGTTGTGGCAGCCTCAGTGGTTGTGGGTGCCTCTGTTGTTGTGGCAGCTTCAGTGGTTGTTTGTGCCTCAGTTGTTGTGGCAGCTTCAGTGGTTGTTGGTGCCTCAGTGTTTGTGGCAGCCTCAGTGGTTGTTTGGGCTTCATTAGTGGAGGCTGATGTGGTTGTCGGTGTCTCAGTAATGATGGAAGCTAATGTGGTTGTGGTAATATCAGTGGTTGTTGCAGCCTCAGTGGTAGTGGGGACCGAAATTGTTGTGGCAGCTTTTGTTGTTGTTAGGCCGTCAGTTGTAGTTGGGACTGAGGTTGTTTCTGCTTCAGTGGCAGTAGAAGTTGAAGTTATTGTTGTAGCTGTAGTAGTTGTTTGGACTTCATTGGAAGTGGAGGCTGAAGTGGTTGTTAGAGCTTCAGTAATTGAGTCTTTAGCCAATATTAGGGCTTTAGTGGCAGGGGCTAATGAAGTAAGCTTTCCACTAGTTGTATAAGTGGTTGTAGTGATATCTATGGTGTCACTGCTAATGATGGTTATAGTAGATATTAGTGCTTCAGTGTTCGTGGAAGATGAAGTGTTAGCTGGGGCTAAAGGAATAGTGGAAGCTAAAGTGGTGATTAATGGTGATGTAAGGGTTTCGGTGCCGTCAAAAGCGGTTGTTGGTGTTTTATAATTAGTTGAGATTGCAGTAGAATCTGATGTAATAGTGAAAACAGGAAGTAGTGTGCTAAAATTGCCATTTACTCAACCTAAGTACCATTATTACATTTCATCTCTCCCTACCCCATTTATTCCAATCATCATTTGTGTTGAAAGTAAGTGGAGAAATATTTTGCAGTCTTGGTGAGGGGGAAATTGGGGAAGAATACACATTTCATTTTGAGTACTCACAAGTACAAATGAAATACCTTATACCCTTACATAAAGGCAATCACTTAGTTGCTCTGTACAAATTTGGGTAAATATATCCATATATATACATATATATATATATATATATATATATATATATATATATATATATATATGTATGTATATGTATATTTATGCATATATATACATATATATTCGTTTTGTTCAACTAAAATATTAAACAAAAGGAAGTTTTGTTTCAATATCTTTTATAATTACTGGCCTGAGAAATAGATTGGAATGAAACTGGGGCAGCATTGAATGGCAAAGAGTGGAATTCGACCTGTGACATTGGAATAATGATGATAAAACATATAATAATTGCATCATAGATATGTATAGCAACAAAGTACATTCTTTACTAGATACTTACCAATACTACTAGATGATTGTGTTGTTGGTGCTTCAGTGGTCGTTGGGGCCTCAGTGGTTGTTGGGGCCTCAGTGGTCGTTGGGGCTTCAGTGGTTCTTGGAGACTCAGTTGTCGTTGGGGCCTCTGTGGTGGTTGGGGTGTCAGTGAATGTTGATACCTCAGTAGTAGTGGGGGCCTCAGTGGTTGTTGGGCCCTCAGTGGTTGTTGGGGTCTCAGAGGTCGTTTGTGCCTCAGTGGTAGTTGGGGCCTCAGTAGTCACTGGGGCTTCAGTGGTAGTGAGGGCCAAAGTGGTTATTGGGGCTTCAGTGGTAATTTGGGCCACAGTGGTTGTTCCGGCCTCAGTGGTCGTTAGAGCTTCAGTTGTTGTTGGGGCTTCAGTGGTCGTTGGGGGCTCAGTTGTTGGGGGTTCAGTAGTCGTTGGTGCCTCAGTGGTTGTTGGGGCTTCAGTTGTTGTTGGGGCCTCAGTGGTTGTTGCGGCTTCAGTTGTTGTTAGGGCCTCAGTGGTTGTTGGGGCCTCAGTGGTTGTTGGGGCTTCAGTTGTTGTTAGGGCCTCAGTGGTTGTTGGGGCCTCAGTGGTTGTAGGGGCCTCAGTGGTTGTTGGAGCCTCAGTGGTCGTTGGTGCTTCTGTGGTTGTTGGGGCCTCAGTGGTCGTTGGTGCTTCAGTGGTTGTTGCGGCTTCTGTGGTTGTAGGGGCCTCAGTGGTTGTTAGAGCCTCGGTGGTCGTTGGCGCTTCTGTGGTCGTTGGTGCTTCAGTGGTTGTTGGGGCCTCAGTTGTAGTGGGGGCATCAGTGGTTGTTGGGGCTTCAGTGGTCGTTGGTTCTTCCGTGGTTGTTGGGGCCTCAGTTGTGGTGGGGGCCTCAGTGGTTGTTTGGGCTTCTGTGGTCGTTAGTGCTTCAGTGGTTGTTGGGGCCTCAGTTGTAGTGGGGGCCTCAGTGGTTGTTGGGGCCTCAGTGGTTGTTGGGGCCTCAGTGGTTGTTGGGGCCTCAGTTGTAGTGGGGGCCTCAGTGGTTGTTGGGGCTTCAGTGGTTGTGGGGGCCTCAGTGGTCGTTAGGCCTTCAGTTGTTGTTGGGGCCTCAGTGGTTGTTGGGGCTTCAGTGGTTGTTGGGGCCTCAGTGGTCGTTAGGCCTTCAGTTGTTGTTGGGGCCTCAGTGGTTGTTGGGGCCTCAGTGGTTGTTGGGGCTTCAGTGGTCGTTAGGCCTTCAGTTGTTGTTGGGGCCTCAGATGTAGTGGGCGCCTCAGTTGTTGTTGGGGCCTCAGTGGTTGTCGGGGCCTCAGTGGTTGTTGGGGCTTCAGTTGTAGTGGGGGCCTCAGTGGTTGTTGGGGCTTCAGTGGTTGTTGCGGCCTCAGTTGTAGTGGGGGTCTCAGTTGTAGTGGGGGCCTCAGTGGTCGTTGGTGCCTCAGTGGTCGTTGGTGCTTCTGTGGTTGTTGGGGCCTCAGTGGTTGTTTGGGCTTCTGTGGTCGTTAGTGCTTCAGTTGTAGTGGGGGCCTCAGTGGTTGTTGGGGCTTCAGTTGTAGTGAGAGCCTCAGTGGTCGTTGGAGCTTCAGTGGTTGTTGGGGCCTCAGTGGTCGTTAGGCCTTCAGTGGTTGTTGTTGGGGCCTCAGTGGTTGTTGGGGCCTCAGTGGTTGTTGGGGCCTCAGTTGTTGTTGGGGCCTCAGTGGTTGTTGGGGCCTCAGTGTGGTTGTTGCCTCAGTTGTTGGGCCTCAGTGTGTGGGGGCTCAGTGGTTCGTTGGGGCCTCAGTGGTCGTGGGCTTCAGTGTTGTGGCTTCGTTGTTGGGCTCAGTGGTTGTTTTGGGCCTGTTGGGGCTCAGTTTGTGGGGCTCAGTGTGGCTTCAGTGGTTGTTGGGCCTTGTGGCCTCAGTGGTTGTTGGGCCTCAGTGTAGTTGGGCTCAGTTGTTGGGGCCTCAGTGGTTGGGGCCTTGTTGGTCAGTGGTTGTTGGTGGAGTTGGGCCCAGTGTGGTTGTTGGGGCCTCAGTGGTTGTTGGGGCCTCAGTGGTTGTTGGGGCCTCAGTTGTAGTGGGGGCCTCAGTTGTTGTTGGGGCTTCAGTGGTCGTTAGGCCTTCAGTTGTTGTTGGGGCCTCAGTGGTTGTTGGGGCTTCAGTGGTTGTGGGGGCCTCAGTGGTCGTTAGGCCTTCAGTTGTTGTTGGGGCCTCAGTTGTAGTGGGGGCCTCAGTGGTTGTTGGGGCTTCAGTGGTTGTTGGGGCCTCAGTTGTAGTGGGGGCCTCAGTGGTTGTTGGGGCCTCAGTTGTAGTGGGGGCCTCAGTGGTTGTTGGGGCCTCAGTGGTTGTTGGGGCCTCAGTGGTTGTTGGGGCCTCAGTGGTTGTTGGGGCCTCAGTGGTTGTTGGGGCTTCAGTGGTTGTTGGGGCCTCAGTGGTTGTTGGGGCCTCAGTGGTTGTTGGGGCCTCAGTGGTTGTTGGGGCCTCAGTGGTTGTTGGGGCCTCAGTGGTTGTTGGGGCCTCAGTGGTTGTTGGGGCCTCAGTTGTTGTTGGGGCTTCAGTGGTTGTGGGGGCCTCAGTGGTCGTTAGGCCTTCAGTTGTTGTTGGGGCCTCAGTTGTAGTGGGGGCCTCAGTGGTTGTTGGGGCCTCAGTTGTTGTTGGGGCCTCAGTGGTTGTTGGGGCCTCAGTTGTTGTTGGGGCCTCAGTGGTTGTTGGGGCCTCAGTTGTAGTGGGGGCCTCAGTTGTAGTGGGGGCCTCAGTGGTCGTTGGGGCCTCAGTGGTTGTTGGGGCTTCAGTAGTTGTTGGGGCCTCAGTGGTTGTTGGAGCCTCAGTGGTGTTGGGGCCTCAGTTGGTCGTTGGGCTTCAGTGGTTGTTGGGCCTCAGTGGTGTTGGGCCTCAGTTGTTGGGGCCTCAGTGGTGTTGGGCTGGTGGTGTTGGGGCCTCAGTGGTTGTTGGGCCTTCAGTTGTTGTCTGGGCCTCAGTGGTTGTTAGTGTCTCAGTGGTAGTGAATGCCTCAGTAGTTGTTGGGGCTTCAGTAGTAGCTGGGGCTTCAGTGGTTGTTGGGGCCCCAGTGGTGGTAGGGGCCTCAGTGGTAGTGGGGGCTTCAGTAGTTGTTGGGGCCTCAGTGGTTGTTGGGGCTTCAGTGTTGTGGGCCTCAGTGTTGTTGGGCTCAGTGGTTGTTGGGGCCTCAGTGGTGGTCGGGGCTTCAGGGGTGGTTGGGGCCTCAGTGGTTGTTGGGCTCAGTGGTTGGGGGCCTCAGTGGTCGTTGGGGCCTCAGTGGTTGTTGGGGCTTCAGTGGTTGTTGGGGCCTCAGTGGTTGTTGGGGCCTCAGTGGTTGTTGGGGCTTCAGTGGTCGTTGGTGCTTCAGTGGTTGTTGGGGCCTCAGTGGTTGTTGGGGCTTCAGTGGTTGTTGGGGCCTCAGTGGTTGTTGGGGCCTCAGTGGTTGTTGGGGCCTCAGTGGTTGTTGGGGCCTCAGTGGTCGTTGGGGCCTCAGTGGTTGTTGGGGCCTCAGTGGTCGTTGGCGCTTCAGTGGTTGTTGGGGCCTCAGTGGTTGTTGGGGCTTCAGTGGTTGTTGGGGCCTCAGTTGTTGTAGGGGCTTCAGTGGTTGTTGGGGCTTCAGTGGTCGTTGGTGCTTCAGTGGTTGTTGGTGCCTCAGTAGTTGTTGGTACCTCAGTGGTAGTTGGGGTGGTTTAGTGGGGCCTCATGGTGTTGGCTTCAGTGTTGGGTTGTTGGCCTCAGTGTTGTTGGGGCCTCAGTGTGTTGGGCTCAGTGGGCTTTGTGGTTGGGCCTCAGTGGTGTTGGGGCTCAGTGGTGTTGGGGCCAGTGTGTTGGGGCTTCAGTGGTTGTTGTCGTTGTTGGCCTCAGTGTGTTGGGGCCTCAGTGGTTGTTGGGCTCAGGTGTTGGGCTCAGTGTTGTGGCCTAAGTGGTCGTTGGCCCTCAGTGGTTGTTGGGGCCTCAGTGGTTGTTGGGCTCAGTGGTGTTGGGCTCAGTGGTTGTTGGGGCCTCAGTGGTGTTGGGCTCAGTGGTTGTTGGGCTCATGGTCGTGCCTCAGTGTTGTTGGGGCCTCAGTGGTTGTTGGCCTCAGTGTTGGTGTTGGGGCCTCAGTGGTTTGGGGCTCAGTGTTGTTGGCTTCAGTGGTGTTGGCCTCATGGTTGTTGGGCCTCAGTGTTGTTGGGGCTCAGTGGTTGTTGGCTCAGTTGGGCTTCAGTGGTTGTGGCCTCAGTGGTTGTTGGGCCTCAGTGTTTGTTGGGGCCTCAGTGGTTGTTGGGGCCTCAGTGGTTGTTGGTTCCTCAGTGGTGTTGTTGGGCTCAGTGGTGTGGGCTCAGTGTGTTGGGCCTCAGTGGTTGTTGGGGCCTCAGTGTTGGGGCTTCAGTGTGTTGGGGCCTCAGTGGTGTTGGGCTTCAGTGGTTTTGTGGCCTCAGTGGTGTTGGGGCTCAGTGGTTGTTGGCTCAGTGGTAGTTGGGGCCTCAGGTAGTTGGGCTCAGTGGTTGTGGGCCTCAGTGGTGTTGGGCTCAGTGGTAGTGGGCCTCAGTGGTTGTTTGGGCTTCAGTGGTTGTTGTTGCTCAGTGGTTGTTGGCCTCAGTGTGTTGGGCTCAGTGGTAGTTGGCTCAGTCAGTTGGTGGTTGTGGGCTCAGGTTGGGGCCTCAGTGTTGGGGGCCTCAGTTGGTTGTTGGGCTCAGTGGCAGTTGGTTGGGTTGGGGTGTGGTGGGGGCCTCAGTGGTTGTTGGGGCCTCAGTGGTTGTTGGGGCTTCAGTAGTTGTTGGGGCCTCAGTGGTTGTTGGAGCCTCAGTGGTTGTTGGAGCCTCAGTGGTCGTTAGGCCTTCAGTTGTTGTTGGGGCCTCAGTGGTTGTTGGGGCCTCAGTTGTAGTGGGGGCCTCAGTGGTTGTTGGGGCCTCAGTGGTTGTTGGGGCCTCAGTGGTTGTTGGGGCCTCAGTGGTTGTTGGGGCCTCAGTGGTAGTTGGGGCCTCAGTGGTTGTTGGGGCCTCAGTGGTTGTTGGGGCCTCAGTGGTTGTTGGGGCCTCAGTGGTCGTTGGGGCTTCAGTGGTTGTTGGTGCCTCAGTGGTTGTTGGGGCCTCAGTGGTTGTTGGGGCCTCAGTGGTAGTTGGGGCTTCAGTGGTTGTTGGGGCCTCAGTGGTTGTTGGGGCCTCAGTGGTTGTTGGGGCCTCAGTGGTTGTTGGGGCCTCAGTGGTCGTTGGGGCTTCAGTGGTTGTTGGGGCCTCAGTGGTTGTTGGGGCCTCAGTGGTTGTTGGGGCCTCAGTGGTAGTTGGGGCTTCAGTGGTTGTTGGGGCCTCAGTGGTAGTGGGGGCTTCGGTGGTCGTTGGTGCTTCAGTGGTTGTTGGGGCCACTGTCGTCGTTGGGGCCTCAGTGGTCGTTGGGGCCTCAGTTGTAGTTGGGGCTTCAGTGGTTGTTGGGGCCACTGTCGTCGTTGGGGCCTCAGTGGTCGTTGGGGCCTCAGTTGTAGTTGGGGCTTCAGTGGTTGTGGCAGCCTCTGTTGTAGTGGAAGTTGATGCTAAGAGAAAAAGAAGAAAATCGTCAATTAGTTTCATAGCCATGCATGTGTGTGTACAAACACACACACACACGCAAAGTTTGCCCTTTTTCCTGTGTGGACTCCCTCTACTCCTGTCTTGATGGCGAGTGAAAGTTGGTGAACAAAGTTACCATCTAAGAACTGACTATAATGTAAACTATGAGGTTATGGTTTCAGTAGGTTAGAATTATGACGAGTTCATTTTTATGCATAGTAAAGTATATATTTATGCTATAACATTTACTACGTTTTAATGTAATTATGGAATTTATTAATATTCGTTTTCCTTTTTTTTTAGCACTGACTGTATTTTGGTATTCTGCTACCATTGTTTGGGGAAGAATTAGATTCTGAAAGAATTAGATTCAGAAAGACTTGTCAATCAAAAAAAAAAAAAAAAAAAAAAAAAATCATAATTTATTAGTTTTTCATTTTGGTCATCCATACTTAATGGAAACTTCAGTGTAAAGTGATGGAAAAAAAAACAGCAGAATAATGATTCCACTTGATGCTTGGCAAAAAGGTAAGGGCAATGGAATATTCTCCTATGGCTAATGCTCTCTCGTGAATAGAGGCTCCTTCATTTTTTTCTGCTTGCAATGGCAATCCATAGCTTTGTCGGTCACATGACAGCTACAACAGCATCTGAATCAGGTTCCAAAGAAAGTGGCTTTTGTTGTATTAATAACATTAATTTGATGTGTTTCCTTTTTTGTATATTAGAAAATATGGACATTGCAGTCCATTACTATCTTTCATGCTGTATACTACTGAAAACCAAATGTAAAACTTTTTTTTTTTTCTTTTTGCATAGAAGAATGATAATTCAACATCATCAAGAAATGAAATTGTATGAGCATGAAAATATCTTAACTTTTTATTCCTTGAAGCTAACAATCCTGCCATTTATGTAATTTCCCTGATTGTTTCTTCATTAGACATAATGGACGCAATTTTTTTTTTTACAATATTTGAAATCAAAATGTTTAAAAAATGCTTTGTCGCCTCCTCAGCCTATCACTCCACTGTTCACAAATCACAGTAGAATGGTTAGGAGCCGGGATTCTCACTCAGAGGACCCGAGTTCATTTCACTGTCAGGGAGGTAAAATTTGTATTTTTATATTAAAATGTGTTACTACATTCTACCATCTTTCACACAGAAATGTTACAATGTTACATATGACATGCTCCATCAATGTTACAGTTGACTAAAATTGTATAAGCTCCATAGCAGCTCCTTTTTTTTCTCTCTCAGTGTGATAGTTGCTGTTTTATGGGAGAACAAAAAAAAAACATTATTTGTTTCGTATATCTGTACTGTCATGAACGAATACGAAACATAACCATCTGCAATGAAGATAACATGAAGAGGTAGGGAAGAGGAAGGAAACTTGTGCCTATGACTGTGAGTGCCACAGTAGGAGGCATCTCAATTGGCACAGGAGCACAGTTTAGACATTGGGCATGGTTTGTGTCACCTTCCTCTTCTCGGTCTGCCTGCACATCGACAGTACTTTAGAGCAAGAGGTGGGCAACTTGCTGTGTGTCATAGCTCTATATAGTGCCTCCTAAAGATCGTGGATGGGTGTCATTCAAAGCTCTCTTTCCTGTTGGTGCTAGAAGAAAGTGGTGCCATCTAGGTTTTGGATGGTAGGTTTGCTTAGTATTATGGTATCTATAGTAATTATGACTGCAATTATTCCTTACTCATAGCACAATGAAATAGCACAAGGATCCAGAATCTCCGAACGCCATGCACGTCATGACGCCAGTCGTCAGGCTAAAGCTCCTGCGTCATGTATGTCCTGATACCCGTCCGCAATGGGTTAAAGGCAGAGATCAATAAACAGACTCAAAAGATACGCAAGAGGTTCACGGGTTAATGGCCGTGCAGGTGAAAAGGCGCACCTGAGGGAGCCAACCACAGACACACCTGACACACAGAGAGGGCTTTAAGACCGGGACAACACGTTGTAGTCATTTAATATTTCATTTGTGTTCTCTTATTTTAACTTCTCTGAATGGCCAGCAAGTTTGTAATGTTTGAATAGTATTTGAAAAGTATTGCCAGAAGGAACTACACCACAAATTTATTAATGTGAAGAGAAGTATATGACGAACCATGAAAAAAAACTAGTATTAGTAGAATCATACAAGTGATAAAATTGCTTTACGCGAATGCAAGCA
>NW_028234411.1:24520485-24522985 GCF_977035675.1 Penaeus japonicus
CTAACTAAAGTGAGTTGATGTCTAACTAAAGTGAGTTGATGTCTAACTAAAGTCAGTTGATGTCTAACTAAAGTCAGTTGATGTCTAACTAAAGTGAGTTGATGTCTAACTAAAGTCAGTTGATGTCTAACTAAAGTGAGTTGATGTCTAACTAAAGTGAGTTGATGTCTAACTACAGTCAGTTGATGTCTAACTAAAGTAAGTTGATGTCTAACTAAAGTGAGTTGATGTCTAACTAAAGTCAGTTGATGTCTAACTAAAGTCAGTTGATGTCTAACTAAAGTCAGTTGATGTCTAACTAAAGTGAGTTGATGTCTAACTAAAGTGAGTTGATGTCTAACTAAAGTGAGTTGATGTCTAACTAAAGTGAGTTGATGTCTAACTAAAGTGAGTTGATGTCTAACTAAAGTGAGTTGATGTCTAACTAAAGTGAGTTGATGTCTAACTAAAGTGAGTTGATGTCTAACTAAAGTGAGTTGATGTCTAACTAAAGTGAGTTGATGTCTAACTAAAGTGAGTTGATGTCTAACTAAAGTGAGTTGATGTCTAACTAAAGTGAGTTGATGTCTAACTAAAGTGAGTTGATGTCTAACTAAAGTGAGTTGATGTCTAACTAAAGTCAGTTGATGTCTAACTAAAGTGAGTTGATGTCTAACTAAAGTCAGTTGATGTCTAACTAAAGTGAGTTGATGTCTAACTAAAGTGAGTTGATGTCTAACTAAAGTGAGTTGATGTCTAACTAAAGTCAGTTGATGTCTAACTAAAGTCAGTTGATGTCTAACTAAAGTGAGTTGATGTCTAACTAAAGTGAGTTGATGTCTAACTAAAGTCAGTTGATGTCTAACTAAAGTCAGTTGATGTCTAACTAAAGTCAGTTGATGTCTAACTAAAGTGAGTTGATGTCTAACTAAAGTCAGTTGATGTCTAACTAAAGTCAGTTGATGTCTAACTAAAGTCAGTTGATGTCTAACTAAAGTCAGTTGATGTCTAACTAAAGTGAGTTGATGTCTAACTAAAGTCAGTTGATGTCTAACTAAAGTCAGTTGATGTCTAACTAAAGTCAGTTGATGTCTAACTAAAGTCAGTTGATGTCTAACTAAAGTCAGTTGATGTCTAACTAAAGTCAGTTGATGTCTAACTAAAGTCAGTTGATGTCTAACTAAAGTCAGTTGATGTCTAACTAAAGTCAGTTGATGTCTAACTAAAGTCAGTTGATGTCTAACTAAAGTGAGTTGATGTCTAACTAAAGTGAGTTGATGTCTAACTAAAGTCAGTTGATGTCTAACTAAAGTCAGTTGATGTCTAACTAAAGTGAGTTGATGTCTAACTAAAGTCAGTTGATGTCTAACTAAAGTGAGTTGATGTCTAACTAAAGTGAGTTGATGTCTAACTAAAGTGAGTTGATGTCTAACTAAAGTCAGTTGATGTCTAACTAAAGTGAGTTGATGTCTAACTAAAGTGAGTTGATGTCTAACTAAAGTGAGTTGATGTCTAACTAAAGTGAGTTGATGTCTAACTAAAGTCAGTTGATGTCTAACTAAAGTCAGTTGATGTCTAACTAAAGTCAGTTGATGTCTAACTAAAGTCAGTTGATGTCTAACTAAAGTGAGTTGATGTCTAACTAAAGTGAGTTGATGTCTAACTAAAGTGAGTTGATGTCTAACTAAAGTGAGTTGATGTCTAACTAAAGTGAGTTGATGTCTAACTAAAGTCAGTTGATGTCTAACTAAAGTCAGTTGATGTCTAACTAAAGTGAGTTGATGTCTAACTAAAGTCAGTTGATGTCTAACTAAAGTCAGTTGATGTCTAACTAAAGTCAGTTGATGTCTAACTAAAGTCAGTTGATGTCTAACTAAAGTCAGTTGATGTCTAACTAAAGTCAGTTGATGTCTAACTAAAGTGAGTTGATGTCTAACTAAAGTCAGTTGATGTCTAACTAAAGTGAGTTGATGTCTAACTAAAGTGAGTTGATGTCTAACTAAAGTGAGTTGATGTCTAACTAAAGTCAGTTGATGTCTAACTAAAGTGAGTTGATGTCTAACTAAAGTGAGTTGATGTCTAACTAAAGTGAGTTGATGTCTAACTAAAGTGAGTTGATGTCTAACTAAAGTGAGTTGATGTCTAACTAAAGTCAGTTGATGTCTAACTAAAGTGAGTTGATGTCTAACTAAAGTCAGTTGATGTCTAACTAAAGTCAGTTGATGTCTAACTAAAGTGAGTTGATGTCTAACTAAAGTGAGTTGATGTCTAACTAAAGTCAGTTGATGTCTAACTAAAGTGAGTTGATGTCTAACTAAAGTCAGTTGATGTCTAACTAAAGTGAGTTGATGTCTAACTAAAGTGAGTTGATGTCTAACTAAAGTGAGTTGATGTCTAACTAAAGTGAGTTGATGTCTAACTAAAGTGAGTTGATGTCTAACTAAAGTCAGTTGATGTCTAACTAAAGTGAGTTGATGTCTAACTAAAGTGAGTTGATGTCTAACTAAAGTGAGTTGATGTC
>NW_028234411.1:24532985-24537985 GCF_977035675.1 Penaeus japonicus
ATCAATATATGATTAAATGATATATATATATATATATATATAAATATATAATATATATACAGGTAATAATATTCCGAAATTTGTGTACACACATACACACACAGACATACACAACACACACCACAATAAAAATATATATATATATATATATATTATATATATATATTATATAAATATATAATATATAATATATATCTATATATAATATATGTATATATGCAGAATATATATATATATATAGATAATATATATATATATATTTATAATATATTATATATATATATAAATATATTATGTATATATGCTTATATATATGTATATAAATATATATATATAATATATATATAAATATACATATATATAACATATGTAATGTAATGTATGTATATGTATATATAATATCTATCTATCTACCTATATCTTATATATATATATAATAAATTATTATATGATATATTCTATATATCTAATATATAGTATGTATATATGCATATAATAAATATGTAAATATATATATATATATATCATACTAATATAATAAATATAATATTATATATATGATATAGTATGTATGTAGTATATGTAATATATAATCTGTCTATCTATCTACCCTATATCTTATATAATATTATATATCTATATAAAATCTATATAAGTATATTGTTATATATATATATATATACATTTATAATTATATATATATAAATATGTTTTTTTATACCCGTGTCGTGTGTATATATATATCAATATCTATCTATAAATATAAATATATATATAGAAATTATAAAATGTGTATATATATTAATAAAATAAATTATGTATATATAAAATATATATTATAAATATATATATATTATATATATATGTATATGTTTTTATCCGTATTAATAGATATATATATAAATATATAATGTATAAATATATATATATATAAATTACTAAATATGTATACAAAAACGATATAATAAAAATATTATATATATACATATATATATATAATATAATATTTATATGATATATATACATTATATGTATATATATTATATAAATTTATATATATATATATAAGAAATGGTATATATATAATAATATCTATATATATATATATATATATATATATATACAGAAATATGTATATATATACATATAAATATATATAATTTTTATATATATAAATATATATTTTATATACAATTACTAAGCGATCTTATATAGGGAAAGTTTGAAGATTGACCTTAAATAAAGACATGAAAAAAAAGACTAAAGTATTGTTCAACGTCGAACCCCAGTTGAGCAAATACAATACAGGGCGAGGTAATAAAAGCAGTAAACGAGTATGTATACCTAGGGCAACTCATCCAGGACGAGTACATCCTGCGAAGCCGGAGTAAAACGGCGAATCAGGCTCGGTGGCGTGCCTTCGGTACACATAGCATAGTACTATATTATGAGGTCGTCTGCCAGTATGTCTATAAGAGAAAGGTTTTTGTCCATGCCGTCCTCCCCGTCATGACATATGGGTCAGAAACTCAGATACGTACCATGTACTCGAGAGGCAATTAGTAATGGTGCTCAAAGAGGAATGGAAAAGGGTTTTGCTAGGAGTTAGCTTATAGAGGACAAGAAAAGAGCACATGGATCAGGCACAATCAAATGTAGAGGATTTACTCAGAGCATTAAGAAGAAAAAAGTGGCAGTGAGCAGGATTATATATATCTGAGACAGACAATAGGTGAACAAAGAGAAAGAAAAACACAGAATGGGAAAATACGCGACACAAAGAGACCAAGGGCAAGACATTGACAGATGGCGGGATTGAATAGCGAATTTCGCAGAAGTAAACTGGAACCATAAGACCACAAGACCGGAATGACTGGAAAAGACTGAGAGAGGCCTACGTCCGGTAGTGGATTGATACAGGTAACGTGATGATTGTGTGATGTGGAATATATTGTCATATATATTATATATATATATATATAGTTATATATATATTTATTTTAGATATATATAAGTGCTATATATGTATGAATATGTATAGTAATATATATTTATTATTAATATAGGTTGTGTATATATGTATATTGTATTCATATATATACATATCATACATATGTATAAAAAATAGGTATGTATATATATATTTATATATTATATATTATTTATATAATTAATATATATAGATATACATCATACATACATATGTTTAGATATAGGTATAAAAATTTATATTTTTATATAATTTATATATGTTTAGGATATGTGTGTATATGTATATATCACCACATATATGGTCTATATATATATATGTCTATATATATATATTAATATATATATATATTTAGAGATATATTGTGACTGGTCATTTATTTATATATAAAATATTTATATATATTTTGATCAGATTTTTTTTTACATTTTTATTCAGAGATAGGGATTTTTATTTATTTTTTTGAGAGATGATATATATTTATATTAGTTGAGCCCATATATCTCTCAATCGATATATTTCTTTATTTATTTATTTCTATCTTGATATATATATTTTATATTTATACATTAATTATTATTGATATATTTATATATATATATATATATATATTTGTAGGGATATATGTGTTAATATATTTATATATTGATATTTTTATATTTTGATTTTTTTTATATTTTTGGATATTTGTGTGGAGTTTTTTTTTTTTGTGTTTTTTTTATTGATTTATATTTTTAATTATAGTTATTTATATATAGGATAGACTGAGATATATAAATATATATATAATATATATAGATATATATAGATTATATTTTAGTTATATTATTTAGATGGCTTATGGTATATATTATATATATATATATATATATATTTACATATTATATATATATATAAATATTTTATATATATATATATATATATACGTATTTCTATATTATATATATAGATAAGTATATATATTTATATATATTTATAATATTTATTTATATACAGTTGTATATATTTTCAGTATGTGGGTTTACACACATACACACACAGACACACACTCACACACTAATTTACCTATATATATATATAATATATATATATAGATTAGATTATTTTTTTAAATTATAAATATATTATTATATATATATTAATATAGGTATATATGCTTTATGACCCTAAACTGACATTAAACCTATTTATAGTTATATATATATATTGTATATAATATATATATATAGATTTATATATGTTTGTATTTATTGAATATATATTTGTATATATATATTATATATATATCTTATTTATATTTTATATATAGATATATTGTATGTATTTGTTGTATTGTACTATGTAATATTTATATTATCTACCTATATTCTTATATATATATTATATTTATTTTATATATATATATAATTTATATAATAGATTTATGTATGTATATTTGCATCATATATATATGGTATATAGTTTTTTTTTTATATATATTTATATATATATATATATATTTAGGTAGGGAGGAATGTATGGAGATGTATATCTATCTGTCTAAATATTTCTACCGAGATCTTATATATATATATATATAGAGATATAGATTTATATAGATTTTTATATTTATAGACATGTGTAATTTATATTTTTAATTTTGGTTTATTTCCGCGTGGGTGGGGGGGTGTTTGTTATAGATATATTATGATAGATATTTGTGTGATAGATTGATATATATATTATTTATTAGTTTTGTATTTATATTTTTAATTATTTATGATGGAATATAGATTTTGTTATTGATGTTTTTAGATTTATTTTATAATGGTATATGTTTTGGGTACGTTATAGAAAGATAGAGTTATTTATATTATTGATTTTGGAGATTATATATGTATATTGATGTCGAGTTACGATCATTTACTTTTATATATAGTTAGATATAATTATATTAATTAATATATATTGTTTTTTATTTTATAGGTAGAGATATACTGATATATGTTGTTATTGGTTGATATAGTGATTTTGATATAGTATTTTATGTTTTTAGAGTGTGAGTAATTTTGATTTTGTTATTGTGTGAGTAGAGTTATACATTTATATGGATATATTTAATTTTATTAGATAGTTTATTTTATATATATATTATATAGATTAGATTTATATATATATTTATGTATTGTATTCATATATATACAGTATATATATATATATATATATATTTATTTATATATAGATATATATATTGGTGTGGGTGTGGGTGGGATTGGTGTGTGTGTGGGTGGGTGGATGTGTGGTGTGTGGTTTGTTTGAATGTGTGGGTGTGTGTGTGTGTGTGCGGTGGGTTGTGTGTGTAGTGTGTGTGATATATTATATGTATATATAAATGATATATTAGAATAATTATCATCATTTTATATATACATATTATATTTGTGAATGTGTCTGTCTGGGTGTGTGTGTTGTGGTGTGTTGTGAGTGTGTTGTAGTTGAGATGGTGGTTCATAATAATTTTTATGCATAGTTATATTTATATAGAGTTAAATTGTTATTTTTATGAGTTATTGTATTTAAGATTTTTTGTATTGAGATATATATAGTATTTATATATATTTAGATTTATATAATTGTTTATTGAGATATTTATATACATATAAGTATCATTATATGGTGTGGGGGGGGGTGTGTGTGGGTGTGTGTGTGGATATAGATTGTATATGTATTAGATATTAGAGATTTAGATATTATTTTGATTGATGTATAAATTATATATAGATTTAGATATATATATTTATTATATATATAGATATTTAGATGCATATAATGTTTAGGAACAGCCTGATATAATATAGATTTATATATATATATATATATATTATATATAGATTTATATTTATTATATATATATTTTGTGTGTGTGTGTGGGTGGGTGTGTTGTGTGTATTATATTTAGATATATTGATTTTATATATTATATATTTATATATATATTATAGATATTATATATATATTTATATAAAGCATA
>NW_028234411.1:24590485-24597985 GCF_977035675.1 Penaeus japonicus
GCATCATTATTAGTATTACTTTTGTCATTATGATTATCACCATTAATATTATCATTATTTTTGTTATTATGATTCATTTGATTATCATTATCATTGTTATTACCGTTATCATTATCATTATTTTTTATTATCATCATTATCATTATTACTACCATTGTTATTATTACTATTATCATTACTATTATTACTCTGATAATCATTACTGTTATTATCATGATTATCAAAATCATTAACATTATCATCAGCATGTCCTTATAATTACGATTATCATTATTTTTTAATATCTTTATTATCATTATGATCATTATCATTCTTATTATTACTGTCATTATTATCACTATTAACATCATTAGCAATAGGCCTATTATAGTCTGTTCACTTGAAAGTCACTCATCATTTTATGCATTTTTATAATATATAATTTGTAAATATAAGAACTAGATTTACGACGTACCTCTCCGTTGCGTTGATCAATGAGTAAGCAAACGTTTCTTGGCTTTAGTTTTCAGACCACAGTGATTATAGAAAGAAATAGGAATGCCCGTTATTTCGGTGTGAGGGTTTCAATAGCGCTCAGTTTAGGTCCATAGATGGCGCTAGTGAGACTCTCTGCGTCGGCTGCTCGTTTCAGTATGCAAGTTTGATATCTTGATTAACGTGGTTGAAGGATCATGTGTATGCAGTGCGTCATTCAAAGAGGCAAATGCTGCCTGAATTATTTTTTCCCTCGTCAATATACATCTGGGTTTGTTTACAACGAGTTAGTTTGCCCACCGTTAGGTAGCAGCACCATCGTCAACATATATTTAAAATATATATATAAATATATGGGAGCTTTCCCGTTTTCTATATGTCTTCCGATTAAGTAAGCAGACGGCGTCATTGGTAATCACTGAATTGAATATTGCAGTGAAAATAGGCGCAAACGACTCATTTAAAGTTTAACGATAAAGGAAAGTCTTTTCCTTGGCAGCATTATGTTGTATGTTCATTCAATTACGGTTAAACGTTGAATTAGTCGTTTCACCACTTTTTTGCAATATTCAAATCGAAAAGTACAAAACTTGGAAGATTTTATTCGGCTTGTGTGCTCTGTTTGCCCTGGCATGGCTTCCTGCATCGCGTTTACATATGACATTTTAAAAAGGTTCTAGGTTGACATGTTAAAAAGGTTCTACGGTCACCTAGTGTCATTCAAAGAAGCTACAATTAAATATCCAATAAATCCAACAAAGAGAGAAAGAAAGAAGCTACAAACCGAATTCATTTTTCAGTGTCAGTGGGAGCAATTACGGGTTTGTTAACGTCGGCTGTTGGTAGTCCCACTGATGGGTAGCAGCGCCATCTATACATGATTTCAAAGGTACACATGGGAGGTCTCTAATCTTCCTTTCTATAATCTTTGCTGCAACAGTAGTGAATCTGTTACTATCAATATTAATACCATATTATTATTAATATTACTGTCATCATCAGCATCACCAGCATTGGTATCATTGTTATTATTATTGATTTTGTTTTTGTCATCATCATTGTTATTATCAATATCATCATTATTATCATCATCATCATATTTGTTATAATCATCACTATCATTATTGTTATTATTCTCGTTACCGTCATAATTATCATTATCATTATTGTTAATATAATTTGTATTACTATTATCATTATTAACACATTTATCCTTATCACTGATATTATTATAATTATCCTCATTATCCTTAGTATTATTATTATCATTAACGTCATTGTTATCATCATTATCATTATTGTTGTTAATATTATCATTGATATTATAACATTTATTATTATTAACATAATTATTACTATTGTTATCACACCTGAGGACACATCATTAGTGTACAAATGTAATACTCAGAAACACTAACACGTTATTGTTGTTGTTATCATCATTATTATTATCATTATTATTATCATTATTATTTTTGTTATTATTATTACTATTATCTTTATTATGACCATCATTACTATCATTATTATTATTGTTACTATTATTATTGTTGTTACTGTTGTTATTATTATTGTTATTATCATCATTACTACTACTATTATCGGTATTACCATTACTCTTATTATCATCATTATTTCCATTATCATTAATATTGCTGTTGTTGTTTTTTTTTTTTTATGACCGGCCTCAGCAGCAGCAGTAGTAGTAATAGTAGTAGTATAAGTATCATCTTCATCGTCGTTAAAACGCCAGCATTATTATGATCATTGTTATCACCATCATCATTATCATCATCACCTTTATCACGTCCATCTCTATCTCCGTTATCATTATCTTTATCATTATTTAACATTTATTATTATTAACATTATTATTTATTATTGTTATTATTAACGTTATTATGTGTTATTGTTATTATTTACATTATTATTTGTTATTGTTATTATTAACATCATTATTCATTATCATCATTATTAACATTATTATTATTTATTAATATTATGAACATTATTATTATTTATTGTTATTGTTATTATTATTATTATTATTATTATTAACATTATTATTATTCATTAATATTATGAACATTATCATTTATTATTATTATTATTATTATCATTATTATTATTAACATTATTATTGATTTATTATTATTATTAACACTATTATTATTTATTATTACTATTAACATTATTATTTATTATCATTTTTAACATTATTATTTATTATCATTATTATTATTAACATTATTATTATTTATCATTATTATCAACATTATTATTCATTATTATTTAACCTTATCACCACCTCCGCCCAGGACGTGATCCACGTGGAGACGAGCGCTGGCGTGGTGTTCGAGGTGACGACTGACCTGACCTTGACCTCGCGCCCTTCGCCCGAATCCTGGCGTCTGCACCACCAATCGAGCCCTCGGGAGGTGTGGGAGACGGAGACCGCTGTTCGGAGGCAGCTCCTGGAGGAGGTGGCCGATTCCTACTGCGCTCCTGACGCTGTGGTGCTTGCTGTGCCTTCGTGAGTGTTTTCTTCTTCTTTTTCTTCTTCTTTTTGAGGGGGGGGGAGTATTATTGTTATTATATTTCTATTGTCGCCCATTCCTGATTGATTTTATTGGGGAGGGGGGAGGTCTCTGCTTAGACGGTAAAAGGAGCATTGCGGATACGCCCCTTTGTGTGTCTGGGGGTTCGCGGCTCAGGCAGAGTAGTATTAGTTTCATACCTCGGTTGGTTTCTCTTTATCTTTCTTTGTGCGGTTCGGTGTCTGAAGATGGAGACGTGGGGTTCAGAAGTCGTTTTAAGGAAGTATTAGTCTTATTGTAATGATTATGTAACCATCTTGTCTTGTATTGTGTCTGCATGATTCATTTTTAGTATAGGGAGGTATGTGTTATTAGTATATTCATGTCTTCGTATGATAATATGTGTCTGTGTGTGTTTTTCTTTATTTTTTTTCTTTATTAGTGGCCCCCTCAATCCTGCGCTCCCCGACGCTCGTTCTGCCTGAGTACTATTACTGTCCCCATTGTGATTTCTTTTTATCTTTATTCCTGTGTGCTTCGTTGTTTAGAAATCATTTCTAGCAAGTATTATCCTCGTCGTTAATTCTCAATTTTACCGTTATTTAAAGCCGCTGATTCCCCAACCAATAGGCCAGACGGAGAGACCATAGTGGGCGTGACATCGCGGGGAGACGTCGTGCATCTCCACCTATCCCGGACGACATCCTACAGCGTCAGACTCGCCCGCAGGCAGCCGAACGCAGCCCCCTCAATCCTACGCTCCCCGACGCTCGTTCTGCCTCCCGGGGATCCGCGTGACGCACAGGGTAGGAGCGGCGACGTCGGAGATTCGAGTCGGTTTGTCTTTATTCGTCAGCAACTTGGGCTCTGGTGTCATCTCTGTCTTTGTTGTCAACTGTGTCTTTGTGTTCGATTTTGTCTCTGTGGTCGGCTTTTTTGTAATCGTAATTAAATTTGTTATTAACTTTGTGTTCGTGGTCAGCTGTTTCATCGTAATGGAATTTCAACTTTCTCGAAAATAAATGTAAAAGACTGAAGGTTTCTCAAGATAAGATCTGTAATGAATGATTTGATACTCATACCTTCATCAGAATAACGTTTTATGCGAATCTTATTCCTTTTCATTCTTAACCTGCTTTCTCAATTTCACAAGATGAGTAGTTTTCGTTACGATATCATATTCGTCCTCTGTTAGTATTCCAGCGCTTTTGGTGAAGTTTATGATACCATAAGCATAACTGCACATCATTGTATCTGGAACTATTCAGTCATATTCATACCCTTTCTAACTGCAGTCGCCATATCCTCACATCTCCCTCTCACTGTCTCTATTTGTATCTCTACAACACCCACTTCCTCTCTTTCTCCCTATCGCTAGTTCTATCTCTCTCTCTCTCTCTATCTAACTATCTCTCTCTCTCTCTCTCTCTCTCTCTCTCTCTCTCTCTCTCCCTCTCCCTCTCCCACCAAGTAAAGGACGTGTCTTGTACTCAGGTCTCGAGGAAGGTGGAGGGGCGTCCGGGCGTCGCGTGGTGGTGTGCGTGAGCGAGGACGGGTCGTGGGCGGCGGCGTGGGTGTCGGGCGGCGACCTCTTCCTGTACAGGGCCAGAGGAGCGTCCTTCCCCCTCCCCCAGGAGATCCCGACGCATCTACGCCATGTGGTTAGTACGTCCGCAGCGACGATGAGTTTCTCGTCGTGCAAGACAACGTGAAGTGTCGGTGGTGGTTAGGCGTCCGTGCGTTACGATTAGATTGATTAGATTTTGATGATTACGACGATTGGTCCGTTTGCGAATGGCGAAACGACAGCACTTTTGTCGCCAGGGCGTGCGTGGTGCGGGTGGGGGCGCTGCAGGGCTGAGCCTGGAGCAGAGGGCGCAGAAGGAGGCCGGGGAGAGACGCAAGGCTGCCATGGAGGAGAGAGCGGCGCTTATCCAACAGAAGCTCTCCAAACTCAAGTGGGACTTCAGGAAATTGTCTCTCAGGTGAGGCTGAGGCTCTTGTGCGGGTCTTGTGCAATAGAGGAGCTGTGGAGAAACATATCCTGAAATATACCCTTTGTTTGATTGACACTTCTCTCTGTCCCTGTGTCTCCCTCTTTCTGTTATGCATTTCTGTTTCTTGAACTTTATCTTCCTTTCTGTAGTTCTGTCTTCCTTTTTTCTGAATCTGTCTCAATCTCTCTGTTTCTGTCTCTCTGTGTCTATATCTCTGTCTTTGTGTCTATTGCTCTGCATCTGTCCTTTCCCCTCTCATTTCCTCCTCCCTCCCCTCATGCCCCTCTGTCCCCCTCCTTATGCCCCTCCTCTCCTCCCCTCATACCCCTCCGTCCCTCCCATCATACCCGTCCGTCTCTCCCTTCATGCCCCTCCGTCTCTCCCTTCATGCCCCTCCGTCTCTCCCTTCATGCCCCTCCGTCTCTCCCTTCATGCCCCTCCGTCTCTCCCTTCATGCCCCTCCGTCCCTCCCTTCATGCCCCTCCGTCCCTCCCTTCATGCCCCTCTGTTTCCCTCTCCTCATGCCCCTCCGCCCCTCCCCTCATGCTCCTCCCCCCCTCCTCATGCCCCTCCGCCCCTCCCCTCCTCATACCCCTTCGTCCCTCCCCTCCTCATACCTCTCCACCCCTCCCCTCCTCATGCCCCTCCGCCCCTCCCCTCCTCATACCCCTCCGCCCCTCCCCTCCTCATACCCCTCCGCCCCTCCCCTCCTCATACCCCTTCGTCCCTCCCTTCACCCTCCCTCCTCCCTCCCCCTCTCTCTCCATGCGACCATGTTACTTCCTCCCGTCACACACACACAGGGGGGACGAGATAGAGGAAGGAAGAGCCCTCTTGGAAGAGCTGCCACTCCACCCCGCCATTACCACGTCGCTGCACCAACACACGACAGACAACATGAATAAGGTGCGTGGCGAAACTCGTTTGTTTAAGGGGTTTGATGGCCTTTTTTATATGCCTTTTCGTGCCGATAATCTGAAATTGATGACAGCCAGATCGCTTCTTGTTCACTTTTATCACTATAACTATATTGGTGGTTAAGTTCCCATTGTATTTATATATGTATATATATATATATATATATATATATATATATATATATATATATAATGTGATATTTTTAGCTATTGATGATGTATTTCCATTTTCGTTAATCTTATCTTGAGTTTGCAGTCGTGCGCTGGACACTGAACATTATTTAGTCTCAAGAAAAAAAACACACACACACACACGCACACACATAAACTTGTAGTAGTGGTAGAATGAAAATGAGAAGGCTAATTAAGATTATTTTTTGTAAGAATGATAACGAGAAGGTTAATGAATTAATAATTGTTATAATGATGATCGCAATGATAATACTAGTGATGATGGTAATGAAAATAATGATAATGATAATGGTAATGATGATGATAATGATGGTGAGGATGATGAAGATGACGATGATAATAATAATGATAATAACAATAATAATTATGACAATGATAATCATAGTAATGGTAATAACAGTAATAATGATGATAATGATAATCATAATAATGATAATAATGATATTGATAATGAAAATGATAATTGCTAGAATAATAACAAGGTCAAAGGAAATGTATCATCCCATATGTTAAATCAGTTTACTCTTCCTTCGTTCCCATATTCCGAAATCCGTTCATGTTCTAGTTCCAAATTCCTATTTATAATTCCTCTTCATAATTCCTGTTTCTAATTACTATTTCAAATTTCTAGCTTTGATTCTTCTTCATAATTCCTATTACTGTTTTATTTCTATTCTTATGGTCCTCTTTCTAATCACCTATTCCCGGTCTTACTTATTCCGAATTCTCGAGTCCTTTATCCGATTTTTGTTCTTGATCATTCCTACTCCGAATTTTCATTCCCGGTTCTTATTCCTATTCCGGATGCATCGGTCTTTCTCCCGGTCCTATGGGCGTGTTCCGAATTCCTATTCCCGGTCCTAAATTCCTTTTCCGAATTCCTATTCCTAATTTAAATTCCCGGACTGACCTTTCTATTCCGAATTCTTCATTCCTACCCTCACTGTGGATTCCCAATCCCAATTCCCACATTCCCGCCAACTATTCCAGGTCGTGGCAGGGAGTAGCAGCGAATTAGAACGGCTGGAAGTCCTCTTGGGGAAACTGCGGACTCTGTACTCGTGGAGTCCTGTGGTGTCCTCACTCTCCATCACGGCGCTGGGGTGAGTCCTTCGGGGTGTAGGATTCTTGTGCATTGAGAATTTCTTGTTGTAGGATTCTTGTGCATTGAGGACTTCTTGTGAGTTTGTGAGTGTTTGTTTGTTTGTCTGTTTCTTCGGCTGTTCAGGGGGAGGCGGTTGGATTTGTGTGTTTGTATTGGCGGAAAGGGATGTAGGATTTTATCAACTTGGGTTGGGATTATTTTTGTGTGTGTTTTATTGAATTTATTGGCGGTTAACAGTGGGTCAGTTCAATTGGACATTTTTTTTTATCTCAGCCGAC
>NW_028234411.1:24605485-24607985 GCF_977035675.1 Penaeus japonicus
TGATATGTAATATGATATAATGTAATATAATATAATTAATTATATGTAATAATATTAATAATATAGTGATAGTACTAATAATATTTAACAGTAATAATGATGGCAATAATGACAATGAAAACAGTAAAAAAAAAATAACATCAACAAGAATAACAGCAATGAAGATAATCATAATAATGACAATAAACACCACCACAACAACAACAACCACGTAATCACACCTACGCTCATCCTCCCGCCCTTTCCGCAGGACGCCCGACACCCACGAGGGAGACACAGGGGACGAGGAGGAGGCCCAGACCATTGCCGCTCTCCAGACGCAGGTCAGCTCAGGTCACATAGTATGGAGTATTCCTGACCTCTGCTTTGTTCCCCATTTGCGAATTACACATTGCAAAATATTATTACAGTGAGAATTGTGTAATGGAAAACATTGCAAAGAATACAATACAATACAAAAATAACATCGCCTTTGATAATTGGTGAACAGAATACAAATGGTGAACCAAAATACAATGAGAATATCGTCACCATACATACCGTACAGAACACCATAACATATCCCAGAAGAGCATGATACGAAGGGAACGAATTTGCAAAGAACGTCATACGAGAACATCACAGAACAAACAAAACACACCGCGATCAGAATAACATTGCAAAGAACACTATACACTGAGAACATCACCATAACAGCGCAATACTGTGAGATACGAGGCAACGCTACAGTGACATCACATCCTTCGACAGGTTCGTGAAGCCGTGGCTCGAGTGGGAGCCGCAGGGAGGAGTGGAGGAGGAGGTGGAGGTGAAGGAGGAGCTTCCGAGGCCGACCTCGACGTGGGGAGAGAACTCAAGTGGAGGAAGATGGCTCTCACGCGGCTCAAGGAATACAGGAACAGGGAGGACACGAGGACGACCAAGGTAATACGAATAACCGCAAATAACAACAAGGATAACAATAACACTAATGACAGCAGCAATGACAATAACAAAAATAACAATAACAGCAATAATAATTACGAAAACAATAATGATAATATACAAAAATACTACAATAACGATAACAACAACAACAATGATAACAGCAACAACAGTGATGATGATATTATTATTAGTAGTAGTGATGGTAATGATAATAACAATAATCATAATACTACTACTACTACTAATAATAATAACACAATAAAGATGATAATAACCCCACCACACACCCTCCCTATCTTCCCTATCACCCCCCTCTCCCCTCCCATATCCCCCCCCTCTCTCTCTCTCACTCCAGCTGGTCGACTACAAGGCCAAGCACTCGCTCCCTTTGGAAGAAGAAGGGCACCGAGACGAGGGCGGCGGGGGCGAGGTCGAGCAGCCCTTCGACATCGAGAATGAGGTCGTGGTTCCTCCTCCGAGTGTGACCGTGAGGGCGGTCGAGGGTCAGCTGTGGACGCTGTTGGGAAATGTGGGTGGCGTCTTGATGTTATTGAAAAGGAGGATTATGATGATGATTATAATGATTATGATATAATGATAAGAATGATGATTATAATAATTATTATGATTATGATATGATAATGATAATTATAATGATGATTATGATAATGATAATAATACTGATGATGATAGTAATGATGATAATGTTGATGATAACAACAGTAAGGATAATGATAAAGATACAGTGAAGAATAAAGATGATAATAATAATAACGATGATGATTAAAATCATAATGCTGATGTTGATGATGATAAAAAAATAATGATGATATTAATGCTAATGATAAGAGTAAGGATAATGATGATGATGATAATAAAAATGATAAGAGTAAGGACAATGATGATGATAATGATAAAAGTAAGGATAATGATGATAATGATAATCATAATATTGATGATAATGATGATATAAATAATCCCCATAGCAGTAGTAGTAGTAACGCTAATGATAATGATAGCAATAGTCGTGATGGTGACGATAAAATTAATAATATTACCGATAATGATGATGATGATAATGACATAGGAATAATGTCTGAATGATTGATAAGATAACTGCATCATCACCAGATCGAGATTGAGTGCAAGAAGATAAGAGAGCAAGTGAACCGCATTGCAAGAATCCAGGAGAACCTTTTGCAACAAGTGAACCAGTTTCGTGAAGAGTGGGGACACGCCCTTTTCACGCTGCCACACTTGCCTCATCATTTGCAGGTCCAGGTAGGGGGTGTCTGTGCTTTCTCTCTCTCTCTTTCTCTCTCTCTCTCTCTCTCTCTCTCTCTCTCTCTCTCTCTCTCTCTCTCTCTCTCTCTCTCTCTCTCTCTCTCTCTCTCTCTCTCTCTTTCTTTCTATCTCTCTCTCTCTTCCTTTCTTTCTTTTTTCCCCATTTTTCTTCTTGTATGTCAAATTAGACCAATCCCATACTGTAAGAAAGAAAGCATCAGAAAATGATTTTCGAACGCATGCCTTTTCAATTACCTTGATTATCCCTTAAAAAAAAATCACCTTCTTT
>NW_028234411.1:24617985-24620485 GCF_977035675.1 Penaeus japonicus
AGGAAGAGCCAGACCAGCGGGAATCTCTCGGCTGTTACGCGTCTTCCCATACCAAATACCGAGGTAAGATGTTATATCATATTATTATTATTATTATTATTATTATTATTATTCGTCTTCACCATCATCATCAGTCATCATCATTATCACATCATCATCATCACATCATCATCAACATCATCATCACATCACCATCATCATCATCATCATCATCGGCACATAACTAATAGTGATGCCAATGATAATCGCAATAGAAATAACAGAAAGAGTCAAATCTCGTCCCATTATCTGTATTTTTGTGTAGTTTTTCTGTGTAGTTTTGTGTAGGTTTTCTGTGTATGCGTGTTTGTTTGTTTTGTGTTTATGTCTGTATGATTGTGTTGCGTCGGTGTGCATGTGTGTTTGTATGTGCGTTTGTATGTGTGATAAGATGTGAATGAGAATGAATGATTAGACACTGCCAAACATGTCACTGGCCTTCTGATAGTTAGTCTTCGTCAGAAATACGTGATTCTGAGGTAGATGCGATGTTAAAACATTGTGGAATCATTAATCTCACCCACGCCTTTTCTGCACTTATCACTTGATATGACTGGAAATGAATCATTTTTTACCTGGTGGTATGAGAGAGAGAGAGAGATTGAGAAAGAGAGAGAGAGGGAGAGAGAGAGAGAGAGAGAGAGAGAGAGAGAGAGAGAGAGAGAGAGAGAGAGAGAGAGAGAGAGAGAGAGAGAGAGAGAGAGAGAGAGAGGGGGAGAAGGAGAGAGAGAGAGAGAGAGAGAGAGAGAGAGAGAGAGAGAGAGAGAGAGAGAGAGAGAGAGAGAGAGAGAGAGAGAGAGAGAGAGGGGGGAGGGGGGGAGAGAGAGAGAGATTGAGAAATAGAGAGAGAGGGGTCAGAATGAGAGAAGAGAGAGAGAGAGAGAGAGATTGAGAAAGAGAGGGGGAGAAGGAGAGAGAGAGAGAGATTGAGAAATAGAGAGAGAGGGGTCAGAATGAGAGAGAAGAGAGAGAGAGAGAGATTGAGAAAATTTAAGAAAGGGAGAGAGGGGGCAGAATGAGAGAGAAGAGAGAGAGGGGGGGGGAGTGATTATAGAGAATATATAGCGTATAGCAGGATCATGTAACGGTTAAGATATCAAGACGTGGAAATTATATAAATTTCTGCAGTATAATGGTATTGATAATTATGGTATTGTTTGTGATAAAAGCATAATTAATATTAGCAGTAGCAATTATGATGTTCATGATTATAATAATGATAATAAAATTTATGATGATAGTAGCAATAATGATAATGATAATTATATTAGGATAACAATAATAAAGATAATGATGATGATGATAACGATGGCAACAACGAATATAGTAATAACAATAATGATAAGAATAAGGGTAACAGCAACAACATCCGTAGTAACAGCAACTCTCCTGCTTCCACCTGCAGATGGACAGCCTCGCCGCCGTCAGATGGGTAGGGGAGGGGGGAGAGGGAGGCGGGGGGGAGGCCACGCTACTCACCGGTGACCACCTGCGCCAGCTGGAGCACCGAGTCGCCATGGCTAAGAAGACGCAAGATTTGGCGGCCAAGAAGCGCAGGTGAGGAGCATGTTGTGGGGTGGAGGGAGGGTGGGGGGAAGAATAAGGACTGGCAAGGGGGAGGGGGGATGCTAGAGGGAAGAGCAGAGACAGGGGAGGTGTTGGTGGGATGGGGTAGGGTGGGGATAGGGAGGGAGGGGGGACTCACGGGGAAGAGCAGGGACAGGGGGCGTGGCTGGGGGGAGGGGGGAGCTCGAGGGAAGAGCAAGGACGAAAGGGGTTGTGGGTCGGGGGGGAGGGGGGGGAGGGATTTAAACTGTTTCTGTTTGTTTGTTTGATGTTGGGCAGATGTTGTTTGTGTTGTTGTCGTTATAGTCATTAGTTATGATTTAATTGTTAGCAATAGTGTATCATCATTACTATTATCACGACTTATTACTAATAATGATAATGGTGATAACAAGGATAATGATAAAAATAATAATTGTTAAATAGTAATAATGTGATTAATGATGATGATAACAATGATTATAATAGGGATGGTAATAATGACAACAATACTAATAATAATGATGATAATGATAATGCTATTGTAAATGATGATAATGATAACAACAATAACGATAGTAATAGTGATAGTAATAATGATAATGATAACGATAACAACAGCAACGATGATAATAATGATGGTTATGGTGATGATACTAAAGATGAGAAGAACCATATCAAAACAGAAAACAACGATAATGAATATAATCGTAATAACTACCAAAACGAGTGCAAATACAGCCGTTTAGTTAACATAAGCATTGTAACATTTGTATAAATATTTCTTTCTTTCTTTTTTTGTGTGTGAGGGAGAGAATATGAGAGAGAGAGAGAGAGAGAGAGAGAGAGAGAGAGAGAGAGAGAGAGAGAGAGAGAGAGAGAGAGAGAGAGAGAGAGAGAGAGAGAGAGAGAGAGA
>NW_028234411.1:24627985-24632985 GCF_977035675.1 Penaeus japonicus
GCGACTGGAGTGACTCAATAGAAAAAAAATCCATGAATTATACAAAACATCTTCCTACTTTTCTTTGGTGCTGGACATTTATACAATATCAAATTTTGTTTAGACATTCGGTCCCATCAGAAAATACAAGAATACATGGGGTATTACGATATATCATATATTCCCGTACATTCTTAAACATTTCCACACTTTTCAAAGTATGATGACAAACCTTAAAAAAAAATTCCATTCTCCTTATAGCAGTCAATGTAACAAATATAGAATGACTTTTCATATTCTAAAGGAGTGAAGGATCTTTTGATATCACACAAATACGACTGAGATTTTTTTATAAGTGGTATTTCATTTGATAAAAATATTTGGAGTAAAAAACTTGTACATCAAGTTATCACACTCAAAATATCAATAATAATGATTAAGATCCCATCTTCATATAAAAATCTGAATAAAATATGAAAATCAGATTACTACATGTATCAAAACACTCAGAATTTTCCTTTACTTCAAAGAAAAAATTCCTCGTTTTAATATATGACTTTTCTCAACTTCTTTTTCCATTCTTTCTTAACAAAAAGAGACAGTATCATCCTCATTGTCATTAATAGCTGCCAGCCAAGCAACATTTTTGCAACCCAACACCAAGAAAATTTCCTCAGCAGCTCTTGAAAACACCTGGGACCTTCGTAAGCCTTCTCCGCCAATCGCCCACCCTAAAAACAACCTTTAACCCATAGAAGGTATAGTGTTACTTCACCATTAAATACGGGTTTGGCGACTTGGAAAAAAAAAAAAAAAAAAAAGGGATTGCTGTTCAATACTGCTGATCCAAATGACACCATTGTGTCAGCAGCTCTTAAAATACAACAATTTTCATTTTTTATTATTATTATTATCTTCTTTTTCTTTCTCTTAAGTTTTGAGTCTGGTATCCCTATTCCATACAGCATTCAGGTAGCTGGGATTGTAAACCAGCAGCAAAGGGAGTGAAAATGAAGGTTTTATGGTTTTACTTGCATTTAAATAATCTATCATCTTTATATTTTCATATGAATGAAATAATAGTATGATAAAAACCCTTTTAGCCCCTAAGAAGGAAATCATATTTTTTTTCTTTTAGAAAATGAAGAATCAAATTCATCTTTAAAATATTGAAAATATACACTTCCATTTCCAAACATTTTGCTGCCGCAGATAATCCAGACCAACTATTTTTATTTACACGGACATCAGAGGCGATCCACAAACTTTTATTAAAGAAAAAGTTCCCCCAAAAAGATAATAATGTACATTTCCTAACCATACAAAAAAGGTAAGGCCATTTAACCCCTGAAACTTGTGGATTACCTGAAATGTATGAGACGATCAATTGCAAATCTCAATCCTAGTGTATAATGTATAAAAAAGTATTGAAGAGAATTTCAAGTTTATTGAATACTGGAAGGTTGAGTACACCTCATCCACAATGTACCAGTCACAATCATAATTTACTCCCACCCCTAAAAACAAACAGATAAATAAATAAATAAATAAATAAATAAATAAATGAACTTTACCAAACTTAATTCTTCTTATACCTGACACTTTGTTAGAGTGTCAATCCCCATGACTATAAAATATTAAGAATAAACAAAACCATATAAATTTTGACATGCTTTCCACATCGATCGTCTCACAGCAAATAACAGTAAATAGTAACAATAAATACATAATAATTGCTTCATTTCATATATTTCACGTTTAAACCTTACAGCCTAATAAAGTAACATGAGCTATAATTGCCACTAGCATACATGAACATCAATACATTTATTCTCCCTGTCTCAGATAACAGCATTTCCTAACAACGTAACGCATTGTTACTTGTTTTGTTTTCCTTACTTAGGTAAATCTGAGGCACAATCATACATTTTGGTGAATAATAATAATATATGATTATATGACACATGGAAATAGTCTCTTTCTCTTATTTTTTTCTCTCTTTTTTATTCTGCCCTTCCTGCCTCTCTCTCCCTTGTATTTTCTCTAGTCAAAAGAAAAGGCACTTTTTGATAACAGTAGGTAATGTTATCTCTCCTTCCTTTCCTCTCCTTGGTTTTTCAAAACATCAAAAAAATAATTAATGCCTAGTGACAGGATAATGGAGATGGAGAAGGAGGAGGAAAAAGAAGAAGAAGAAGAAGAAGAAGAAGAAGAAGAAGAAGAGAGGAGGAGGAGGCTCTAAGTATCTTCATCTTTAAGTGTCGTTATCACAAATGAAATCCTTTCACGCCCAATGCCTATAATCTCGAAGGTTCCCTCGAGTCTCCCTTTAAAATAACACCCATGTGGTGGCATGTTGACTTAATAATAGTAATGTTTTTTTTTTATGTTTTGTTTTATTTTGTACTCATATATATACTCATTCATATATATATACATATATATCAAAGTTTCTAATCCCCTTTATTGAAAGCTAGAACATAGTTTCAAGTTATCCTCCGAAAGAAATCGTACAAAAAAAGGAAACTTTGTTGGACAGCCAATATGTATGTCTAAATTCAAAGAAATGAAATGTTGTTCTCACATGCTTCCTTTCTTACATAAGAAGTTCCATGGAGTTGCAATTCACTGATGCAGCTCCTTACAAGCAATTAACAAACTTCCATCATTATAATTATGATAACGTCTGGCACTTGCCATCAGTCTAAGACAGCATGAAGAAATAGCTGCAGTATTAAAAACCACCAAAATTCTCCTATCCCTCATGAACAATTGCCTCACCTATAGCAGCTCAGAAATACCCCAATCCCTCCCTCCCTCCCGCCCTAACATACACCCCGGAGTTAGAAATCCCTGTCATGCGCATACTAATATTAACCGTCTAACGCTGGTCATCCAAAGAGAGAACAATGACAGAAAAACGAACCTCCAGTCCAATACAATGGTGTTTCAAAAATATGCGATTGATCACCCTCTTAGTAACACAGTTAAGTCTCATTGAAAAGGCACTTCATTAGGCAATACAAACAGCGCAAGGCGTATACACGTCTGATGATATTTTGTTTTCCTGACTAGATGAACCCTTTACGGCAGCATAAACTTAATCACTTATTTGCCGTCTGCTTTGAAGCGTGAGTAACTTTAGTTTGTATTCTATGTGGTATACCTCATACCAGTGTTCCTCAGATGTTGAAATAAATAGGATCTGTTTCCTGGTAAAAAGATTTTCCCTTTAATCTTATAATAATAAAAGGAAAAAACTGTTACATATGCATATGGATTTCTTAGCAAAATGTTTTCCACTACAATATCTTCCATATCATGTTTGAGCCAAAATAAATAAAAAATTAAAACATAAAATCCCAGATTTGATCTGATCTGAAAAAATATACAAATAAATAAACTGAACATGGTGGGCAGATTTCAGTATTACAAAAGAGATTTTCTGGAAGCCCACACAAGTGCTACAATATCATTGTGTGGGCTTTTCTCTCTCCCTTACAAAATCAATGTAAATATCCTAAGATAGACATCAGTTAATCAACACATGGAAGATAAATGGTTAATTCACAGTTTTAAGCAAAATACGTGTGTGTCTCCATCAGAGGGATTTTAGCTGAGCGATTCTATGGCACAGATGTGATGAAGATGGCGAGATTCTGACTAGATGTTACAGAATGTCGAGCCGGGTTTGAAGATGACGACAGGGAAGCTTGGGGGCTTGTGCAGCAGTATCTGCACTTTGTCATAATTGCAGTGGTAATGTGGAGGAAAAAGAAAATACAGATAATACATAAAATTCAGACAAATGAATATAAAAAAAAAAAATTCCCCCACGCCGTAACAATCTGCTTAGAACTCCTATCGGCCACTTCCGTGACATCCTATAGCTTGGCTCCTCGACCATCCTTACAGATATTTCTGACTGGACTGTGTACTCTGAACACATTTTTCTCCTCAAGATTTGCTCAAGATAGCCTATTATCTTCTGATTAACCAAGTCAAGACACCTTAATGCTTACGGCTATAATTAATAATATATGGCATTATATGACTAATACAAGTCTGATGTATGAGTACAAAGTATGAATGACTATAAGTAACAAAATATTTCTTAATATGAAAACAATATAACAAGGACAATTTTAATTAAAAGACTACCACTAGCTTTAATAGAAAGAGAAAATAATATATCAGATATGGAATAGAATCTCATGAAACAAATATACACACAAGCTGATAATTTTGCTTACCAGCCTTGTGCAAATTAAATTGGGGGAAAATAGGAAACAATGGTTAAATTTTTTCTCAATGAAACGGCAAGTTCATAAGTTACAAAAGCAGAGAACACAACTAGAGACCTGATATATGACATAATCTGAGAACTGAGTTATGACAGCCTGAGGGCCGGTCATCACAGAACGAAAAAAAGGCCTCTAATCTGTAACATCATGGGATTTCTCCCTCTTCCTCTCTAGTAACATAATTAAAAAAAACAAAAACAAAGTACAATAGTACAAAAAATTATATTGTACAATTCCTTAGAAAAATTTCAAGCACTGTAACATTTATATATTAGTCAGTGGCTTTTTTTTTATTTTTTTGAGCTACTGTTTACTTATATATCTTGTACCACAGTATCGATATGGACTTTTCTTTCTTGTATGAATATTGCATCTACAGTCAATGAGATCCCAGAATGATCCCAACAAAAGTCATGAACACTTAATTACAAATTGGCGATCCTGAAGACCAAGAACTGATCTTGCTCGTGTCCACATTGGAAGGGCCAAGAGATGCAGGTGTAGTCTTGAATTTTTTCCTTTATGTGGCACTACACCTGCTGCTTGGCCACCAACAGACTTGTTCCAGCCCACGCAGGTGTCTTGCTGGAGTGGGCAGATGTGTGGGCATGTGTGAATAGACATGGGCAGATGGATCGGTGAGTGTTCACAACCAGAGCGGCTTCAGCCATGGTGAGTCCTTACAGTCTTACAGTCTGGCAGGTCCTCTTGGAGGCG
>NW_028234411.1:24637985-24662985 GCF_977035675.1 Penaeus japonicus
AAGCGGGTGAAATGTGCGTGGATGAGACCAAGAGTGGGTGAATATAAAAGACCGTGTGTGCGTGTCTGGTGTATGTATATATGAGTGCGAGTGTGTGCGTGTGTGTACTCATGTACTAATTTTCGATAATGCCTGCTGGCGTTTAACTACCACTACTAATAAGAAAAATAATAAAAAAAATAAGAACGAAATGCCTGGACAGCTATTTAGCGGAAGGAGCGTGAGAAAAAGAAATATGGTTGGCGGGAAGGAATGACAGGGGGGTGGAGGGAGGGAGAGAAGGAGAAGGGGGGGGAGAAAAAGAGAGAAGAAGGAGGGAGAGGGAGGGAGGGAAGGAAGGAAAGAGGAGAGAAGAGGAAAGGGGAGGAGAGAGAAAGAGAGAGAAAAAGAAAGAGAAAGAGAGAGAGAGAAAGAAAGAGAAAAGAGAAAGAGAGAGAAAGAGAGAGAGAGAGAGAGAGAGAGAGAGAGAGAGAGAGAGAGAGAGAGAGAGAGAGAGAGAGAGAGAGAGAGAGAGAGAGAGAGAGAGAGAGAGAGAGAGAGAGAGAAAGAGAGAGACAGAAAGGGAGAGAGACAGACAGCCAGAGCCAGATATAACCATAGAGAGCCGGAGGCAGCCAGAGCCAAAGGGAGAAAGAGAAAGAAAAAGAGAAAGATCGAGAGAGAGAGAGCGAGAGCAGCCGAGTGAGCGTGGCCGGCGAGGGTGACGCGGCGGCAGAGGCCCGGAGACGTGACCGACCGCCCTCGAAGGAGCTTGGAGGAGAGGGCGACGCGTGCCCTCATGACGCGGGCCCGTGACACAGCGCCTGGGGACCGCCTTGCCTCACCTCGCCTTGCCCTCCGAAGCTCTATCTCTCAGTCTCGGCTCTCTTGCTTCGTGGTTTTATACGCTTACTTCTTGTCGCTCCTTCTTTCTGTTTATTTTTCACCTTCCTTTCTTTCTATTTTTTCTTCTGTCTTTCTCTTTCCCTCTCCCCTCTCTCTCATTTTCTCTCTCTCTCTCCCTCTTTCTCTTTCTCTTTCTTTCTTTCTCTCTCTCTCTCTCTCTCTCTCTCTTTCTTTCCCTCCCTCCCTCCCTCCCTCCCTCCCTCCCTCCCTCCCTCTCTCTCTCTCTCTCCCTCCCTCCCTCTCTCAGTTCATGGAGGTCATGAGGCTCTGATGGGAAATAGTCATGAGGAATTCGCTTCCTTTGTCAGCTGAGAAGGGAAGGAAAAAAAGGAGGGATGGAGGAAGAGAGGGGGGGGGGGGGAAGAAGGAGAAGAGGATTGAGGGAGAGAGGGGGGATGCTTTATGACGGAGATCATGAGCCACATGAGTATGTAGGAAGGGGCGAAAGAGGGAGAAAAAGGGGAGAGAGAGAGAGAGAGAGAGAGAGAGAGAGAGAGAGAGAGAGAGAGAGAGAGAGAGAGAGAGAGAGAGAGAGAGAGAGAGAGAGAGGAGGGGGGGGGGGGAGAGAACGCGAGAAAGGATGTAAGGAAAGAAAAGAAGGAAAGAAAGAAAGAAGCGAGGAAAGAAGGGCCACTGAATACGAAGGAAAGGAAGAGAGAAGAAAGAAAAAAAGGAAAGAAAGAAGAAAATGAAAAAAAACAAAAACAGAGAAACTAAAAGACCAGGAAGTAAAAGATCCACGAATTGGACCGCCATTTTACCCAAGCAGACCAGGTCAACCCCCCACCCCCCTCAGCACAAGACTAAAAAAGGGGGAGCCGTGGGGAGGGGGGAAGGGGTGGCAATTAATCTCTAATTGCACTCTGCCGCACTTAATATTTCAACATCGAGACGGATTAGCATTGGTCAAGCAGCCAAACAAGCTGTGATTACTGTAAGAGGGGAAGAAAAAGGGGAAATGGTTGAGGGGAGGGAGGGGGAGGGGGAGGGAGGAAGGGATAGGACAATTAAGGTCTTGCTCTATGTTTTGATCCCCTCTCCTTCCCCCTTCCGTCTCCCTCCCTCCCCTACCCCCCTCGTGTTTCTTCGACCCTCATTAATATCTGTTGTCCAGTCTCTCCACCCCTCCCCCTCTCCTTCCTCCCCCTCCTCCCCCACCATCCCAAACACATATTTCCAAACCCGCTCCCCATTATTCCATAGGCCTGTATGTCCTTCCTCATTCCCCATTCATCATGATCATCCTTTGTGCTTTTCTCTGTCCTTTCATCAGATTTTCGCCTTTCGTCCCGATACCTCCCCCACCCCCACCCCCACCCCACACATACACACCCTCTCCCTCACCTCCACCCCCCAACAAGCACGCGCCACGTATCCGAGAGCACACGCACGAAATACAACCCAAGCTGATTTCGAACATTCCCTTCGTACTCTCAAATGAAAAAAAGGAAAAGAAGATGAAGAAGAAGAAGAAGAAGGAGAAAAAGGAGGAGGAGGAGGAGGAGGAGGAGGAGGAGGAGGAGGAGGAGGAGGAGGAGGAGGAGGAGAAGGGGGGGGAGGAGGAGGAGGAGGAGAAGGGGGGGGAGGAGGAGGAGGAGGAGGAGGAGGAGGAGGAGGAGGAGGAGAGGAGGAGGAGGAGGAGGAGGAGGAGGAGGAGGAGGAGGAGAAGGGGAAGGGGAAGAAGAAGAAGAAGAAGAAGAAGGGGATGAGGAAGAAGAAGAAGAAGAAGAAGAAGAAGAAGAGAAAAAAGTATAGAGATATTAAACTGAAAGAATAAGCAATGATCACTCGGTGTGTTGAACGGTGTGCCACGCGATCGGTGCTGAAAAAAGTTCTTGGGCAAAAAGGTAAGAAGGATAGGGGAAGGAGGAGGAGGAGGAGGAGGAGGAGGAGGAGGAGGAGGAGGAGGAGGAGGAGGAGGAGGAGGAGGAGGAGGAGGAGGAGGAGGAGAAGAAGAGGAGGAGGAGAAGAAGAGTAAGAAGAAGAAGAAGAAGGTGTAAGAAGAAGGAGGAAGAAGAAAAAAAGAAAAAGAAAAACAGACCAAAACAAACCAAAAAAACAAGCACAGAAAACCGAAACCGAAATAAGAGAGAAAGAGACTAAATATTTAAAAAAGAGGAGTCCCGCGGGAGACACACCATTCTCTTAGCCGGTCACCCCCTCCCCCCTCCCCCACCCCCCAAAAAAAAGACTAACCCGAGGGACCCTTGATCACTTCGGCGTCAATGTGCATAAACCATAAGCACTGGATGGTGGCGTGAGGGAATTCCCCAGGGGTGAGAGAGAGAGAGAGAGAGAGAGAGAGAGAGAGAGAGAGAGAGAGAGAGAGAGAGAGAGAGAGAGAGAGAGAGAGAGAGAGAGAGGAGAGAGAGAGAGAGAGAGAAAAAGGGGAAGGAGAGAGAGAGAGAGAGAGAGAGAGAGAGAGAGAGAGAGAGAGAGAGAGAGAGAGAGAGAGAGAGAGAGAGAGGAGGAGAAAGAGAGAGAGAGAGAGAGAGAGGGAGGGGAGAGGGGGGAGAGAAGAGAGAGAGAGAGAGAGAGAGAGAGAGAGAGAGAGAGAGAGAGAGAGAGAGAGAGAAGGAAGTGTAACAGCAACAGCAGCAGGAGGAGGAGGAGAGGTGTAGGAGGTAGAGGTGGAGCAGGAGGAGGAGAAGGAAGGAGGAAAGGGAAGGAGAGGAGGAGGAAGAAGAAAGATATGAGAATATCAGGAGGGAAAAGAAGGAGCATGAAGCGGTGGATACAGAAGAGGGGGCGGAGGAGGATATAGACGAAGAAAAAAGAGGAGGAAGAGGATAAAGAAGAAGGAGGAGCAGGAAGAGGAGGTCCGGCCAACGAAGATGGACGAGGAGGGTGAAGAGGTAGATAAAGAGGTGGAGGAGAATGAGCAGGAAGAGGGAATTAATAAATAACGAAGAAAAACATACACACCAAAGTGATAGAAAAAAAGTACATACTAAAAAAAGATAAACATATCAAAACAGCCCTTGGTCGCCATGACAACCAAACCCCTCCAGACATACTAATAATTTCTCCCCACTTTCCCACACTTCATACCACCACCACCACCTCCTCCTCCTTCGTAACTACCCTCCCACCCTCACCCCCGCCTTGCCTTCTTTCCTCTCCTCTTCCTTAGCGACGACATTCCCTCATCTCTCTCACCCCCTCCATCCCCCCTACCCCCTTTCCCACTTCCCTTACCCTTCTCCACCAACCTCCCCTCCGCCCCTCTCTCCCTCCACCCTAAGACTAAATCCTAATCACAAAATAGCTACCCCCCTCCCCCTCCCCCCCCTTCCCGGTCAAACAGCGGGTAATTGCCAACAGAGTGAGAGCAGACTACTCACTGACTGACTGGCTAACTGACTAACTGACGCGGCTTAATATCCCATATGAGCCGTGACCACAATTAAGGTATTGATTGCCTATAAAATACCTGGATGTGAATAAATGGCACTCGGTTTTTCCCTCTATACATTGCCGATGGGCGGTTTTGGTGTGTGTGTGTGTGTGTGTGTGTGTGTGTGTGTGTGTGTGTGTGTGTGTGTGTGTGTGTGTGTGTGTGTGTGTGTGTGTGTGAAATAGTTATTCCCATGCTTGATTGGTTGGCTACTTTTTTTTTTCTCTGCCTTTCCCTCTCCCTCTCTCCCCTCCCCCCTCTCTCTCCCTCTCCCTCTCCCTCTTCCCCTTTTTTGTAACTAATTTCAAACTACTACTTACCCACAACTTTTTCAGTCGTTAACTAGCTCATTGGCCATTCCGTCCCAGTTGCAATTTATATTTTTGTGTGATTACTCTTTCGCATTCGTGTGCTCAGTGACGGTGAAACTATTATCAAGTAGAAAAAAAAAGTAATTTTTGGTTGAGAAACACTACACAAAACTTCTGGTACAAAAGGAAGTTGCATGTTGAGTGTGGATGCTATGCTTGCAAATGCTCTCTACCTTTCTAGCGGTCTTGATTTTTGTTTAACTATAAATTTATTTTCAGTGTGCATGCCTGCTTGTTTGCCTGCCTGCCTGCCTGCCTGCTTGCCTGTATGTGTACATACAAAAATACCATACGTAGACAAGTATAAATACACGCCTTCCCGCAAACAGAGCTATTCCCGAATCTATACTTGCATTTACACGTGCTTATGCTCATGCTCGTGCCTTGTGCTTGCTTGCTTGCTTGCATGTGTGTATGAGGGCACCGTGACGACAGCTCCGCGAGGCCGGACACCAAACAAGCGTCGTCGAAACACACACAGTTTGTGGCTGTTGCTAGGATTTCCTGCTGTGTGCGCCGCCGTGTGACTTATGTTCGTGTCGCGTGCGGTCCGACCACCTGAAGAAGGGAGGTGCTCCGCCCGGCCATCCCATCATAATTGCAACAGGAATTTCTTCACACTCTAAAGCAGCGTGAGTTAAGCGAGCAAACATTTTTCCCGGAAAGATTTATTTTCGGGTCAACGATGGTCTGGAGGGTCGTTTGGAAGGGGGAGGGGTGGGGAAGGGTTGTTTGGAAGGGGGAGGGGTGGCGGAGGGTCGTTTGGATGGGTTGGGGAGGGGGTTGTGGTAGGAGGGGGGGCGATGTGCTAGTGAGGCTTTGTTGTGGTGTGGGGGGGAGGGAGAGAGGAATGGGAATGAGAAAGAAAAAGGAAAAGAAAGAGAGAGAGAGAGAGAGAGAGAGAGAGAGAGAGAGTGTGTGTGTGTGTGTGTGTGTGTGTGTGTGTGTGTGTGTGTGTGTGTGTGTGTGTGTGTGTGTGTATGTGTGTGTGTGTGTGTGCGTGTGTGCGCGCGCGTTTACGCGAGTTCCATTGTTGTGGTTTGTTTTGTCATTCACGACCGAAGTGTGCTGGTTGTTAGGTCGTTGTCAACATGTTATTGCTCGCAAAACCGTGATTGACACGTGTTCGCTTGCCTCCCAATGCACATAATCTTTAATCCACAAAAAATAATAAACGAGTAGAGCTGAAGAGGGGAGGGGGAAGAGGGGTGGATGGGGAGAGAGAGAGGGGGGGAGATGGGGAAAGGGAGAGAGGGGGAGGAGATGTGGAGAGAGAGGGAGGAGTGGATGGGGAGAGAGGGGGGAGTGGAAGACCACTTCCATGGACTTAAGGAGCTTTACAAGATTTACAGCAGCAACGTGGCATTAACCTGATACCGAATAACAGTGTTCATGACGTCAGGATCCGTTGCTGTAAACAGGACAAATCAGCCACTGGCGAAATGTCTTCGTGGCATGACGACTCAAGGAACAATACGGAAGCAACTCGAAATCAAAACGAGACAACATCTATGGTTGCAATTGAAATGAAAATAAAAAAAAACAAAATCCTTGCATGTATTTGAGTCCCACTCCCTAAATAAAACGGATTATGAAACAGAATCACAAAAGCCGGGATGAAATTTCGCAAAAATGTTGCATACAATTCCGGAATTATAGAGGGCAATTGCAGGGCATGGAACGGGACGGAATTAAACGTGCAGACCTTATCTCTTATCTCGAGATTAGTCTTTTTTATCATTATCATCTAGGTGAATCTGAGCGAGAGAGAAAAAGAGAGAGAGAGAGAGAGAGAGAGGCAGACTTTCCGTACGAGCAAGCCGTTGTGGAGAGTCTATTTTCGGCGGAGCGCACATCCTCGAAACACATGGAGAAGAGCTGAAAGGAGGAGGAAGAAGAAGAGGAGGAGGAAGATGAAGATGGAGAAGAGGGGGGGGAGGTCAAGAGGGAGTTGAAATAGAAGTTGAAGAAGAAGAAAAAGAGGAAGAGAGAGAGAGAGAGAGAGAGATCCCTCCCTCCTCGCCCCTACGTGACACTGACAGGTCACAGCCCTGCCAACCCGACCCGGAAGTGAGTGTGACAATGGTGACAGTAGCCGCGTGCGTGAGAGACAAAGGCCAACCTGTCCTCCGACATCCTCTGCCACAACCGCCGCCATAAAACTGACCTCGCTGACCATCGCAGGTTATTCTTCTACAGGTCAGAGGTCAGTTTGATGGCTCTCGAGAGAAACACCTGACTGACTCATCCACTGAACGCTGCTCGCTAATTTGTCTGTTTGCCATAACTAACTCCTCTCTTACATAATTGACTGAGTCCATGGTCCGCCGGTCATGTGGTTGTTCGTGTCACAACTGACTCGTCTACCTTACATAAATGACTGCTTGTTTGTCGAGATTAACTGATCTCTCTCACATCGACTGAATCTGTCGCTCACTTCCTCTCATGACTGTCTACATGTCTCGCTGCCTAAGTGCTTGCCTGATATACCAACGCAGTCGAGCACACAGCTGCGTGCGTGTTATCTCTGATGCGGGAGATATTTGCTCTTCTTCTTCTTCTTCTTCTTCTTTTTCTTCTTCTTCCTCCTCCTCCTCCTCCTCCTCCTCCTCCTCCTCCTCCTCCTCCTCCTCCTCTTCTTCTTCCTCCTCCTCCTACCTTCTCTCTTCTCTCTCCGTTCCACCCGGCGTCATTATCTCTCCCCCATCCCCCCTCTTCTGTGTCCAAATCGCCCGGTGTATAATCATTTCTGGTTGTATAGGTCGATCTAGTGTACACAGTTAGAATAGGTTGGAAATTACATACCAGGAGGAAAAAAAAGTTGAACAAATTGCAAGTTGCAGATTGCATGTTGATTCTCAAACCCATATAATGGCCGAGATCGCAAGTCAACACAAGGAGTGGATTCATGACTACAGTCACGAATTTCGTGTTTTGAAGGCGAGACTTGCCATCATGGTGGACCGTTTATGGTGTGATTCTAAGCGGCGATACCCGATGGTCAACCACCTATGGTAAAAATCTTAATGGAAATCCTTCATGGTGATCCGTTTATGATGAAACACGAGACAGAAAAATCCCTTATGGTGATGCACTTAGGGTGGAAATGAGAGTAAGACTGAGCTAGTGATCCCTCGGAACGCCCCTTAATTAATGGTGATATCAAAATGGCAATTTTCTAAAGTGAAGCTGAAACGGTACTCCCCGGCACCCGCGAGACATCTGGATGACCCTGACTTTATCATTTCACAATCAAGAGGACGTGCATCTAATCACTAATCTATTTAAAATACGTTTTTATTTCTATCTCATCCTAATCAGTACATACCTCCCTCTCTCCTACCTTCCTTGTCTCCCTCTTACTATTTCTTCTTTTTCTTCCTCTATTATTTCTTTTTCATCACCTTCCCTCCCTCTCTCCCTCTTACTATTTCTTCTTTTTCTTCCTCTTCATCACCACTCCTCCCTTCCTCTTTTACGGGAATGGGAGGGGGCAAATGGGGAAGTGGAAGGGGAGGAAAGGTTGAGGGGGGGGGAGAGAAATGTACAAACAGAAATAAAACAAGCAGTAAAAGACTTGTTCAAGTGTGCATCATGACCGTGTGGAATGGGGGGGGGGACAGGTAGGAGGAGGAGGAAGGATGCCAGGAGGGGGAGTGGGGGAATGAGGAGGGGGGGAAGGTGTCACATGTCAAGCACAGCGAAGGCGACAAAGAAGCAAGGACAGAATGGTGCTTTTGCAGACCCGTTGGAATGCGTTCCGTTCTACAAGAGGATTGTGTTTACCTGTTTGTGTGTGTTAGGGGGGAGGGGGGGAGTGGAGAGAGGGAGATGGGAGACAGAAGCTAAAGTAGGCGAGGTGGAGTGAGGGGAGTGGAGAGGAGAAGGGGGGGGGGATACGAGAAAGAGGAGGGGGGGAGGGGAAAGGAGAATCTAGAACTTTACGGAAGGCTACGGAAGCATTCTAGATTAAACCATAGGGAGTTCTGAAGAGGGGGGGTGGCACTTGGGAGACAGAGACAGAGAGTAAGAGAAAGGGAGAGAGAGATAGAGAGAAAGAGAGAGAGAGACAGAGAGAGAGAAACGGTGGGGCGGGGGGGAGGGGGGGCAAAACACAAAAGGTGAATAATAGCTGTACATTTCTCATTCTTTTTATATCGGGAAGAATGACACTCTCTTATGACAAATCGACAAATCTACCCCCAGTCCTCGACATGGCACTTGTAAGTAACTTATGCGAGAAAAGAGGTGTGAGAGGGGAGGGAGGGAAAGAGGAAAAGAGAGAGAGAGAGAGAGAGAGAGAGAGAGAGAGAGAGAGAGAGAGAGAGAGAGAGAGAGAGAGAGAGAGAGAGAGAGGGAGGGAGGGAGGGAGGGAGGGGAGGAGAGAGAGAGAGAGAGAGAGAGAGAGAGAGAGAGAGAGAGAGAGAGAGAGAGAGAGAGAGAGAGAGAGAGAGAGAGAGAGAGAGAGAGAGAGAGAGAGAGAGAGAGAGTGTAGGGCGGGGCAGAGGGAAGGGGGAAGGAGTAGAGGGTAAGAGGGGAGAACGGGGAGCACTCCTCTCCCCTCCCCCTCCCCCCCAAACAAACTGGCCCCCTCGTTAATGAAGGAAATAACTCATCGCTGGCACCAATGATCGGCATAAATCTCCGCTCTTGCGATAAATATTTTCCCTTTAACGTCACGTCGCGACAGCTTGCCCCCTCCCCCCACCCCCACCTCTCCCTCCCCCTTATCCCCCCTCTCCCTCCCTTGGTCATTGTACCTCCCGCTTGCACTCACTGTTGTTAATCGCTTGCTCTGAGTCGCTTTAACCTCCACCCACCCCCCATTCACCCCCTCCCTCATTAACCCCTTTATCCTCTTTCTCCCTTGCTTCCATCTTCGCCTCGTCATCCCTCTTTCTTCTCCCTTCTTTCTTCTCCTATTCTCCTTTTAATTATTTTTGTTTCCCTCTCCAGTGATTCCCATCTCTCTCTTCCTCCCACCCCTCCCAATCCCCCAACCCAATCCCAATCCATCCCACTCCTATCCCCCTCCCCAATCTTTCCCAATCCCTCATGCCGATCCTCCCCACTCCCAACCCCTCTCACTCCCTCAGGCACATACTTCCCTCCAAATCCTTCCTAAAACCGAATCCCTAATCCGTGCCACCTAATCCATCCTCCCCACCCTCCCTATCCCTCCCCCTCCCCCTCCCCCTCCCCCCTATCCCCCCCTACGGAGCGCAACAGCCCGCCAGATGGTCGCGTGACCGACGTCTGACCCGCCACTTTACCTGTGTTGAAATACTTGTTCACGAAATATCGATCGTTAGCGCCTGAGGGGGGAGGTGGGGAGGGGGGGTGGAAGGGAGAAGGGGGAAGGAAAGAGAAGGAGGGGGAAGGGGAAGGGGGAAGGAGAGGGGAAGGGGGAGGTGGAAGGGGAAGGGGGAGGGAAAAAGAAGGGGAAGGGGGAAGGGGAGGGGGGGAGGAGGGAGCTTGGATGGTGAGGCATGGGTGTGGAGGGAGGGAAAAAGAAGGGGATGGGAGGGAGCTTAGATGGTAAGGGATGGGCGTGAGGGGAGAAAGGAAGAGAAAGGGTAATTTTGAACAGAGCATTGTCACCTTCGTTGGCAAACCTGATCACCCTTACACTCTTCCCCCACCCAACCCCAACCCCTCCCTCCCACTTAAATCATCACATACCCCTCCCCCCCCCTATATCAGTCCCCACCCAGCATACATATATGCATCGCCTAACGATATATTCCTAAACTGAAGAAGAACGACAGAATCCACCGAGGCTGGGATGACTTGACGGTCCAAGAAGGCGAAGATTATGCATCTAGATCTTTCTCCATCTCTATATCCGTATATTCATTCTTTGGTCTATTCAAAATGTCTATTCATCTATACATACACTATACATACATACATAATATATATAAATATATATATATATATATTTATATATACATATATATATAAATATATACATAGATATATTTCTCTCTCTCTCTCTCTCTCTCTCTCTCTCTCTCTCTCTCTCTCTCTCTCTCTCTCTCTCTCTCTCTCTCTCCCAAACAATACCCGACACCATAACTAGCATGCCCGGCCAAGTCCCAGCCATCATCCAGCCTGCCAACGGAACACACTCTCTGCCCTGACTGCCAAAGACACCCGTCAAGCAGGTAATATATAGGCCTCTGTCACTGTCATAGGCCTACCTCTGCCTACCTGAGGAGTGTATAAATATCTCCTTGACAGCAGCTACACCACTCGGCGTCGGGACAGGTAGATAGAGGAGAGGTGGGGTGGGAGGGGAGGGGAATAGAGAGAGGGAGGTGGATGAGTGAGAGGAAGAAAAAGCAAGGGAGGGTGATATAGTTGGGAGGGAGGGTAGGAGAGAGAGAGAGAGAGAGAGAGAGAGAGAGAGAGAGAGAGAGAGAGAGAGAGAGAGAGAGAGAGAGAGAGAGAGAGAGAGAGAGAGAGGGAGAGGGAGAAAGGAAAAGATAAGAAAGAGAGAAAGGAGAAGAGGAGAATGAGAGAACGGCGGACAAACCGAAAGAACAAACAATACAAAAAGTAAAAATACAAATAATCACACAAAAGCCAACCTAAACAAAGCATGATAAACGCAAGGAAGAGAATGATCGGGAGAGAGAGAGAGAGAGAGGGGGGGGGTGCCACTCGAGGTGCGTGCGTGGTGGGGGTTGTGAACTGAGGAACAGGAAGGGGGGTGGGGGAGGATAGAAAGCCCCCCCTCCCAAAGCGAGTGCCACTTGAGTACGACAAGCTCCACTCAGGTCTGCCCACAATTTAGCGGATAAAAGAGTGGCATCCATTACCCCGCGAACGCACGCCAGGCACGGGTCGGCCGCACGCAACCTTGCCGCCAATCACATTCAAATAATCCCCCCCTCCCCACCTTCCCCTACTTCCTCTGCCCCCTCCTCCCCCTCCTATGCAACCCCGAAGTGTATATGACTTCTCTTCACCAACCCTATGCAAACCCCGAACTCAGCAACCCCGTATGGATCCCCCCCCCTTCCCTCCCCTCCTCTCCTCTCCTAAACGGCCAATCCTCCTTCAATTCCCCCCTAACCCCACCCCTTCATGCACCCTACGCCTTAATCCCAACACCTTTCCATACATTTCCACCCTACCCCCCTCCCTTCACCTCCTCCCTCCCCCCAATTCATGTTCCGCCTCCACCTTCCGAATACCTTTCCGTACCCTCTCCAGCCCCCCCCCAAACCTTCCACCTTACCAACTCCCCCCCTTCCCACCCCCCGCAGCGAAATAGCCCGACTAATAGACGAATGCATCAACGAGCTACGCCGTTGCAACCATGATTTACGATTTTGGGTGGAAAAGGATAGACGGAGTAGTGTAAGGGAAGGGTAGAGGGAACTGGAGGGAATTAGAGAAGAGGAGAGGTATGAAGGAGGGAGGGAGTGACGTGGAGGGAAGTGGAGGGAAGGAGTGCGAGGGAGGGAGGAAGTCATGGAAGCGGAGGTCCAGAAAAGGGGGAGGAAAGGAGGGGAAAGAGGAGAAGGGAGAAAACAAATAGAGAGAGAGAGAGAGAGAGAGAGAGAGAGAGAGAGAGAGAGAGAGAGAGAGAGAGGAGAGAGAGAGGGAGAGAGAGGAGAGAGAGAGAGAGAGAGAGAGAGAGAGAGAGAGAGAGAGAGAGAGAGAGAGAGAGAGAGAGAGAGTGCTTACGAATAAACGAGAGAGCGAGCGATCAAAACCTCCAGCCAACTGGCGAAGGACATCGATCTCCAAGGGAAAGCCGACAGCCAATCAGCGCCGTTGCTTACTCCGCGGGCGACCAATAGGAGTGGCGCGGTGGCCTTCCTACGCGCGCCGGTCGACCATTCATCTCGCGACACTTGTCTTTCTTTCTCTTCACTTCTTTCCCTCTCCCATCCTTTTTCTTCTTCTTTTCTTCTCTCTCTCTTTCTGTCTTTCGTTGTTTCTCTTTCTTTTCCTTTTTCTTTCATTCTTATCCTCTCCTTCCTCATCCTCATCCTCATTTTCTTCTTCTCCCTCTCCCTCTCCTTCTCCTACTGCTCCTCTTTTCTCCTTTTCCATTTCCCATTCTCTCCCCCCTTCCTCTTCCCCTTCCCCTTCTTTCTCACTCTCTTCCTCCTCTTCCCTTTCCCATTTCACTCCCCCTCCTCTTCCTCCTCCTCCTCCTCCCTCACCCCATCTTCTCGATCAGCCATCGTGTGATTTCTCAATTCCCAGGCCATTTCTTTTCGACCCCCTCTCCCCCCCTCCCCGGCCAATACGGACCTCATGGCGTGTGAAAGTTGACATGATTTTCACGTCGGACTGGAGGGCAGGCGATGAGGAGGGAGGAGCGAAGTTGCACGTCTGAGGGAAATGTTTATGCAATATTTATGCAATATTTACCAGAGTTTCTTTTTCTCTCTCACCTTTTTTTTTTGGCGGTGGGGGGGGGGGGAGGGTTCTAGGTATCATTTTTGGAATATTGCATTTGATTGAAAGATGGATAAACGGGTAAATATTTCGATATATTAGCACGAGTTGTGTGGGAATACTGGATGTTGTAACACACATGTGGCACTTGTCACCCCTTCACACCTGTCTCTCAGTAATACCATCAGCTAATTCGAATATTACATGTCGCTGACACACACACACACACACACACACACACACACACACACACACACACACACACACACACACACACACACACACACACACGGAACTTACACCATTTCACAGCCTGCCAACAATCACCATCTTTTCCTATATGACACTACCACCAAACGCCCCTACCAACAGCGGTGCCTGCCATCTGTAATGTGCACCTCCTCATTAAGCTGATCAGGAATCTGCATATCATGCATGACTAAGTCAATCCCATTACGATTCAAATCATGCGAATTGCGATATATCTTCGAGTGCTGAATTTCCACGTCTCTAATGATATCGTTAGCATATTAATAATGATGAAACTTAAGGTGAGAGAGAGAGAGAGAGAGAGAGAGAGAGAGAGAGAGAGGTCGCGAGGGAGAGGAGAGGAGGAAAGGGAGGATGGTAGAGAGAGAGGAGGGAAGAGAGAGAGAGAGGCGCGTGCGATGAGATGAGAGAGACGGAGAGAGAGAGAGAAGAGAGAAACTGAGAGAGAGAGAGAGAGGGAGGCTGAGAGGCATGAAAGCGAAAAGAAACTAGAGGAAATTGAGCGGGGAGACAGACGGACTATCAAACGAGCAAAGAAAAGAAAAAATGTGATCTAATGGTATTTAAGTACAAACGTGAGTGTTCGAAATGTCTTGATCACATTTACAAAGACCAATTTATCACAACGATTAATATGTGTGAAGTATTTTCAGAGGATTTTTTTGTGCGAAGACAATGCGTTGAGAAATGTAGAATTAAAGGAAAAAGAGAGGGGAGCAGGGAGAGTGAGAGACAGAAAGAAGAGAGAGAGAGAGAGAGAGAGAGAGAGAGAGAGAGAGAGAGAGAGAGAGATGAGGACGAGAGATGAGAGGAGAGAGATGAGATGAGAGAGAGATGAGAGAAGAGAGAGAAGAGAAAAGAATAAGATAAGAGCGAGCGCGCGAGAGAGGATGAGAGAGGAATGAGAGAGAGCGAGCGAAGAGAAGGACAACGAACGGAGACAAGAAGAGAGGAAAAGAGTGACAGAGAAGAGAAAAGAAAACAGAGAGAAGAGAAAAGAAAACAGAGAGACAGAGAGAAAATAATATACAAGAAAGAGGAGAAGAGAGAAAAGAGAGAGAGATTCGATTAATTCCGTCGTGTAATCCAAATCCCGCCCAATCAAATCCCTTCACAGCTCCAGCGTCTGTGACTCATCATAGACTGTCACGGTCATAATCATTAACCTGGCTCCCGAGGCTTTTCTGATGAATTGTGAAAAAAGATGAATAATCAGATAAGTGACAAACAATAGTCATTATCGTTAATAAGATGATATTGCAAATGTATAATCACCATGATAATGATGGTGATTATGGTAATAAAGCAAAAGCAGAAACAGTATTATTAAGAATAATAATGGTGACCAACAATAACAATAAAATCAATAATAATAAAACCAATAATAATAATAACAATAATAGTGATGATGATCACTATAATGACAACGACAACAACAATAATAATGGCACTAGCAACAAGACCAAAAATACATGAAAGGTATTCTGATTTTTTTATTTTATTTTTTTTTTTTTATTGCAAGAAAAATGTGTCTCCTAAAAAAGCAGAGTCATAATAAAACGCAAAGAAAATATATCATTTGCAATATTAAAATTAAAAAAAAAATCATATACATATATATGAAGGTGAAAAGTACACGTGAATTTGGTTTTCGTGAATAAAACTCATTCCTAATTAACATATGTAATTAGACTTTTTTTTTGTATGTAATTAGACTATTTTTTCTAACGCTATTAAGGAACCATCTGACAAAATTAATACCTGCGCGTACCTAAATGAAGAATTAAATTGGCCCATTACTTCAAATTCCTTAAATATCTAATAAAAATAAAAGGACCAAGAATAGAATAAATGTTAAAATGACAAAACATTAGATCAAAATTTATTTCGAAATCTACCAAAATTTACAATTTTTTTTATATTAGAAACCTTATGACTTTTATTTTCAAATTATCATCTTCATTTGATCTAGAAAAAAAACTAAAGAAAAAAAATATTAAGACTACATTTTCCTTCCTATATTTTTACATCATACATTTTTAATCATTCTTATCATCATTACCATTCACTGTGTTTCTTTGTTTTCTCTGATATCAGTTTTATACCGTGAAGGAGGTCAATCGTTACCATAGCAACAGTAAACAAGACGGATTGTATACGAATGATAAATAGAGAAATGAACAAGATTGAGAAGAAGGCCATTCCTCGACACAAAAGATATTGAGAAAGAGTGAGGAGGGGAGGGAGTAGAGAGGAAGGGAGAGGGGTGGGGGAGGGAGGGGAGATGGATGGGGAGAGTGGGAGAGGGACAGGAGGGGAGGGGAGGGAAAGGGAGAGGGAGGGAGGAGAGAGAGAGAGAGAGATAAAAGGAAAAGACAAAAATAATACAAAAATAATAACTACGATAATACTAGTAGTAATAATAATAATAATGATCTCAACAAGTAATGATAATGATAATAACAACGATAATACAAATAATAATGATAAAAATAACAATAATAACAATAACAATAAAGATACCAATGATAACAAGACACATAACACTCACCCATATTGGCTTGGCAGAACAGTAGGATACCGGAAGCCTGTGAGAGGAATTCCTATAAAGAAAAAGAAATAAAAATATTAAGCCAAAATTTCCTTAACATATACGAAAAAAAATCATATTTTGATATCGACATTTTATCAATGTGTTATTTTCACTTGCTTTTTTTTTTTTTTTTTTTTTTTTTTTTGTTAATGTTGGGTCGCTCTAAACACGCATCTTACAGGGGTGTGGAGAATAACGTAAAGGAACAGGGATAGACAGATAAAGAAAGAGGGAAGGAGGGAAAGGGAGGAAGAGGGTGGGAAAAGTAGGGAGGAAAAGGGTGGGAAAAGTAGGGAGGAAGAGAGGAAGAGATAAAAGGAAGAGGGAGAGAGAGAGAGAGAGAGAGAGAGAGAGAGAGAGAGAGAGAGAGAGAGAGAGAGAGAGAGAGAGAGAGAGAGAGAGAGAGAGAGAGAGAGAGAGAGACGGGTAATCCACGTAAAAATAAGATAGTCGGTGCATGTCACTCTCCGATCTTCCTTTAACTCTGGCCAAGTGATTCATTCTTAGCCAAAGAACCAGCTGTGAATATCATGACTCAGACAGTTACAGCGGAGACCCCTTCTCTTCGTACCCACTCACTCTCTTACTCACTCACTCACTCACTCACTCATTCACTCACTCACACCACTCCTTTCCCAAAAACAACACATATATACACGTACACATACGTACGTACACATAAACACACAAACACACACACCATTCCCTTGAAAAAAAAAAAATGAACACAGACACACACACACACGCACATATCACTCACGAACACCTGCATATGTCATCCAACTTCGTCACAAAAGAGCACCTGGCAACGCGCCGCCATGAACACACAGTAAAACACAACTTCTATACAAAATAAAGCCACACGAATATTAACCCCTCACTCCCCTTCCCCCCTCCTCGCCCCCTTTAACAATGCCCCCCTCCCTTGCCTCCCCTCCCTCTCCTTCCCTTGTCCCCCACCTCCCTCTCCCATGAAACCCCTTCTCCTGTCCCCATCCCCCTCCCAACCTTCTCCCCTCCCCCCTCCTTACCCCTTTTGCACCCTAACGCCATTCTCCCTCCCCACGCCTCCCCCTCCCCCCACACACAATCCTCTCCTCTTTCCTCCCCCTCCCCCCTTTCTCTTCAATCGTCAAATGATCGCTTGTTGTAGTCATTTATTTTTATTATTGTTTTTTTGTAATCATTTTTTCAACATTCTTTTTGTGTGTGAACTATTCTCGTATTTTTTTATATATCTTTTTTTCTTTTTCTTATTCTATTTTTTTCTTTTACGACCTCAAACCCAAGTCGTAAATACTATGTTGGTGCCACGCAGTGAGTGCCACTTTTTATGCCACTCTCTCTCTCTCTCTCTCTCTCTCTCTCTCTCTCTCTCTCTCTCTCTCTCTCTCTCTCTCTCTCTCTCTCTCTCTCTCTCTCTCTCTGATCGCAGACAAGCACCAAAAGCGTGAACTATGCTATTTGATTTTATTATTTTTTTCTCTCGCTCCAATTTCCGTGAGGGAGGGAGGGAAGGAGGGAGAGAGGGAGGGAGGGAGGGGAAGGGGGAATTAGAGTAAGGGCATTGATTCGTGATTGTGATTGGTGATTGTCAATCCGCGGGAGACTGAAGGTTGATAAAGAGGCAGTGTTGTGATGTTGTTAATTGCAATTTTAATCATTGCAAAAAAAAAAAGTTTACGTTGACAATATCCGGGTGAGTTCACTGGAGATCGCTATCAGTTGGGGATTTGGTGCATTATTGGTTGCGTGCTTAAGAATCAAAACTATTTGCTTGCTTGCACACATGCTTCCTTGCTTTACTGGAATTTTCGTGGATTATTCTAATATTGTTGTAAGTCTGTCTGTCTGTCTGTCTGTGTGCCTGTCTGATTATACGAACTACATCACCATCTGTCTCTCTAACTCTGTTTATTCAAGGCATGGTTGCACAGACGCGATTCGGTCATTGCAAAAGTGCAAGTACCGTGGTCTCCCCGCCCCCACCCCTCGTCCATAGCCCCGCGTTCATGAGAGCGCGTTGGCACCGGTGCCAGTGGCCTCCCTTGGCACCGAGGTCCTGTTGTCGCCCACACCCGGGGCACAAACAAGCAAGTGCCACATTCCACCGGCCCCGTGGCATCCTAATGGCACCCGGCAGTTGGCACGAGACAACGACTATACCCCCCCCCTGTTAACCAACCTACCCCCACCTCCCACCCATTCTACCCCTACCCATCTATATCCCCCCCCCACCAACCCCCCCGATGGTGCCAACTTTGAGATTACACTCGAGTCGTGTGTGTATGTGTGTGCGTGTGTGCCTGTACGGAAACGTGTACGTGTGCATGTGTACGTGCCTCATCCTAGTAACGACCAATTTTTTCCTTAGTGACCCCGGAGTGCCAATCTCTCTCTCTCTCATACATAAGCTTGCTGGCACTCTCTCGCGGTGCCACCTTCCCTGACCCTTCCAGCTCCCATTCTTCGTGGCCTTTAATGACTCTTCCTTCTTTCTTCTGCTTCTTCTTTCTCTCTTTTCTTCTTTTTTGTGATCCTTGTTTTTACGAGGATCATCTTATTTTCATTTTTTTTCTTCTCCTTCATCAGTTTCTTTTTCTTCTTCTCCTTCCCCTTCCCTTTCTCCTTACCTCCCCCTGCCACCCTATCCCAATTCCTTAACTGTCTGTCCTAAGAATGTCTCCTGCAGATTAGACCCCCCCCCCCCATCTCCTTCCTCCTGCCCCCTCTCCCTTCCTACCCCGTTGCCCTCCTACCTCTTCTTCACCCTCCTATCCTTCACCCCCATCCCCCTTCCCTCTCCTACCCCCCCTCTACCCCTCGCAGACGCTACACGTGTCAGCCGCACAGATGTGACAAACAACAACATCCCCCCTACACACACGAAAGAAAAAAGAAAAAAGGAAAAAAAAAAAGAAAAAGAAAAAAAAAGAGGGAGCCTAAAAAAAGAAAGAAAAATGAAAGGCTTAAACCATGATAAAGAAGCGTAATCTATTTCTGGAGATAGAGGCGGGGAGAGTGAGAGGAAGGGAGGGAGAGACGGAGAGAGGGAGAAAGGAAAGAGAAGAGAGAGAGAGAGAGAGAGAGAGAGAGAGAGAGAGAGAGAGAGAGAGAGAGAGAGAGAGAGAGAGAGAGAGAGAGAGGGAGGGAGAGAGAGAGAGAGAGAGAGAGAGATCAGAAGAGACTGAGAAAGAGAAATGAGACGAAAAAAACAACAACCCAAGTGACCAAAAATAAACATACCAAGCGAAAACAACTGCACAAGACGAAAGGGTCTTAAGGGAATCAGGACACAAACGAAGGACAAATAAACACAAGGAAATGAAGGAAAATGCCTTTCTAATCATTTTTTTTCTTTCCGGCAGAGAGAGTAGGTGGGTGGGTGGGTGGAGGGGGGAAGATAAAAGGGGAGACGTGGGAGTGGGAGTGGGAGGAGACGTGCGGGAGGGAAGGAGGGGAGGGAGAGGGGAAGAGGGGGAGGGCATAATGTGGTCGCTGTCGTCGTAAGCGAATGCGTGGTGGGGGGTGGGGAGGATGCAACCTCCTTATCCCTCTCTCTTTCTTGCCCTCTCCTTCCCTTTTTTTTCTTTTTTTCTTCTCCTTCTCCTTCTCCTCCCTTTCCTTCTTCTTCTTTTTCTTTTTCTTTTTCTTTTTCTTTTTCTTTTTCTTTTTCTTTTTCTTTTTCTTTTTCTTTTTCTTTTTCTTCTTCTTCTTTTTCTTTTTCTTTTTTTTTTTTTTTTTTTTTTTTTTTTTTTTTTTTTTCTTTTTCTTTTCTTTTTCTTTTTCTTTTTCTTTTTCTTTTTCTTTTTCTTTTTCTTTTTCTTTTTCTTTTTCTTCTTCCTCCTCCTCCTCCTCCTCCTCCTCCTCCTCCTCCTCCTCCTCCTCCTCTTCCTCCTCCCCCCCCCTTAGCCCTTGTTTTTATCCGGGCGCGCGTGGCACTGCGGCTTGGGTAACGCTAGCTGCCTCTTAGGGGGTTAGGGGGGTTAGGGGAGGAGGGGAGAGACGGGGATGGGAGGGGAGGGATAAAAAGGCCTGGGGATGGGAGGGGCGAGGAGGGGAGGGGAGAAGGGACAGGGTAGGAGATGGAAGGAGATTTCGGACGGCTGGGAAAAGGAGGGGAGAGAAGGGGTAGGATGGGAAAGAGAGAGAGAGAGAGAGAGAGAGAGAGAGAGAGAGAGAGAGAGAGAGAGAGAGAGAGAGAGAGAGAGAGAGAGAGAGAGAGAGAGAAAGGAAAGGAAAGGGGACAGGTTAGACGGCGAGGACGAAGAAACGCAGGAGGGAGATAAGAGAGCGAGGGGAGAGGAAGGGTAAAATGCTAAGGGGAGTGAGTAAGGTCATCCTACTCACCGAGTGACATGAGTAAACGAGATGATTTAGAGAAAACATGTCGATTCCAATAGCCTTGCTCAACAAAGCGACGCCGTAGCAGTATAAATAATAAATAATGAAACTTCGAAAAGTGGAAATAATTAGAAAAAAGGAAGAGAAAAAGACTTGTAAATAAGAGGCAAAGAGAAAAAAAAGGTCGCAAAGATACAAATAATGAGGTAGATACGGTCGTTCAAAAGTGTAAATAATGAGGCAAAAGGTGATATAGTGAGGGAGGGAAGATACTCAATGTACCTCAACGAGTGCTAAGGTATAATAAAGTTGTGTTGGGTTTGTAAGCAAGTCGGAAGCTGTGGTTTATTATAAACGGCCGTCATTCAAATCCCCTTCCCTCTTCGCCCTCTCTTTGGCGCGCCTTCCTCCTCTTCCTCTTTTTTTTCTTCTTCTTCTTCTTCTTCTTCTTCTTCTTCTTCTTCTTCTTCTTCTTCTTCTTCTTCTTCTTCTTCTTCTTCTTCTTCTTCTTCTTTTCCTGTTCCTACTCCTTCTCCTTCTTCTTCTCCTCCCTCCCTCTTCCCCCTCTTCCTCCTCTAACTCTTCCTCTTCTTCTTCTTCTTCTTCTTCTTCTTCCTCCTCCTCCTCCTCCTCCTCCTCCTCCTCCTCCTCCTCCTCCTCCTCCTCCTCCTCCTCCCTAAAACAGCTGAGCGTTGCGGTAGTTTAAATGTATAAATAACTTAACGAAGCGGAGGTGAACGTCAACCTCCACCCCCTCTTTCTCTCCCCCTCTTTCTTTTTCTTTATTTCTCTCTCTCTCTCACTCTTTCTCTCTCTCTCTCTCTCTCTCTCTCTCTCTCAGCCATCAACCTTATCGCCAAAACCAACATCATCCCCATCATCATCACCATCACCATCACCAACCCCATCCCCATCGCCACGCCATCCCTATCACTATCACATCATCATCATCACCATCATCATTACGCGGCCTGATGCCCCCTCACCCTCGGCATTGGTCACGTGGTCGATAGTCGTGCCAACCCCCGTGGACGCCCTCGAGGTGGCACCCCTGGGTCGACAGTGCCATTCGGAGCTATTTGACGGCAGTGCCATCTCACCTTAGGATGCATGACTCGAGATCGTGTAAAGCTTGGTGGCGCATGACGATATTGAAAGAGATGGATAGAGATAGATAAATAGATTAATAGATATTTAGATAGATTGAGAGACAGAGACAGACAGAGAGATAGAGGGAGGGAGGGAGGGAGCGGGAGAGAGAGAGAGAGAGAGAGAGAGAGAGAGAGAGAGAGAGAGAGAGAGAGAGAGAGAGAGAGAGAGAGAGAGAGGTGTAAACGACAAAAAAATAGATAAACAGTCAAAGAAACAGATCGACAGAACGAGATAGATACAGATAAACAGATACATCACAAATAGATACATTAAAGATACAGACACGATGACTATGATAATGACCACGACGATGACCTGGTCAACCCGCCGGACGACCAGCGCTTAATCCCGTCGCCAGCGGTCGAAGCACCAGTGCGAGGTTCGTCGGTGCCAACTATGCCAACCTCGAGTGCCACTACATAGTTCCCGATGCTGGGGGTGGGAGTGTGGGGGGGGGTCGAGAGTGGAGCGGGGAGGGGGGTAAGGGTGAGGGAAGGAGAGGGGTAGGGAAGAAAGAGGGGGGATAATGGGGGGGGAGGAGAGTAGAGGATAAAGGTAGGGGAAGGGAGTAGGGTCCGATAGGAAGAGGGGGCAATAGGGGAAAAGGGCGCGGGGTGAGGGTGAGGGCAAGGGGGTGGGGGCGGGGGTGAGGGGAAGGGAAAGGGAGAAGGGGGGGGGGGGGAGATGTGTGCATTCCAGGCTCCCTAAAGCGGTCTCGTCTCGGCTTAATCGAGTCTGAGCTGGTGTTCAGCTGAAGAGCGTCTCAGAGCCAGACAGAGGGAGAGGGAGAGGGAGAGGGAGAGAGAGGAGAAGTGAACAGAAGAGAAGAGAGGAGAGGAGAAGTGAACAGAAGAGAAGAGAGGAGAGGAGACAGGAGAGAAAGGAGAAGGGAAAGAGAGAAAGAAGAAGAGAAAGGAGAGGACGGGAAAATAAAAAAGAGACGAAGAGAGAAAAGGAATATAAGAAGACAAGAACAAAGGGGGAGAAGGAGAGGGAAAGAAGAGAATGAAGGTAAAGACGAATCGAAAAGGAGTAAAAAATGGACGAAGACGACACAGAGAGAACAAGAAAAAAAGGGAGGAGGGGGGAAACTTGCGAAAAATTCTCCCCGGAACGCAAACAAACCTTTGCGAGGAACGTAGAAAGGAGAGAGGGGAGAGGGGGGGGCAGGAGAGAAGGGGGTGAGAGGAGCGAGAGGGGAAGAGGGAGGGGAAGGGGGAGACAGGAGAGGAGGGGGAAAGGTGAGGAGAGAGGGGAGAGAAGTAGGGGAAGGGGGGAGAAGGGAGACAGGGAGAGGAAGGGGAGAGGGAAAGAGAAGGGGAGAGGGGGGAGGGAGGTGAGAGGGACAGGAGCGGGAGCCAAAGACCTTCATGTGTCCAATGCGCTCCCTCACCCCCGTAAAGACAGACTTTAAGGGGACGGCAACAGGTGAAGGCTGACGAGGACATCCCGGCCCGAAATATCTCCTCTCCAATCTCTCTCTCTCTCTCTCTCTCTCTCTCTCTCTCTCTCTCTCTCTCTCTCTCTCTCGCCGTTGGAAATGACAATTAAACCCTTTCTCCCACCCACCCTCTCCCATCCTTCACCTCACTCTTTCCCATCTCGAGCGCCCCCCCCCCCATGCCCCATCCCCTCCTTTCCCTCAATCATCCCCCGCCCCCCCAACCCCTCCATACAAGTCACACACCCGTTATATTTTGGTCTGTGTAATGTGAGCTCAAACTCTCTATCTCTGGCTACTGTCTCCCCCCCCCCTTTCTCCAGTCCGTCTCCCTCTTTCCTCCCCCCCCCCTCCCTCTTCCTCTTGTCTCTCCTTCGACCCTTTTTGCCCCCCTCCCCACCCGAATCCGCCCATTTCCGCTATTCATACTTCTTTTTATTTTATCTTTTTCTACTTTTTAATTTCTTCTTCTTCTTTTTCTTTTCCTGCTTCTCCTCCTCTTGGAGGGTGGAAAGGAGGGGAAATTTTCCACTGCAACTTCCTTTCTTCTTCTTCCGGATTCACGTTTCTCCGCCTTTTTCTTAATCCTTATTCATTTTATTCGTTTCCTTCTACTCTTCTTCTCCTTTCGGTTTCTCGTATCACTTCTCCTCTTCCTCTTGCTCTTCCTTTTGCTCCTGCTCCTGCTGCTCCTGCTCCTGCTGCTCCTCCTCCTCTTCCTCCTCCTCCCCTCTTTCCTTCACCATCAATTAGTGTCACACGCGCTCATACACTATCCTATTTTTGAAAGTGGACTCCCCCACCCCCACACCCCATCCCACCCACACCACTTTCTTGTACCCCTTTCCCTCCCCCTCGTACCTCCTTCTCCTCCTCCCCATCCCCATCCCCATCCTTCATCCCTCTTTCCATTTCCTCTTTTTCCTCCTCCCGTCTCTTTGACTTCTCAGGTACCTTCAGATACCCTTAAATTCTCTTAAAGATCCTTAAAAACCCTTAAGGCCCCTTCCTACCTCTATACATACATACATACATACATATATATATATATATATATATATATATATATATATATATATATGTACACATGTACATATGTAAATATGTACATATATACATATATATATATATATATATATATATATATATATATATATATATATATATATATGCATATATATATGCATATACATACATACATATATATATATATATATATATATATATATATATATATATATATTATATTATATATATATAATTTATATATATATATAAATATGTACATATACATATATATATATATATATATATATATATATATATATGTACATATGTAAATATGTACATATGTACATATATACATACATATATATATATATATATATATATATATATATATATATTGTGTTGCTATATGGAAGTATGTGTACAAGGTATGTATTTACGAAGCGAAGGAACAAGATAAGCAACCAACCAACCACAAGACCATCTACCCCCCCCCCCCGCCCCTTCCATAAATGACCCAAAATACCACCGAACCCGCTCTAATTCGGTAATTTTGGTATACCGACGACACGGTCAAAGGAGAGGTCAAGAAAGGTCACGCAGGTCAGGCGAGATAAGGATGTGACAGAGGACACATGAAGGACGCTTGACCCACGAGGGGTGGGAGGGGTGGGGAAGAGGGAGTGGGGGGGAAGAGGGGGACATAGCCGAGAAGAAAGAAGAGAGAGAGAAAGGGGGAAAAAAAACAAGACGGAAAGAGAAAGAGAGAAACAAAAGAGGGAAATTGAAAGAAAAGGCAAGAAAAAAGAGAGAAAGGGGCAAGAGGGAAAGAGAAGAGAAAGAAAAAGTCAAGAAACAAAGCGAAAGAAACAGAGGCAAACGGCACACGCGAAGAAGATCTGCAGATCAAGGAGCTGTTTACACGCGCTGTGTACACGTCGCTTCGCCCAAATAATGTACACTTGAAATACGGAGTCGGTAATCGGCAGTAAAGGAGAGAGAGTTTCGTGTTTGTTCCGTCTCTCTTTTTTATTCTTTTTTTTTTAGTCCCTTCTCTCTTTTTTATACTTTTTTCGGGTCCTTTCTCTTCGCTGCTTTTTTTTGTCTTTTCTTTTTGT
>NW_028234411.1:24667985-24675485 GCF_977035675.1 Penaeus japonicus
TTATACATACATAGGAACACATGTATACAAAACTTTTAGACTCTTCTTTTTTTTTGTATCCTTTCCCTCTCTTTTTCTCTCTCTTACTCTTCCTACTTCCTCTCCCTCTCTCTCTTATCTTATCAGAAGTTGAAAATGAACACAAACAAAAATTTATATATACATATACATTTGTCTTAACCAACCAATAAAAAACTTTTATATTTGAAATTCTGACGTCAATTACATGCGCCGAACACTCAGGGGCAGAGGGGGGAGGGGGAAAGGGGGATAAAAGGAGGAGGGGGAGAGGGAGAGGGGAGTATGAGAGGGGTAAGGGGGGTGAGAGCGTAAGAAGGACGGAGAGGGGAGAAAAGAGGGGGTGAGGGGAAGGAGAGGGGATGAGGGGAAGGAGATGGGGTGAGGGGAAGGAGAGGGGGTGAGGGGAAGGAGAGTGGGGGAGGGGGGCATGGGAGTGGAAGGCTATTAACGTTTGCAGTAATTACAGAGTGGAAAAGAGCACTTACACTTGGCATAATGAAAGCTGTTTCTCTGATCCGTGCAGTTAGTATGGAATTGAGAGTTTAAAATGATCGTGTTTAAGCTAATTAGGTCATTTTAAGTAATCGCGTGTAAATGCACACATGAATGTATTTGCAGTACGCATAAATGTACACAAATATAAATTTACAGCACGCACGCACGCAAGCACACACACACACACACACACACACACACACACGCACACAGAGAGTCACAAACGAACTTACAAATCACTTACACTAATCATCAAACTGGTATCATGATTTAATGGACAAAATGAAATCGTGCACGTCTAACCTAACAGGTTAAACTTTCGCAACGATTCGTCACGCAAGGCCACTTAAAAAAAAGGTAAAAAGAAACTTAACAAACAAATTAAACAAGGACTCTTACACTCAAACACAAACGAATAACATTTTAAGTTTTCGCCATATCCTATTTCCCATTCCGGTCAATTAACAATTTCAACAAGAACATTTTCACACCCTATTGCTTCGAAATAATCTTGTGTTATAAATACTTCGCATTGAATTACTGAAACTCAGGTTGAATAATTAGACTGTTTTTTCTTGAGGTTTCGTAAACATTACTCTTGAGGTTTCATAAACATTAATCGATTCGGTTTGTTATTTCTAAAGTTTCGGAAACACTCAACCTGAATTAAACGATTTGATTGTTCGAAACGGGATTCGGACCATGAGTTGAGATTCGAAATTTCTCTCCATCCCATAATCAATCTATCTATTTTACTATGTATCTATCTATTTACCTACCCATCCATTCAACTATCCACCTACATCTATCCGTGAATCTATAAGCTTCGTGAAGTGTTTCGAGCGTGACTGAACCTCGCAGCCGAACCCCGCATTCCTCCGCCGTGCACACAACAACCGCCATCACTCTTGCCATCAATACCAGTATCGGTCACTAGCCGAAAAAGCTCTTCCTTCTAATTACACTATCACCTCCGCTGGCTATTATTTATCGAAGATGACTCCGAGATCAATAGCCAAATGGCCGACTAACTCGCGTAATTAACCCCTTAATAACGGGTGGTCTAATCAATTATTTGTGACTCTCGTTTCCGCTCTCACTCCCGCGCCAAAAAGGACAATGGACCGACAGTTTGCCATATTTGGCTTGTGTGTTTTTATCATATTTGTCTCGTTTTATGCGTTCCATTTAATATCAATTTCTATTAGTCTCTTCTGTTCTATCTGCATATGTTTCTATTCTGTCTCCTTTCTATTATTACATCTTGTATATCTATCTATCTATCTATTTATATATCTATCTATCTATCTACCTATCTATCTGTATATATGATCGGCTCACTCCGCCATTACAAAAGGATACGAACAGATCATATCGTAAAGCAGTAACAGCATAAAAAAGTTCCCTTCACCCCCATCCCTCCTACCCCCCCTCCCCAGGACAGGTGACACAGGAAAATTAATGCTTCACCTGCACGCCAATTTAGTCTCTTCCTCCTCCTCTTCCTCTTTCCTTTCTCTTTTTGTGTCTGTCTGTCTGTCTGTCTGTCTGTCTCTGTCTGTCTGTATCTATGATCGGCTCACTCTGTCTGTCTGTCTGTCTGAGTATCCACCTAATTCAACATTCGATCAACTTCATGACCGATATCGCATACCAATAAATAAATAAACAAAAGATTAAAAGAATAAATATCATGCACAAGATACGGCAAGAATGGCAAGACACTTCCATGCACAATATCACGAGGGAAATTTATCATGCACAGAAGCTAAACATTCACATTTTTGACTCGCGATTGAAGAAAGGTGCTTTAATTATTAATTCAGAAGCAATTCCTTTCTTTATCACGCTTGTTGTGAAAGTTTTTTTTTCATCTATTTTTTTAATTCTCAATTGCCTGATGATCATGCTGAATCTATCGATTATGTTGCAAGGTCTGCAATATGATCAGCGATAATTAAAATAAATAAATAAATACATATAGATATATATGTATAAAAATATATTCATATATAAACGTGTGTGTGTGTGTTCCGATATGTATATATGTATATGACCAATAAATAAATAAATAAAGTGTTGCAAGATCATTCTGAAAATCCGCTACCACACGTACATGACCCTGTCCGGACACGGCATGCAATTGCGATCCATTAGCAACATTGTTCCGGTCGACCCCAGTCTACAGGTTCACGATATCCTTATAGATCCTCCCCCCCCCCCTCCCTCCCTTACTACGTCTCCTATCGCCTTCCCCCTCCCCTACTCACCCTTCTCAAACTCCCCTTTCTCTTCCTTTCCTTTCCCTTCCCTTTCTTTTCCTTTCCTTTCCTTTCCCTCCCTTCCCCTCCTCTCCCTCTCCCCTCCCTCTCTCCTCCTTCCCCCCTTCCCCTTTCCTCTCCCTTCCCCCATCCCGCCTTCCCCTCCCCTCCCCACCCAAAATAAAAATCGCGTCGATAATAAAGATATAAGCACCTCCTCAGAGTCGACATGCAAATGCAGGCACCTATCAATTTCGCACGGGAGGAGGAAGGGGAAGGGGGGAGAGGGGAGACACCACACGCTCGCAGGGGAGGAGGGGTAGGGGGGGAAGGCACTAAAGCTTGGCATTATTGCCCTCGGGTCATGGCACTATCAAGACCGGGGGAAGAAGAGGGAGGAAAGTGGAGAGACGAGGGAAAGGGAGAGGGGGAGAGGGGAGAGGTATGGGGCCTTGGGGAAGAGGGGAGAGGATAGGAAGCTTGAGGAATGGGGGAGAGAGGGGAGAGGAAGAGGGAAGATGGATGGAGAAGAATGGGAGTAGAAAGAGAGGGAAAAAGAGAGAGGAGGGGAGAAAGTGGGGAGAGGTAGAGAGAGGGGAAGGGGGCACAGAGGGTGGAAGAGGGAAAGAGAAACAGCAAATAAGAAGAAAGGGAAAGGAAGAAAAGAGAGCGAGAAAAAAACAAGCCACTCTCCAATGACACATAAATCACCTTTCGAAAATTCCGAAGCATTTAGAAACGAAAAAAAGGAAAAAAAAAAGCAAAAGCATTATTCTCGGACTGTCAAAACCATCGCTTAAGTGTGTCTCCCCCTCCCCCACCCCACCCTACCACCCATCTCCTAAAGTCCCCCCCCCCCCCCCCCTCAAAAATTAATACACAGATTATCCATCACGTACAACGACAACATACGAAGCCATTAAGACGAGAAAGTTGTCTATCGCTTGGCAAGTGGGGGGTGAGGAGAGGGGAGAGGGGGAGAGGGGAGGGGTAATATCCAGTGACCGAATGGGCAGTCTACATTCAGCACACGAATGGTCTCCCCTTCACCCTGAAAGCCACTGACTGCCAATAGCCAAGGTGTCCATTTGAATACGTCGCCATATTGCCATGTGTGCATGACGGACGAAAAGGTTGCAGGGGGAGCGGAAGAGGGAGGTTGCATGACATCAATATAAGTATCGAGATACGTGTAGATGTGTGTATATAACACGGAGTGAAGATGGCGCCTTTGCAAATAATTCACGCAGGGTAAACAAGTAGTATTTACCAAAGAAAAACACTCGATTAAAAGTCCCAAGTTGCCGGTGAAATATATTGTTTGCGATAAAAAAAAAACATTTTGTATCGCTTACACATAAGCTTTGAGTCATTTGAATTTGATCAAGTACTCTTGAAAAAAGGAAAATATATATCACTAATATTTCTCGTTCCTTCCTAAACTTTTAATGTCTTTTGTTGTCTAGGAAAAAGATTTACAATTGGATAAGACACATCTTGTAACATGATGAACAGTTCATCCAGTTCCCGGGATTAGGAAACGAGTGCTTTAGAAATGTTTAAAAAAAGGAGAGAGCAAAAAAATAAAAAGCCAGACATTTGCGTAATACAACGTGTGTCTTCCCTTCGCTTAGTCATACAAACTCTTAACTGGATTATAGTGTTACCATCAAGACGAAAAGCCGGAGAAAGGGAAGGAGAGGGAGAGGACAGAATAATACAGAAAGAGAAAGAAATGTGGAAACGACGAGAGATTTCAAAGGCTTTTTTTTTTTTTTTTTACAGAAGACCTACTTTCTTCGAAAAAGACTGCGAGAGGAGAAGTACGAGATCATACAAGGCATGAGGAAACACATAAGACACATCCTTTGACACAACAAAATAAGGAGTGGGGCAGAGAGAGAAATCGAATACGAAAAGAGAAAACAAAAAAAAGAAAGAGAAAATATGAAAATTAGGAAGAAAAACAAGAAGACGAAAAGAGAAAACAATAAAAAGAAAAAAGAAAGAGCAGAAAGAAGAAACAAGACGAAGAGAAAAAACTATATATAAAAAAAAAAAAATAGTGAGACACAAAACACGAAGAAGACCGAAGACAAACCACGAGGAAAAGGAAACAACAGAACAAACCGCGGAAGTAGGATAAGGAAAAAAAAAAAAAAAAAAAAAAAACATGGGCGGATCATGGGCGTGTTAGTGAAACAGAGCGCCGACTGGTACGAACCGTAGAGTGCGTCCTCACCTGCAGCAGGCCCCCGTGGCTTGGCTCCCAGGTACGCAAGGTTAACGTTGGCTTTCCGCCCGTCAATCACTGGGTTGGGCTCCTTGATGGCTCGGTCGGCGCCTGCCTTGTCCGCCATCGTGACCTGTGGGGGAGGCAGAGGGAGACGCGGGGCATTAGTTTCCAGCTTGGATTTCACTGGCTGAAGGTGGAGGGGGTGGGGGGAGACAGGGAGAGGGAGAGGGAGAATGATAGAGGGAGGAAGGGAGAGAGAGGGAGAGAGAGGGAGAATGAAAGAGGGAGGGAGGAGAGAGAGAGAGAGAGAGAGAGAGAGAGAGAGAGAGAGAGAGAGAGAGAGAGAGAGAGAGAGAGAGAGAGAGAGAGAGAGAGAGAGAAGGGGGGGGAGTAAGTCATACACATTTTCAGAATAAACATATGATGAACAGATCAATGTCATCCATTAAAAAAAATCATAATACATAAAAAAGGAAGGAAGTAATTAAAAGAGTCTAAAAATGTCACATATATTATTTTCATATCTTCGCCGCCAAATGCCACAACACACAGTACACAATCACACCAGAAGCTGAAACACAAGTTATGTGTACTTGACAAAGCGGGGTAGGGGAGAGGTAGGGGGGAAGGGATGGGGTATGAGTAGGGGTGAGGGGAGGGGAGGAGGTTGGGGAAAGAGGAGGAGGAGGAGGAGGAGGAGGAGGAGGAGGAGGAGGAGGAGGAGGAGGAGGAGGATATAGGCGTGTAAGGAAGGGGGGGGGGGCGGAAATGGGTGTGGGAGGTGAAAAATGGATCTAGAGAGATATTCTTTTTTTTTTTTTTTGGAAAACAACCAAAAAGCAAACAATTTTAAAGTGACCGAATGCATACAAAAGAGGAAACATATGCACACTTCCTTTGCTTGTTCTTGTCGTTGTAAACAAGCCATTTAAGCAAGTGAGTGACCGGCGAAGTGACCGAATAGTTAGTTGACTGAGTGACTGAGTGACTGGAAGCGTGATTGCCAAGTTCACTGAGAGGATGACAGACTGAGTTGACTTGTTATTATATAGTATGACTAAGTGACTGCATGACAGAATGACTGACTGACTGAAAATATGACCGAGTGAATAAACAGCTGAGTGTTTGACTGAGTGGCAGCGCTCCCTCCCTCCGGCCACCCACTCACTTTGCAACTATCCTCTCCTTCGTTTGCAAGCTGATAGAGTAGCAATCGTTCTTGTTTGCTCTGTCATTGTCCGGCCGTTCGCTCGCTGATGGAGTGTTGCTTGTAATGGTTCGCCTGAGAGGGGGAGGGGGGAGGGGGGCTTTGGGGGGCTTTGCCGTGACCGCTGTCGAACCGCCGCCAAAAAAACAAAACGCGATAAACCGCTACAGTTGCCGTATTGTAGCGCTACCATTGCCGCACTATAACGCGACTGGAACCGCTCTAAGTCGGTATCGTCGCCGCGACAAACCGCTGAGACAGACCGCTACCACCGTTGCGGTAATCTCTTGAACCGCCACCATCGGCATTATTACCGGCGGAACCGTTCCTGGTACCACAATAGACCACTACAATTGCCGCGATAGACCACGACCACCGCCGTGATTGAGCGCTACCGTTGTTTCAGTCCACCACCGGGATAACCGCTACCACCGCTACCACCGAACCTCCTCCAATCTCGAATCGCGAAAACCTCCCCACCTCATCCACCCTCACCACCCACCCGAACCAAAACCCACCATAGCGCAACCCCCTTAAATTCCCAACCACCACCACCACCATGACTAGCTCTCACCCTCAACCCCCACCCCCACCCCCAACCCCAACCCCTCCCCACCCCTCTCACAACCCCCACCAAAACGCCCATTGATCTGTCAGTTTGGATTCATGGCAATTATGTATCGGGAGTCACTTACAACCGACGCCGGAATGCGCGCGAACGCCTCGTAAACCAAAAGGGCGAAAACAAAACACGATCGACCTGACTGCCACATGCTGTTCTTCTTCGGTATACTGAGCATATAGATGTGTATATGTGTGAACTTATTTATGTTCTTGGTATTTATCTTTCTTTTTTTTTCTTCTGTATATTCCTCGCTATTTTTTCTTCGCTATAGTTTCTCAGTTTTTTCCTTTTTTTCTTCTTCCTAATCTTCTTCTTCCTGTGTATTGTCTTTTACTTCACGACACGTTGTCTGATGTGGGGTTTTTTTTATCTCGTTTTCATGTATCTTTTATCATAAACCACATCACGGTTATTATTATTTTTTAATAACAAATGAGAAAGATGAAGAATACAAAGAGGAAGAAAAAAAAACGAAAGAAGCAATACTATCAACAAGTTCTTCCACAGACCCTCATTCTTTCTCCCCTCTCCTCCCCCTACACTTAACGCATATCTCGCACCCTCATGTCGAAATCTGAAGTGAAAAGAGGATTTGTAGAATATTCATGGCATATATAAGATAAGGAGGGGGGGAGAGGTGTGTGTATGTATGTGT
>NW_028234411.1:24680485-24685485 GCF_977035675.1 Penaeus japonicus
GTTTTACAGGTGGAAAAAGTGGTGATATATAGGAAGAAAAAAATGCTTGAGAGACTACAAAAATAAAAATAACAATAATAATAGTAGTAGTAATAATAAAAAAAATGAAATCAAGAACTAATAAAAAAAATAAATGTTATCATCAAAAATAAATAAATAAATAAATAAAATGATTATAATAATAAATAACCTTTTCGACAGGGTATAGCATGATTTCGAAATTTAAGATAAAACAAAATAAAACATACTAATAACAATATTGACAAGAACAGTAATAAGATAATGAATAAGAATGACAATAATAAGAATAATAACAATGATAGCAATAAAAGTAATGATAATAATAATAATGACAATCATTTCCATTAAGACCATCAACATTAAATCCAGTTTTTTTCATCCTCGTATTATATAACCAAGAATATAAAATATATTCTACTTAACGACCAAACCACATAGCCAAGTGACCAAACCACATAAGTGTGACCAAACCAAATAGCCAAGTGACCAAACCACATAAGTGTGACCAAACTATATAGCCAAATGACCAAACCACATGGCCAAGTGACCAAACCACATGGCCAAGTGACCAAACCACATGGCCAAGTGACCAAACCAAATAGCCAAGTGACCAAACCACATGGCCAAGTGACCAAACCACATAGCCAAAGGCCAAGTGTACCAAGTGAAATGGCCAGTTGTGCACCAAACCACAAATAAGTGACCCCCAAACCAACATGGCCAAGAGAGTGACCAAACCACATAGCCAAATGACCAAACCACATAGCACAAGTGACCCCAAAACACACATAGCCACCAAGTGTGACCAAACCAAATAGCCAAGTGACCAAACCACATAAGTGTGACCAAACTATAAAGCCAAATGACCAAACCACATGGCCAAGTGACCAAACCACATGGCCAAGTGACCAAACCACATGGCCAAGTGACCAAACCACATGGCCAAGTGACCAAACCACATAGCCAAGTGACCAAACCACATGGCCAAGTGACCAAACCACATAGCCAAGTGACCAAACCACATGGCCAAGTGACCAAACCACATGGCCAAGTGACCAAACCACATGGCCAAGTGACCAAACCACATAGCCAAGTGACCAAACCACATGGCCAAGTGACCAAACCACATGGCCAAGTGACCAAACCACATAGCCAAGTGACCAAACCACATAGCCAAGTGACCAAACCACATGGCCAAGTGACCAAACCACATGGCCAAGTGACCAAACCACATGGCCAAGTGACCAAACCACATGGCCAAGTGACCAAACCACATAGCCAAGTGACCAAACCACATAACCAAGTGACCAAACCACATGGCCAAGTGACCAAACCACATAGCCAAGTGACCAAACCACATGGCCAAGTGACCAAACCACATAGCCAAGTGACCAAACCACATAGCCAAGTGACCAAACCACATGGCCAAGTGATCAAACCACATGGCCAAGTGACCAAACCAAATAGCCAAGTGACCAAACCACATGGCCAAGTGATCAAACCACATGGCCAAGTGACCAAACCAAATAGCCAAGTGACCAAACCACATGGCCAAGTGACCAAACCACATGGCCAAGCGTCCACACCACATCGCAGAACCAGAACGGGTATGTTTAAGCCAAATAACTATCATCATAACCGGAATTATCATCCCACAAATAATTCTTCTTCATCCACTGACACTTTGTGAACGACGTAGAATTTGCTTTGGTCTTGTGACAGATAAAATTGATCTAAATCCAAAATGCCTGATCATGTTCAAAATTATACATATATGTATATATATATATATATATGTATATATATATATATATATATATATATAAATGTATGCATATACATATACGCGAGCGAGCGAGCGAGCGCGCGCGCGCGCGTGTGTGTGTGTGTATGTGTGTACATATATGTATATGCATATATGTATGTATATGTATATATATATATATATATATATACGATATATATATATTATATATATAATATATATGTATATATATATATATATATATATATATATATATATATATATATATATATATATATATATACGTAGTTTCTTTTTCATCTACTATGAATATTTTCAGTACATCACTCGCAGATCACCTCTTCTTTTCTGATTATCTCTATATGTTCTTAGTTATCAAAATCTTTTAAACTAATATATATATAAGTATGTATTTATATATATATGTATATATATATATATATATACATATATATACATATATATGTATATATATATATATATATATATATATATATATGTGTGTGTGTGTGTGTGTGTGTGTGTGTGTGTGTGTGTGTGTGTGTGTGTGTGTATACACACACACACATACTTCAAGCCTGTAACCATTACCGATAATTATTAAGATAATCAAAATTCCTTGGACGGTGAACTCGATAAATTCACTTGATTTCACTGACGAAACGAAATCATAAAAATCATACGAGGAAAAACAAAATCCACACTAGCAACCACAGCAAAGACAAACAAATATAGATTTATAATTCTCATAAAGACAGAGATGAAAAAAAAAATCAATCAAAACGAGCATCTTACTACCTTTGGCTCCACGACCGCGATCTCGCCTTCAAGAAAAACAAAGCGATCAGTCAAAAAAAAGAAAAAAAAGAAAAAAAAGAAGAAAAAAAAAAAAATACAGGTCACACCAAGCAGGGCACATAGCTTCAAAAGGCTCACAAGGCTACACAAATATATGTATATATAAGATAATATTTATAAATAGATATAAGAGGCGAAATAATGATACCAAACCTGTGTATACGTATGTCATGGCTACACGGAATGGAGTCAGTGTGAAGAGAAAATATGCACGCTGTTTGGTTGTCAGTGGAAAGAGGAGGAGAAGGAGGAGGAGAAGAGAAGAAGAAGGGAAAAGAGAAGAAGAAGAAGAGGAGGAGGAGAAAATGATAGTAATGATAATAATAATAAAGGTGAAGGAGAAGGGAAAAGAGAAGAAGAAGAGGAGAAAATGATAGTAATGATAATAATAACAATAATAATAATAATAATACCTCCAACTAATCAAGTCATAACAAGCAATGAGAGAGAAGAGAAGTAAAACAAATCAACAACAAAATTCAAAGTCAGTTTCAAGTCCACCCACATTCGTAAGACAAAAAAAGAAAAAAAAAAAAAAAAAAGAGAAAAAGAAAAAGCTATATGTAAGAAGTTTTTAATCAAACGAAATACAAAGAGATGATCATCAAATCACAATCAACCGGAAACTCAATCAAAAAAAAATAATAAAAAAAATCCAGGCAAAACCCCACTCTCCAAAAAATAAATAAATAAATAAAATATATATAAATTGGGGTGTAGTAAACCGATCTATGATGTATTATTCTCGTATATACAATACTGGCAAACCGAAGTGGGTTAGCCAATGGGGCTCTACACTAATTGGAAAGAAACTCCTACCAAACATCAGTATTCACCAAGCCAAGAAAAAAAACAGTAAAGCACACATTGGCAGAAACCAAAAAAAAAAAAAAAAAAAAAAAAAAAAAAAAAAAAAAAAAAAAAAAAAAAAAAGATAAAAATGGAAAAAAATATATATATGAAAAAAAAAATTAAAAAACAACAACAACAACAACAACTGTCTCCAAACCACGTCACGAACCCCATTTTCTTTGCATGGGCAACCGAGGTACTTACAAAACAACCCAATTTCCATGACGTACTTACTTACACGTGTCTACAACGACAGAGACTCGTGAGCTCATTTTAGCCTCGGCGAGTGAGCTTTAAACGCTTCGAGCTTTTGGTTGGAGATGTGGTTGGTGGTTGGTGGTGGTTGGTGGTGGTAGAGGAGGTGGTGGTAGTTGGTGGTACGGTTGTGGTGGTAGTGGACCAGCCGACGACTAGAAGGCAATAAGCGGGTTACTCTTTTGTTTCACGGACGGCAGACACACATGATCATATAAACAAAAGGAAAGAGAGAAGATGGAGAGAAAAGGGAGAAGAGAGAAAAGTGTGAAGAAGAAGAAGAAGAAGAATGGAAGGGAAAGAAACGAGGATATAGTACAGAAGAAGAAAATAAAAGAGGAGAAAGAGACAAAAGAACAAGAATGAGACAGTGGCTGGCAGAATTCTTAAAACAGCTCTTGAAGTACAGTTGTGTGAAGACATCCATAAGGAGCCCTGCTTCGCTGCTGCTGTATTTCTCACAAATACACGCACACATACACACACATACATACATTCATACACACATACATACACACAAACACATACATACATACATACGAACACATACATACACAGGGCTGTTTCGGAATTCTGCTTAATCTGACTTGGTCATTCAGGAGCAAAAAATATTCAAAATGCGTCATTATGTCCATATGTATTGAGAGAAAAAGAGAAAAATAAAATAAATCATAGATTACTTGCAAAATAAGATTAAATAAAGTATTGAATTGCAAATGTAGTTATATCCATGATATAGCATTCTTGACAAATTATATGACAGTGGCAAAAATAATCTTTATAAAATAAGGAAGATCCACATTTTAAGTAATCACACATGCAAACAAAGAAAAAACAATCAACACATCAAAAAAATAAAGGGTAAGAAAAAAGGCAAAAAAAAAAGCGTTAATGAAAAAGACAATCCATGCTATAAAAAGCCCTCACCCTCCTTCTATTTTTTTTCTTATAGCAATGTGCAATGCGATCTGCAATAAACACGCTTAAATTATAGTGTTCGTTGTTTGTTTTGTTTTTGTTTTTTTGTCTTGTCGTCCCTTCTCTTTCCGTCTTTGTCTCCTAAATTTTCAATTTCAATTTTTCTTTGACTTTCGCTGCCTCTCTTCTATCTTTCTCTTTCTCTGTCTTATTCCCGATTTCTTCTGTCTCGCTTTCCTTCTCCATCTCTCTCCTAGTCTTCTTTACCATCTTCTCTGGTTCTTTCTTCTCTCCTTCCACATCTTCTTCCCTCTCGTCTCCTCACTCATGC
>NW_028234411.1:24687985-24690485 GCF_977035675.1 Penaeus japonicus
CAGCAGGTGTGGCCGAGTCATGCCCTCTGCGCCATACCTCTGTAGCTCTTTCGCTCACTCTCGCTTCTTGGTCTTACTCTCTCTCTCTCTCTCTTGCTGCCTTTCTGGCTCCCTCTTTCGAGATTGCCCTTTCTCACTCAAGGCTTTCTCTAGCTTCTTCTCTCTCTTACTCACCTCTCCGTCGCTTCTCTCCCCTCGTTTCCCTCCTCCCTTCCTTTCTTTTCCTTTCTCCCTTTCGCTCTCCTTTCTCCCTCTCCATCTACCCCTTCATCTCTCTCTCTCCCTCCCCCTTCTTCTCTCCCTCTTCTCCTTCTTCTCTCTCGCCCTTCTTCTGTCTCTTCTCATCCCCCTCCCGCTCCCCCTCGCCCTCCCCTCCCGTCCCCCCAACCCGCACCCATTCCCGAAGTCGATGACACGCACGACTTCGGAATCGCCTCGGCAACGGCGACGGAGGCAGCGGCGGCGGTATCGATGGGAGAGATAGCGATAGCGGCGGGGAGGTTGCGGTTATTACAACGGCGGTAGCGGTAGACGGGAGAGAGAGGTGGTTGTGGCAGCGGTCGACGAGGCAGCGGCGGATAGAGCATACTGGTAGCGGTAGAGTCGGCGTCGGTGCTCGCAGCAGCCAGCGGTAGCGGAGGCAGCGGTGGCGAGTGAGGGCCATCGACCAGCCAGGCAGCCGGCCGGCCGAGCCTCCCTCGCCCTCGCCGGGACGCAGCGGGCTTGCGTCAGGAGCAGCCGAGGGGGCGGGGTCAAAGATGGACGACGGGCAGGGGGGCGGTGGGGGGAGGGGGCCCAGACGGAGAGGAAGGAGGGAGAGGGAAGGGTAAGGGGGAAGGCAGGGGGGGGGCGGGGACAAAATCTCTTCAGAGGCTCGATGGGCGGAGACACGGGGGAGGAGGATGGAGGTCGGGATCGAAGGGGCGGCTCGCACTGGCGGACAGAGCGGCCGAGACAGAGCTTACGTGAGGTGGGGAAGGGGGATAGACAGGGGAAGGGGGGAGGGGAGGGGAGGAGTGAATGTAGTGAATAAAGAGGAGAGGAAGAGAGAATGAAAGATAAAGAAGGGGGAGAAGGGACCGAAAGCTGAAAACATCACGAAGCGAGACACTTGTGACGCCCTGGAACACCTGTGCGAAGGCGGAGACAAGGAGGGCGTATTGGGGGAGAGGGAAAGGGGAGGGGGAAGGGGAAGGGGAGGGGGAAGGGGGAGGGGAAGAAGAGGAGGAGGAACAGGAGGAGGAGGAGGAGGAGAAGCAGGAGAAGAAGATGAAGAAGAAGAAAAAGAAGAAGAAGGAGAAGGGGAGGGAAAAGAAGGAAGAAGAAGAAGGGAGAGAAAGACGAGGAGGAGAAAGAAGAAGAGAAAGACGAAGACGAAGGAGGAGAAAAGAGCGGCCAAACAACACCGAGAGTATGAGAGAGAGCAACTGCGTCACACTCACGAAGTTCCCACACTGATACCGAAAGACGGACACGACGTAGCAAGCATCTACGAGAGAGAGAGAGAGAGAGAGAGAGAGAGAGAGAGAGAGAGAGAGAGAGAGAGAGAGAAGAAGAGAGAGAGCAGAGAGAAAGAGAGATAGAAAGATCGTTATATATATTATATATAAATATATATATATATTAAATAATCAATAGATAGATAGATAATAGAAGAGAGAGAGAGAGGGGGAAGAAGAGAGAGAGAGAGAGAGAGAGAGAGAGAGAGAGAGAGAGAGGAGAGGGAAAGAGAAGAGAGAGAGAGAGAGAGAGGAGAAAGAGAGAGCGAGAGAGAAGAGGAGAGAGAGACAGAAGAGAGAGAAATAGAGAAGAGAGAGGAGAGAGAGAGAGAGAGAGAGAGAGAGGAGAGAGGGAGAAGAGAGCGAGAGAGTGAATAGAGCAGATGGCGAGAGAGAGAGAGAGAGAGAGAGATGAGAGAGGAGGGGGTGGAGAGAATGGAGAAGAGAGAGAGAGGAGAGAGAGAGAGAGAGAGATGCGAAGAGAGAGGAGAGAGAGAGAGGAGAGGAGGAGGAGAGAGAGAGGAGAGATGAGAGAACAGCGAGAGAGAGAGAGAGAGAGAGAGAGAGAGAGAGCGATAGAGTGATGAGAAAAGAGGAGACGTAGAGAGGAGAGGGGAGAGAGAGAGGAGATGAGAGGAAGGAAATGGAAGAGGAGAGGAGAGAGAGAGAGAGGGAGAAGGAGCGGGGAGAGAGAGGAGAAGAGAGAGAGAGGAGGTAGAGAGGGAGGGAGAAGAGAGATGGAGAGAGAGAGGAGATGAGGGGAGAGAGAGATCTGAATAGAGAGAGAAGAGAGAGAAGGAGAGAGAGAGAGAGAGAGAGAGAGAGAGATTGAGAGTTGAGAGAGGGATGGAGAGATGAGAGAGTGAGGGAGAGGTGAGAGGATAGAGAAGAGTGAGAGAGTGAGAGAGAGAGAGGATGATAGATGGAAGAGAAAGAGGGAGAGGCAGAAGTTGAGAGTAGAGTGAGAGAGGTGGGATGAGAGAGGAGAGGAGAGAGAAGTG
>NW_028234411.1:24700485-24705485 GCF_977035675.1 Penaeus japonicus
GGGGGGAAGGGAGGGGGGGGGGGTTAGGGACACGCCAGACCCTGGGAGGTGCCTGGGGGTGATGCACGCCTTGTGATCGCCAGGATATAATGCGCGAGTTATTTTCTCCCGCTTGGTCTGAAAGCATTGTCAGAACACTGTCCGAGAGCATTTTCCCGGCGCATTTTTTTAAAGGCACTGTCAATATACAAAAAGTCTGTTTGAACGTCTGTCAGGAACACTTTCTTACTGAAATATTCAAGGCATTGACAAAAAATGCTTCTCTGAGAACATTTTCTGAATCAATCTTCTAGAATCAAAGGCATTTTGAAAGGCATTTTCTGAAAGCTGTTTTAAGGGTATTTTCTTAAGGCATTGTCAGAACGCACTGCAAAGACATCAATAATTCCCAAAATGCAATTCCGAACTCACACCCTGAACACCTGTGTATGGCACTGTCAGAATGCATATCCTGAAGGCATTTTCTATACACACATTAACACAAAAGGACTATGAAATCTAATCTAATACAATTTATGGCAAAATAATAATCCTGAAAATTGCCAATTGTTGATATGGCAATGATACACAACGTACAATATATAAGGAGTTATACGCTGTGTCTAATGTTCGAGGGTGTGTAACTGTGTGTGAATGTATCAATATCAGAATATACTCGTATACAGATGATGTTTAATATGTGTGTGTTAGTTGTAAGCATGCGTGTATTTAAGTATGTATGTATGTATGTATGTATGCCCGTTAAAAGAAGACAAACAAACAGATCGAGAGAAGAGAAACACAAAAATAACACAAAACGGAAGACACACACCTAACCTTGGTTAAAGTACCCGATTTTAATCCGGCCAGCATCTAATAATGTGCATCTTATCTCTGTCTATTTCCCACAATAACTATTTATATCTATGGGCTGTATCTCTTATCTGTATGACTATCTGTGGGTCTGTGGGAAATCGCTTGTATGTTAGGGTTTGCATGTGCTTGTGTCTTTGACTGAACGAAACTTTCGAAACTAGATTTGATAGGCCTACATGAACGCAAAACCAACTAAGACATCCAAACAAATTTCCAACGGCATAATAACGTTCTTTGAACACCAAACTACTCACATCCCTCAACTCTTTCAAAAAGATAATTCTCACAAAGTATTAAAACTATTGACAAGAGCTTTAAAATTATGAGGCAAACTACCTTTAATCCTCTGTAATGCTTGTGTTTGTGCGTTCGTACGTAAATCTTGGTCCTGCCTCTGCCTCTTCTCTTTGGTTTTTAAGATGTATTTTTTTCTTTCTCTCATTGTGTTCATGTGTTCGCGTTCTGTTCTTTCTCTTTCTCTCTTTCTTTCAAAATCTCTCTCTCTCTCTCTCTCTCTCTCTCTCTCTCTCTCTCTCTCTCTCTCTCTCTCTCTCTCTCTCTCTCTCTCTCTCTCCTCATTTAGAGACTAGGAAGGAGGGTTGGAGTCAGATAAAGGGGGAGGGGGTAGGTCATTACGGTCGAAAATCCTATCCCAAGACCACAGGGACGTGACTCGAACGATGGATGACACGATGACGAAAATGACACGACAATAACATGAGGTGAGATGAGTTCGTGTCATATAGGGTATGCTTATGTCTTATACACAGGAGTGGTGAGAGAAAATTGAGGGAGTGTAAGAGGGGGGAACGGGTAAGATAAGAGAGAGAGAGAGAGAGAGAGAGAGAGAGAGAGAGAGAGAGAGAGAGAGAGAGAGAGAGAGAGAGAGAGAGAGAGAGAGAGAGAGAGAATATGACGTCCAGATTCCCCTCTTTTGTCACGCTGGCGAACATTAGAAATAAACACACACTCAAAACTGACATGCGTTTCCAAATAAACGAACTTATAAATTATAAATACATCCCCTTTCTTCACACACCCCTCAGGCCGGAAAAAAATACCACATATAATCATTGTTAATCCAAAAACAATCTCAAATTTGCATATACACATATACATATATATATATATATATATATATATATATATATATATATATATATATATCTTTCTCAAAAGCATATGCTTATGACACGTGCCATAGGACTAACAACCACGGATAATGGGGGGAAGGGAGGAAGAGAGCGGGGGAGGGAAAGGGAAAGGTCATAAGCTTAACTCGGGTTTAAAAGTCATATCATCCGAGGTGACAGAGCTCAATAGGGAGAGAAACAGACCACGTGCATTGTTTTGGACGAACTGACCAGAAAGCTTAACGGATTTTGTGATATTTATATTTGTTCAAATAAAATGCTTATATCTCAGGTAAAAAAGAAATGTGTATGTGTGTGTGTGAGAGAGAGAGAAAGAAAGAAAGAGAGAGAGAGAGAGAGAGAGAGAGAGAGAGAGAGAGAGAGAGAGAGAGAGAGAGAGAGAGAGAGAGAGAGAGAGAGAGAGAGAGAGAGAAAGAGAGAGAAAGAGAGAAAGAGAGAGAGAGAGAGAGAGAGAGAGAGAGAGAGAGAGAAAGAGAGAGAAAGAGAGAGAAAGAGAGAGAAAGAGAGAAAGAGCGAGAGAGAGAGAGAGAGTACACAAACACACACACGCACACACACAGTATCATCACATCATTACATCACACCATTACATCACACACTCCCCCCCCCTCCCCCACGCCCCACCCGCAAAACACAGCACATCCCACACTTCGCCGCCCTATAAATCATACACCAAACTCCCAATCAAACAGCACATCAAATATTAAGCCGTAATAACGTATCTCTTTCCTGACATGTTGACAATAAATTGATAAAATATTGTGTCAAGACGAAATCGAGGCTAAAAAAAATTAGAGTCAAGTGGTTAGATCATCAAATTTTCACTCGAGTAAACGCCATTGCCAGAGAAAATTATTACGGGCTCATTGTTGCTGATGTGGGTGGTGGGGGGTGGGGGGGTGAGGGGGGGATAGGAGGGATGAGGGGAAGGGGTTGGATAGTAGGGGTGGCTAGGGGTTGGGGTTGGGGACGGAGGGAGGGAGGGGGGGGGGGTCTCTATCGCCGTGTTTTCGCCTCGTTCGAAACGTTTCGACTTCCCCCCGCGGTCGCAAATAGATAAATATATCAAAATTATGTATCGTTTCAACTCGTTTCCGTATATAGAAGTCGCCGTCATCGTTATCTTTAATTTCCATTTTGTTTATCATATAATGTCTGTATTGGTTCATCGCAATTAAGATAAACACCAACTATACGTGTATGTATACTAACTGGAGTAAAAACAATTGCAACAGTGCAAACAAGTTATATCTCTTATCTCAAAAGAGGATAAGATGTTAGCGAAACCCCGTCGCTAACAATGACATGCACACATACACATACACTCATACATATATACATACATACACATAGCGACTAAAGTTATATCGAAAAACATACACGTTTTTTATCGATATCCCAGTCAGTCAATGATCATTATGGCATTGATGAAATACTTAACAAAAGGTAGAATTAGGCGAGAGAATTTAAACAAACAATTAAAAATAGTCCTAGAACATTACTGGAGCCAAATAAGCACATTAGCCACTCAAAATCTTTGCCTTAAAACTCTTAGCGGTTACTATGTACTATGCGCTCGAGACCCGGTAGATAAGACATCCTCCCACACCCCCCTTACCCCCAACCTACTCCCAGGACCCCCCTGAAGTGGCACTACAAGATAACTTGCTCCTGCTCAGCCCTCTTCTGTATGCTAGTTTGAAATCGACAGTCACGTATAGTTTCAAAACATTCGTAAACAAGGAGTAAGGAGGTGCGAGCAAAAGAGAGAGAGAGAGAGAGAGAGAGAGAGAGAGAGAGAGAGAGAGAGAGAGAGAGAGAGAGAGAGAGAGAGAGAGAGAGAGAGAGAGAGAGAGAGAGAGAGAGAGAGAGAGAGATGGGGGGATAAAACATAGGGATACGACACGAGAAGACTAGAGAGAGAGAGGAGGTGTAAGAGAAAGAGGAAAGACACAGCCACCCCCATGACACCGCATACTGAAGGCCAACATGGGCTCACTCTGACGGAGATAACCCAACGCCACATGTCCTGCATGCCACACACACGCCGCCGCTTCCTGCTGGGGGAGACTCACGCAAAGAAGCTTTCTGCCTTTTTTGTTCTATCACCTATTTTTAAAACGAACTGCGCGTTAGTTTCTGCGGCTTCAGATATGATTATTGCTCTCATTTTACTGCGTAGAATTAATCTCACATTAATTAATCTGTAACATCAATTTCGGAGGGCTGGACTTACCCACCCAAGAATTCACTTCATAAGAAACTAAGACACACTCGTCCACGCGCAAGCACACACGCAATCCAGCACGGCTCACAAACAAACAAAAGAAAACGATAATACACAGATCAAATGGAAGTAAAAAAAAAAAGAATAAAAGAACAACGGGTGAACAGGGTACTTACAAAACCGTAGCCTCGGCTCTTGCCCGTCTGTCTGTCCGTGATGACGACGGCTTCCTCGATCTCGCCGTAGACCTCGAAGTGTTCCCGAAGAGACTTGTCGGTGGTGTGATACGGCAGGCCGCCCACGAATATTTTGGTGAAGGTCGTGTCCTTTTGGCTAATGCCTGCCGCCTCCATGGCCTGTGGGTGCATCGTGGGCGTGGTGATTCCGGAGGGCATGGCAGTAGGCAGGGCACCGGGCATGAGCATGGCGGAGTATATGAGAGAGGAGTGAGTAAGTAAAGTAGTGTGTGTATGTGTGAAGAGAGAGCGCGAGAGGGAGACTGCCTTGACGCGAACACGTTCCACGCTAGACTGACCGAAGAGCTCGACACGCACCCAACCCTGGGCGATACCTGGCACTGTGTGATGCCGTCCGCGTGCACCCGAGCTGCTTTCCCATTCGTCTATAGAAAGGGATAAAATCCCCTCTACCTCACTTCTAATAACCTTCAACACTTTCTCAAATGGCCAGATCAAAACTTTAAAAATCCCTGAACCCCAAACTAATTGAATTATCCAAGAAATGATATCATAAACACAGTTAGA
>NW_028234411.1:24712985-24715485 GCF_977035675.1 Penaeus japonicus
ATAAAAACAAAAATGAGAATAAAAGAGTTAAAAAGGCAAATATATTCTGCAATTTCTTTCCGAATAAACCGCCGCACCAAATATCTAGCTCTGTCCGTTAACTGGTGATCCATTTTAGTCTAAACACTGTATTTTGTATACAGTCATGTAGATAGTCAGTACATTAGCGCAATTATTTCGAATACATGCATTTTTTTTATAGATATGTAACCTTCAATTACAGTGCAGTGTTTGATTTATCAAAGGGTTCAATGGATCAAAAATCAAATCCTGTTCTTAGTCTTTTTCGCATATATATTTAGCGTTTACAAGAAATACGAAGAAAGCTTACATTTATAGAGCTGACGGATACTTATTTTCTCTGTCTCTGAATATCGTCAATCCATTAATACTTGTGCTTTTTTATCATTTTTGAAGATGGATATATAACCTCGAATTATAGTTCAGTTGTCGATGGATGTTAAAAAGCCAAAGGTAGAATTTTATAAAGAAAAAAATAGAATGTCCATGGTCGGTGTCATTCTCATGGCAAAAATAAGATGCTACTAAATTGGTTATTGATAAATACTTCATTTTCTTGTAGTTCGTATTTTTTGTCTGTGTTACTTGCTAATTTTCTATTCTGATTTTCTCTTATCAATTATTTTTTTTTATAACTACGCATTCTCTTCTTTGTTGATATGTATGGCAGTTTTGATGCTTGATAATCTATTTAGGAATTATTATCATTATTACGACCAGTTAGAATTCAGAGAGTTCCCACGCCACAGTAACAAGAAACGCTAAAAATAACCTTGCCTCTCCAACAAGAGGGTTACAAGTGACACAAGAACGTGACACATAAGGTCAGGTCAGGTCAGTCTCTCCCAACCGGATATAGAGGAGGAGGGGGGAAGGGGACGGAGGAGAGAGAGAAGGGATACGGGATGGGGAAAAGGGGGGTTGGGGTAAGGAGTAGGGAGAAGGGAGGGGTGATATTCCCAGTAGGTCCAGGAAGCCAGGCAGATATTATGTGTAGTCTTAAGCTGTGTTTGTTTACCGGGTCGTTTGCAAAGTGTAGTCCGACTACCTGATGCAGTATAAAGTCATTTATAATAGGCTTTCAAAACAATAAAGGGAATAGAGTATACCTGCAAAATAAATTACATCCTTATTATAACATACAACACAACCGGAAAACAAACAATACAGACAAAATTAAAGATAAAACGCTCGTGATATGAAATACAACATAGGTATAATACAATACGGAAAAGAATCACAATTAAATATACGACACAAAATGCAACAGAGGCAAAATATTTGACACAACACAACGGGAAAACAGAATCATACAATATACATAAAACATAATATAGTCAAACTATACATGAACAAATAAAAGTGCAAAACCAATCAATATTAAAGCGAAGTTCGTGTCAAGAATCATTTAAGCATTTCCATAACATAACTGGGATTTCAGTTGTATTCATGACAACAAAGTTGACGCTTGCAATATTAATCAAAATTTACAGGAGTTACGAATGGGAATAGGAATAATTAAATCACAAAACAAAAATAGGTCGAATAAATGAAAATGTGTGTGTGTATGTATGTATGTGTGTTTATATATATGTGTATCTATCTATGTGTGTATATATATATATATATATATATATATATATATATATATATATATATATATATATATATACATATATATACATATCTGTCTATCTATCTATAGGCGTCAATTTATCTATCTATATCTATATATGTATATATACATATATATATATATATATATATATATATATATATATATATATATGTATGTATATATAAAAATAAAAATATGAATATATACATATATACATATCTATCTATCTATTATATCTATATCTATATACAGTGTACATACATATTTGTATATATGTATATATGTATATATATATTAATATATTTATACATATATATAAATATACATATATATATATATATGTATATATATATATATATATATATATATATATATACATACATACATATGTGTGTGTGTGTGTATGTGTGTGTATAAAGACATATATGCATATAAATATGCATATATACATATTTATCTATATCTATGTATCTATATCTATATGTATATATATATGTATATATATGCCTATATACATATCTATGTATCTATATCTATATGTATATATATACATATATATTATACATATGATATAATATATATGTATATATATACATACATACATACATATATATATATATATACATATATATTATACATATATATATAATATACGTATGTATATATACATACATATATGTACATATATATGTATATATATATATATATATATATATATATATATATATATATATATAATATATGTATATATGCACATATATGTACATATATATGTATGTATATATATATAATATATATATATATATATATATATATATATATAGAGAGAGAGAGAGAGAGAGAGAGAGAGAGTGAGATGTG
>NW_028234411.1:24742985-24745485 GCF_977035675.1 Penaeus japonicus
ACACACACACGCACGCACGCACACACGCGCACGTACATGCACACCCACACATACACACACACACACACACACACACACGCACACACACGCACACGCACATACACAAGTACACGCACACACACTTACGTGCGCACATATACACACAAGCACACGCACACGCACACACACGCGCACACACACACACACACACATACACACACACTTACACACACACACACACACACACGATATATATATATATATATATATATATATATATATATATATATATATATATATATATATATATACAGATAGATAGATAGATAGACATATAGATAGATATACTCCTGGAAAGAGGAGGAGGAGGAGGGGGAGGGGGAGCATATGATATAGACATCCGCCTTCAATCTGCAGAATGGCGCATAGTGACCCAAGATGGCGCTCCGGTCAACGAATCTTACGATGACATTTTGGACGAGCTCCGAGATATTTGTGAGAGGTCAGACTTTGGACTGCTGCCCTACTATGACCTCCCTTACGGCATGTGTTATTTGAACAGGTGAGCCTTTACTGCTGTAAATTATATTGTGACCCATATTTAGAGTAAGCATGTTTTTGTTATATATTTACTGATTTTATATTTACTAATTCAATTATTTATCATCATTATCATAAATTCCATGATCAATGCAACATTTAACGAATATAAAGCTTAATCTACTAAAGTTAGTATACTATTTTAGAATATCATTTATATCTTGATTTTATATAGATGTAAATATTTATTTTCTGTTGTTGAGAAACAGCGATGTATAATGAGCATAGTAAAGAAACTATTGAATAGGAATGCAATTCTGCAATGATTTGGAACATCTCTAAAGACTACGTGTTTTCATCGTACTTAATAAAAGCTTATATATAGAAATTCTTGGTACTTTTCTTTGCAGATTCAGTCAAGATTATGATCTTGGGAATGTTCCCGGCATCAGGAGGGGCTTGCTTCATTTCTTGGAACAGGTGCCTCATCTCTGCTTGCACTTGTATGGAATGGAATATCTATGTGTGTGTGTGTGTGTGTGTGTGTGTGTGTGTGTGTGTGTGTGTGTGTGTGTGTGTCCATCGAAGGTGAAATACAAGTTTTAAAAAATGTATGCAAAAAATGAAAAATGTGGATCCGTAAAATGAAAAATTGACAATTAAAATTGTATACAGAGAGAAATCCTGAATTCCCTTATATCACTCCCTCCCATTCCCTCCTCTAATACTCTGCCCTCTCCCCCTCCCCCACTTCCCCCAGACAGCGAACGGCGAGGAAGGAACAGAGGACTGGCTCGACATCGGCTCCCGCGAGAAGGACAAGTACCCCGACTTCGGCCTCAACCACCAGTGGAAGAATGGCTTTGATGCGATCGTGGAATATTATAATGTATGTTGCTGAAGAAAATATGGTGATCTTTAGCATAGTGGGTTATTCATTTTTTTTTTTTTTTTTTTTTTTTTTTGCGTCGGTAAAATTGTATTCACTCGCTATATTCGCTCTGTTGTACTATTGTTTATTTTTAGAAATTCTTTTTATTTACTGTTCGCCATGTAGCTTTCTTCCCGCTCATTCATTTTACTGTTGTTTACTGTTGATTCAGAACCCGTAATTACTCCTTACCAATTGGCTCTGCTCTCCCCCCGCCACACCTACCTACCTCCTAGGCCAGCATTCAACCTTCCAACATCAAGCTCAGCAGTCCTGTGTGCCGTGTCCTGTGGGACGAGGAGGACGACCAGGTCCTTGTGGTGACGCAGAAGGGAGACTCCTACTTGGCCTCCCACGCCATCGTCACCTTCTCCTTAGGACACCTGAAGGAGAGGCACACGAAGATCTTTGAGCCACCGCTGCCGGAGTCCTTCACAAAGTATCTTGGGGTGAGGAAGTGGTGGAGGGAGGGAGGAGGAGGAGGAGGAAGGGGAGAATAGGAGGAGGGGAAGGGGAAAAGAGGATGGGGAGGGGAGGAGGAGGAAGGGGAGGGGAAAAGAGAAAGGGGAGAAGGGGAGGAGGGGTAAGAGGAAGAGGAGGGGGAGGGGAAAAGAGGAAGGGGAGAAGGGGAGGAGGGGTAAGAGGAAGAGGAGGGGGAGGAGGAAGGGGAGAAGGGAAGGAGGAGTAAAAGGAGGAGAAAGAGAAGGAAGGGGAAAAGGGGTTGGGAAGGGGAGGGGGGAAGAGAATATGAGGAAGGGGAGGTGAGGAAGGGGTGGTGAGGAGGGGGAGGGGGGGAAGGGGAGAAGGGAGGAGGGGTAGAAGAAAGAGGAAAGGAGGATTTAAAGAAAAAAAAAAGCTTGATAATCTCCCGAGTAACAAAATGTCACATGACACCTCATAACATGACATGCCAAGTGCCATATGACAACCAAACTGCATATCCAACTCCCGCTCAAGCATCCGACTCCCCTGACGAACGCATCCTCACACCACTCCTATCTCCCACTCCAGTACGTAGACCTGGGTATTGCCGACAAGGTCCAGCTGGGT
>NW_028234411.1:24750485-24755485 GCF_977035675.1 Penaeus japonicus
CTATGGTGTTGGTAGTGTGGTCTCTCTCTCTCTCTCTCGTATATATATATATATATATATATATATATATATATATATATATATATATATATATATATGTATATATATACATATATATACACATATATATACATATATATATATATATACATACATATACATACATACACACACACATACATATATAAACACACACACACACACACACACACACACACACACACACACACACACACACACGCACACACACACACACACACAAACACATACACACACACACACACACACACAAATTCATTTATATGTGTGTTTGTGTGAAAACATGTACATGTCTACACGCACACACACACACACACATAATCCTCCCTCCATGCGCACACAGCAGCGTCCCCCGCCTACCGTCTTCCCATTAGCGTTGGCAATGGGCGTGGCCAGCGCCTCCCGCCTCCGCAGCCCCGCCCTCGCCCCCGCCACGCTGACGAAGGACGAGTAGGAGCCTCGAGTCCAGCGGTTGCTCCCCCACGTCGTTCTGGAGGGGGTGGGGGGGTAAGGGGGGTGAGTCTTGATGGCGTAATTATCATACTTTTTGTCATTGTTATTATCATTATTATTCGTATTATTAGTATTATCATCATTGCCATTATTATTATTTTTTTTTTATTATCATTATTATTATTATCATTATCAGTATCATTTTCATTATTTCATCATTATCAGTAGTATTTTCATAATAATTACTGTATTATCATCATCATCATCATTATCATTACTATTATTATTATCGTTATCATTATCATTATCATGATCATCATTATTATTATCACTATTATTATCCTCCTCCTTATCAACATTATCATAGTAATATTGATGTGCAGTTTAAAATACCATGACTATTTTATACCAAAGCATACCAACATTATCATATACCTTAAGAAAAAAAAGAATATTCATAAAAATAAAAAGCCAAATATCATTACCACCAACAAAAAATAGCAAGGCGATAAACCAAAGCCCCTCTACAATGTTGAATATGCAACATGCATCCTCCTCACCTATTGAAAAAGGTCGGTCGCGGTACATCCTGCTTGGTGACTCTCCTCAGTAAATACAGCAGGTGATCCCTGACTGTATTTTCGGGCAGCCTCTCCATCCTACGCGAGTTCTCTCCCATTATAAACATTTCCAACACTGCGGCCTGGTTGTAGACGCTCTCAATGCACACGATGCTGTAGAGCCAATCCTGAGAGATATCATTGTGTGTAAGTATAGTGAAAATGTTCATTATATTGAAGAAATAATCATGTGTGTTATCACATTTTGAAGATAATTATATTGGGAAAATAATTACGTGTGTACAGGTTGTCATTCTTACTGCAGTATTTCAAGAAGAGGTTAAGAGGCTGGTGGATATATATATATTTCTCTCTCTCTCTCTCTCTCTCTCTCTCTCTCTCTCTCTCTCTCTCTCTCTCTCTCTCTCTCTCTCTCTCTCTCTCTCTCTCTCTCTCTCTCTCTCTCTCTCTCTCTCTCTCTCTCTCTCTCTCTCTCTCTCTCTCTCTCTCTCTCTCTCTCTCTCTCTGTCTTCTCTCTCACTCACTCTCTCTCTCTCTCTCTCTCTCTCTCTCTCTCTCTCTCTCTCTCTCTCTCTCTCTCTCTCTCTCTCTCTCTCTCTCTCTCTCTCTCTCTCTCTCTCGCTTGCTCGGTCGCTCTCACTCACTCTATGAGGATTATATAGTATGTTTATACATGATATCAATTACATCAACATAAAAAGAATATATGAATATCACTTTCTAGCTAGTGAGGCAATCTTGGTGTCTCGTAAGCCGGGTCAGGTCGGGTCAACTTTAATGGACATGTAATTCACACATAACTGTATCTCAATTATGCCGACCCTCAAAAGAGCTGAATACCTTTGACTGCCACGCCCCTACGTTCCAGACTCCCTTCCCGCTTAGCCACTACTGGGAACTGTTGATGGGAAACCCTTCCATTTGACCGCGGTGTCTTTTGTTTTTCTTTCTATTTCTTCATGTTAAAAAAGGACTAAGCCCAAGTCGGCGCTCGCAACCGAGAAGCAGAGTCTTATATACCGTAGGAGTCAACCCGATCTGTCATGCAATTTGGTTTGCATGGCAGGTGGGGGAGACTCCAGGTATATATATTGTTAAAATTTGCCTATGTTTGTATACCTCTATGTCTTCGTGTGTACGTGCATGCCCACGACATACCCATACCCGTCCGTATGACCAGTTATGCCCACGGCTATGCCTATGCCCGCGCTCTGGCATACACACACAGACTTCTCCGCCTGTTTATACGTGTCGTGATAGCGTTTATTACTCTGACCATAGTGTAATGTATATCATGTCTCGTGTACCATAACGGCAGACTATCTCCGTTATGGAATAAACCTGAATTATATAAACCCTGTGTCTGGCATTACATATCCCATTTTAAGTGGGTTATCAGTTCCAACAGACTAAGACGCCCATCACACACTCACACACTCAGTGAATTCTCATTCCCTCCCTCCTTCCTTCCCTCCCTCCCTCCCCCTCACAACCGACCGAAAGACGTGAAACTCCACTCCACTCCACTCCACAGAATCCACTCGCCATACATCCAACTCTTAACACAAACAATCCCCATACAATCAAACCGCAAAACCCACACACCATGACACAGAGGACACCATCAACTCACCATATCACTATCCAGGTCGAAAGACGTCCAGAGAATGAAGAGCTGGAGCGGGCCCGTCCCCCACCACGTGCGAGGCCATCCCAGCTGCATCTTGTTGGCCACGCCCAGTTCCGCCAGCTGGGAAGTTGCAGAGGGTGTGTTTATCGTCATCACCGTTATTATTATCATTATCATCATTATCGTTATTATTATCATCGTCATCGTTATTATCATTATTGTTATTATTACCATCGTCATCGTTATTATCATTATTGTTATCATAATTATTATTATTATTATTATTATCATTATTATCATTCCTATTTTCATTAGCGTCATCTTTATTAGTATTTCATTATCATTATCATCAGAATCATATCTCATAACAGTAGTTAAATTAATTTATATTATTACTTCTATAACATTGTTGTCTACCGGTACTGAGAAGGAGGGAGAGAGATGGAATAAGAGTGAGAGTGAGAGAGAGAAAAAAAAAAGAGAGAAAGAAAGAGAGAGAGAGAGAGAGAGAGAGAGAGAGAGAGAGAGAGAGAGAGAGAGAGAGAGAGAGAGAGAGAGAGAGAGAGAGAGAAAACAAAAACAGAAAAAGAAAGAAAAAGAGCTAGAGAAAAAAATATCCGCCAGCCCATTAACCTCTTCTTGAGAAAGAAAGAGAGAGCGAGTAAGAGGGAAAAGAAGAAAGAGAGAGTAAATCCACAGAAGAAACCCAAAACTACAAAACCGCCTCCTACTACCAGAAGGTTCCTCGCGAAGTGATCTGGCAACACTGGTCTGAAGATATTCTCATGTTCTTCCTTCAGAAACCCGAGGGAAACCGTTACCAAGACGACCGAAGTGATGTAAGACGCTTCTCCTTCATCACTTGTCATCACTTCTACCTCGTCATCACTTCTGTTCCATAGGATACGTGATACAGGGGAATTTAATCGTATGTGTCCCTTTGGAATGCTTTCCTGGTTGATGAAAAGGAAGATTTTTTTAGTGAGAGAAAATCACTTTCTTTTTTTTTTTCTTTTTTTTTTTTTTTTTTTTTTGGGGGGGGGGTTATGTGTTGGGTTTCTGATGTAACAGTGTGTCGTGCGCTGTCAAGTGTGGGAAAATTAAAAAGGAATAATAATCAATAGTTTCGAGTATATAAAGCAGATGTGTAGATTTACTTAATTCCGGTTTTCTCGTCCGAAGAGGAGTTTTGTGTTACTCGAAACGCCGCGATTCACTGTCCCTTTCTAATTGTGGCTGCGATATTTATTTCATCTTTGTGAACACGTTACTCTGTTCATCGTGAACGTATGTATTATGTTTCATGGATATATTATATTACCTATTCCATCTTGGCAACGCAAAAGTACGTATCCCTTTTAAATATTTTAGTCAAAATACTAATGATAAAAAACACCTATCATACACATATTCTAACGCATTTTCTTCTTCCTATTTATACATATACCCATTCTCTCCCCCACTCCTATTTCCCCTATTTGCCCATTCCCATCCATACCTCAAGATGGCGAACGAGCGTATTGAAACCGTCCGCCCAATTGTAGTCTTCGCCGAGGTCTATGTATTCATCCGCGTCCAGGGCTGAAATGTCCATCCAGCTGTCGATGCCTTCTTCGCCTTTAACCATCTGAGGGGCGTTGAGAGAAGTGGTTGTGTTTTCATTAGGAAAGGGGGAAGTTATTAATTAGGGTTAATTATGATTAGTATTTTATTAAAATCAAAATCATATTGGTATTGATTTTTTTTCCGTTTGTGGATATTCTTTTGTTTGTACTATTTTTTTTTCTGTTTGTATGTTTTATTAAGTGTGTGATATCTAATTTTCTTTATTGTTTTGTGTCGGTGTCTGTTTCAGATACCGACACACACACACACACACACACACACACACACACACACACACACACACACACACACACACACACACACACACACACACACACACACACACACACACACAAATATATGTATATTTATATTTATATATCTTATCCGTTGGTGTCAATTTCTCACCTGTTCGAGAAGGTGCAGCCAAGCCCTCCCTTTGGCGCCATCGTGACCCGGTCCATACACTTCGGGAAATCTGTAGACGTTAGGATGTTACATGACTTAAATTATATGTATGATCCCACAGTATATCTCTAACCTTCTAGAACCTTCTAATGTGAAATTTTAGGGTCTCTCTACCATGTTGTGAACAATATTAAACCCGTCCAGAATGAACCCTTGGTGTTCCTCTAACTGTTGTGAACATTATTTCTCTTTATTTTTCTTCATTCATTATGATTAGAAAATTA
>NW_028234411.1:24792985-24800485 GCF_977035675.1 Penaeus japonicus
TTGCATAGCTGGACAAGGTAATCTGCCAGGGTGAATGGTAAGTTATGCTCAGCCAGGAAACATACCATGAGAATGGTGGCGAGCTTGACGCCAAAGGCGACGTCCTCGTGGGCACTGCTGGAGACGTGAGGGCCGACCTGCTGGCGCCCCTCTTCTATCTCCAACCGGGATGCCTCAAGGTGTCGGTGAGACTTCGTCCCCTAAAAAAGTAAAAGGAAAATGTAACTCTGTTAAAAAAGCTACATATTATTTTAATAACACTGCACTTATCAATAGAACTAATGAATTCTTCATTATCAACCCGGGTCTTTGTCGTGTTCTAGTGGCAAAGATATAATATTCAGCAATTTTGGCACATTATATATAGTTATATCTATGAATACATACATTATTAATAATTTCATTAGATTTATAAGTAAAAGCTCATTGTTAGTTTATGAAGTTTTTATGAAGCTAAATCATACATTATTGGCAATATTCTTTGCTTAATAATTCTAACCTTTCCTTATGCCTTTTGATGGTGGTCAAGTTTGCATAGAATTCTGCGTGGCAGGTGGTGCAGCTGCCCTTCGTAGGTTTATCCTGGACAGGAGTAGCCAAGGAACAAACTCGTCCATCGCTAACCACTCGTTCCTGAACTTCCTTTTAGTTGCCATACCGCTAAAGTATATAAGACACAAAGGTTGACACATAAACAACTTTTATAAGAGTTACTCCTTTAATAAATTTTCTCTTAATTATAAAAAAACGGAGCGGGTATTTATAGGAAAGACTAAAGTATTCTTTAATATTTCTAGCTTTTCTATTCAGATAAAATATGCAAGTGACAGACGAATCGTCTTACCTTAAATTGTTTTCGTGTGCTAAGATGTAAGCTCTGAGAAATCAAAGTCGTTGCCAGTGACGTGATAGTGTGCTCCATAGGGCAAAAAACAGCCAAATGCCGGTTTGTTTAGTTTAAGTTCTGCTTGTCACCACCTATTAGCTACGTGTATATTGAATTATTAACTGCAATAATGATCTAATATGGTGATAAAGAGGTAAAAGTTCTGTTGAATATTTTCATTGCTTTATTATTGGCATTATCATATATTTATTTAATGAAAATACCAATGATTTTGTATTGTGAGCAAAATTATTTTATACTGTCTATATCAAATAAATATTTGTGCATAATTTATCCCAAAGAAAGGCAAATTAATAATGTATTACTTTATTTATATAAAATATTTAGGATTTGCCATGAAAAAGAACGTCTTCGAAAATGAGGAATTTTCATCCTCTGTTCTTGGTGTAACCTTCGACCACAAACTAAACTCTGAAGAACATGCGAAGGAAATCGCCAAGAAAGCCTCTCTGCGCGTCACAATGCTCCGGAGGATGAGATATCTCTTGGACGCCCGTGGCCTCCAGATCCTCTCCAGAGCCCAAGTGCGACCCTTCTTGGAGTATGTCCCGCTCGAGTAGATGCCACTCCAGCCCCAAGACATACGTCAATAAGCTCGACAAAATTCAACAGCGAGCTGAGCATCTCATCAGAGGCGCATGGCGTCAGGAAAGAGTGCAGCATAACACAGATGACTCGCTAGCACACAGCCGCAATGTGGCAACTCTTACAGTATTGCATTGAGTGAATATCCTGTGCGTACCACACTTGCAAGGATTGCGAATCCCAGACCGGCTCTCTCAACAGAGCACAAGAATAGCGCCTTCCAGTGAGAGTCTGGCAGAGATCCCGTGATCCAACAGCTGTAAAAACCATCACAATAGGTTAGTCATTTATCTATTCTTTGGTTTGACTTTACTGTGTTTTATAAAATCATTTGGATTGTGATCAATCTTATTATGCTAGGTTCAGGTTACCTTTTAGATAAATTCCTCTTAACAGAGACATTTTTAGCTCGTAAATCATGTGAGCTGAGGACGCCACCTCCTCACACACATCCTAAACCTGTAATGTTTCATGTAATAAACCTGACAAAAAAAAAAAAAAAAAAAAAAAAAAAAAAGCGAGAATGAGAGAAAGAATGAATGTGAGAGAGAAAGGGAAAGTTTGAGAGAATGAGAGAGAGAGTGAGAGAAAGAGAGAGAGAGATGGAGAATGAGAGAGAGATAGAGTGTGTGTGAGAGAGAGTGAGAGAGAGAGAAAGAGAGAGAGAGAGAGATAGGAAATGAGAGAGAGAGAGAGAGAGAGAGAGAGAGAGAGAGAGAGAGAGAGAGAGAGAGAGAGAGAGAGAGAGAGAGAGAGAGAGAGAGAGAACGAGAGAAAGAGAAAGAGTGAGAGAGAAAGAGAGAGAGTATGAGAGAGAGAGAGAGTGAGCGAGAGCGAGAGAGAAAGCGTGAGAGCGAGAGAGATGGATAGATAGATAGATAGATAGATAGAGAGAGAGAGAGAGAGAGAGAGAGAGAGTGAAAGCGTGATAGAGAGAGATGGATAGACAGATAGATAGATAGATAGAGAGAGAGAGAAAGAGCGAGTGAGTGAGTGAGATAGAGAACGAGACAAAGAGCAAGAGTGAGAGAGAGTATGAGGGAGAGAGAGAGAATGAAAGAGAGAGCGTGAGATAGATAGATAGATAGAGAGAAAGAGTGTGTGTGTTCAATTCAAGTTCAAAATTCTTGCAGCAAAGTTTTGTAGATTTTGCGTTTTTTGTATTTGTTTTGTTTATTGAACCCCAGATGTTTAGGCAGTACTTAATGATACTGAGGGCTAGTGTTTTTACGACAGTGATTCTTGTTTCTGTAGGGATTTTGGCTTTTATGTGATTTAGGTATATCAAAGTACCCATTACTTTCCTGTAAAAGTAGTCAATATGTGTTTCAAAAGTCATATATCTGACTATGTATACTCCTAGACTTTTAACTGAGGTTCTTGGTTAATGTAGCAACTTCCGAATTCTGTAGTTGTATCTGAGGGGATTTTGGAAATGTTTCGACGGCTGCCTATAAAAATGAATTGTGTTTTCGGTTGATTCAGTTACAGACCATTTCTATCAAAGTAACCATTTGCATCCGTGAGAGTCTGTTTATTGTTTTCTATTTATTCGTTTAAATTGTTCACAAAGGCTGCGTGAAGAAATTGAGAGTCATCGGCGTACTGAATAAGACCTTTTATAGCCTAATATGGAGCCCTGTGGAACACCAAATGAGACTTGTTGTTTTAATGATAGATTTTCATGTATTTTGACAGACTGAGTTCTGGCAGATAGGTAATTTCGAAACCAATAGTTATCAATTCCGTGATTTCTTAGTTTGTTGAGAAGAATTTCATGGTTAATACTGTCAAAGGCCTTCGACAAATCACATAGAGTGAGCAAGTTTATTTAGTTATTGTCTATGTTGCTATTAATTTAATTTGCGAATTTTTAGTAATGTTGTTTCAGTGGATAGCTTACTTCTAAATCCAAGTTGTGTGTCAGATTGTTTGCTTCCAGGAATGCTGTTAATTGATTTGCGACTATTTTCTCAAGAACTTCCGACATTACTGGGAGTAGAGTAATGGGGCGGTAATTGTTTATCTCATGTCTATCTCCTGATTTGAAAATAGGTGTTATGAAGCCATGTGTCTAGAATGATGGATAAGTACCAGTTACTATGAATGAATTTATGATAACTGTCAGATAGTACGCTATTGCAAGTATACTATCCTTTCTGAATCGATGGACGATACCATCCGCTCCTACGGAGTTCGTTTCTCACAAGTGTTTTTTTGTTAGTATTGTTCTTTCTATTTCTACTGGTTGTGGTCTGAAAGTGTTTGCTGTGAGCTTTGTTGCCGTTGTGTTTTGTGGGAAAGTGAAGGCGGTTGTCTGTTATTTAAACGTTCTATATTGTTTCTGTAATTTATGCATATGTTTGTGTGATGCTTCCTCTTAGGCACTACTGTGTTTTCCAGTTTCCATGTTTCGCAAGAGTCGTCTCTACATACTCTGAACTTGTTTTTAAAATATTTTGCTTTTGTACACTTGATAACCGTTTTTACATTTATATCTTTTCTTGCTTATATTCAGCCTGAGGAGTTGCATCAAATCTATTTATTTTGAGAGCTTTGTGAGATTAACATTTCTTTAAATAGATTTTCGAGATATTCGGTTTTGTACTTGTTTCTGTTTAAGAAAACCTTTACGGTATCAGAGAACACACCGGATTCTATAAAAAGTTCTGAATTTATTTCTTTACCTCTTATAGTTACAGTGAAGCTTGAATAATATTCATGTGTCATCTTAGTTTTGAAGGCTTTGGCATTGGATATGTTGTCGAAATTACTAACGAGGGTCTTCAATATCCTCTTCGTTTGTATCTGCATGGCAGCTTGTGATATATAAGTACACTACCTTGGGACGGTCGGCACCTTGTAGGGGTTTTGGTGTATTGCGTTCCTCCCTTGTTTTCCTTTTTTGCTTTCTCGAGGTAACGGTGACGAAACCTTCCTCGTCTTGTTGTTGGGATTGATGTAATTCCACTCGTTCTACGAAGTTGTTGATGACGAGCGGTGGTGCTTGTGTAATAGGAGGAGTGGTAGAGGGGGCAGGAACTCCAGGCACGTGGTGATGTGTTGCATCTTCCCAGTTGCGGTTGGGTGGAAGTTTTTGCTTATTCCTCCTTTTACTGTTTCTAATGTAGATTCTTCTGGATGTCACTTGTGTAGAAGCTTCGTTCCTCATGCTAGTTGCTGATGTCTGTGCAAAGTTCCTGGGCAAACGCGTGTGTGGCACCGGGCGGGGTGCGGCTGGCGTGTCAGCAAGGTCGCGAGTCTGCTTGCACGGTGTGGGTGCGGATGGAGGGGACGGAGTGTCAGGGGAGGGTGGAGGTGGTGGGGGAGAGCTAAGAGATGCATTGGTTATGGATACTGCAATGGAAGGTTTCGAAGGGGGGGGGGGGAGAGGTTGTGTGTGTTTATCTTGTGGCGTGGAGGTAGAGGACATTCTGGCAGGGGGAGGGGGTGTAAAGGGGAAAGGTTCGTATGTAGACTAGCCATTACCCTGGCTGCCGTTGGGATGCCCATCACCAAGGGCGAGGGGACAGCTTTGACCCGCGCTGCCAAGGGGCCCGTTTCCTCAGGCGGAGATCCCGTTACCCTGGGAAGGGGGCACGATACCCTGGGTCAAGGGTCCCTTTTCACTCTGGGGATTAGAGCTCGGGCTAGTTGCTCGAGGAAGCACCGGGGAAGCCCCCTGGTTGGCCCCCGTATACCCGGGGAGGGTAGTTAGATTTCCCTCTGACTGTGCCGGACCACGGCGACGGAGAGGAGGCAAAAGGGGAGAGATAGATAGATAGATAGATAGATAGATAGATAGAGAGAGAGAGAGAGAGAATGAGAGAGGGAGAAGGAACGGGAGACAGAGAGAGAGGGAGAGGAAGAGAGCGAGAGAGCGAGACAGAGAGAGACAGAGAGAGAGATTTTTTTTTTTTCATCAATTTATTACGCTAATAAATCGACAGGCCTAGTACATTCATTAGTACATTATATTCGCGTCACGCTGGTATGTGCAGTGAGGCTGTACATGAAGGTAAATAAAATAATTAATAAACTTAAAATACAAAAATATATTTATCAAATCCTGGCTTCAGGGCAGCAAGTCTCTCACCGAGGGGCACTCGAGGCAGTAGTGGTGGCGTTGGGACGGCCACACAGCTTGCAGGTGGGGTAGTTGAGTACTTCTCCTGCCCCGGAGACCTGCCACAGTGGCCTGTACCCCAGTCGAAGCCGGGCAGACACTATATTGTGTCTGCGAACCATGAGTCCGTGGCGGCGACACCTCGAAGGAGGGAGTCGGAAGTGGTTGCAATGTTGTATTGATACGCACTGGGCGCGCTCAGCATCCATGCGGTGGAGAGCAGGGAGAAGAGTAGCAGGGTGTAGGTAGCAGGGAAGGGAGGGCGTGGCACCGTGAGGCAGCGGCAGTTCGCAGGCACCTTTAGCGAGGAGATCCACCCTGTCGTTGGCAGCTATACCCACATGAGAGGGAATCCCTAAAACTGCTGCGGGATCTGGTGGATGATTGAGCGATGTGAAGCAGGCTGTGGGGACGAGATGGCTTGAAGGGCAGACTGGGAGTCACACATCACAACTCGTCGCTGACAGATGAAGTTGACAGCCAGCAGGAGTGGCTGTAGCTCGCAGTACGTGGAGCTGGAAGAGTTAGGTAACCTGCGGCACACTAGCCTTCCTCTGGCAGGTCCACACTAGGAGAGTAGATGGCGCAGCCCGCGCTGCCATCTCGTTGCACGGACCCATCCACATAGATGTGATGCGCGGTAGGGATGGAGGAGGAGAGTGTGGCGATGTGCTCCAGAGCAAGTTATTTCTGGAGAGGCGGAAGGTCTGTCTTGGAGGTGGGCGTGAAGGTGACGTGAGGCTGAGGAAGGTGGAACACCCAATAATGTACCGCAGCACTTCATTCGGGATTTTTTCTAAAGGCTGTAAGGTGGTCTGAGAAAGCTGACTGAGGGCTAGAATGAGATAGTCTGTGACTGACCGGATGAATGCAATGTAGATGGTCTTAGCTAAGGGGATGGAGACACCGGCGGCATTGTTAGTAAGCCACTTGAAGGGTAGAAAGCGCCGTTCTAGAGGGTAGAGATCTTGGGTGATGGGATGGACGCGCTGCCGAGCAGGTCTGGCTGGAAAGATGTGCACTGGCGTTCCCAGGTACAGGTACTGTGTACAGGGTGGGACAACACTATGTCCCGCAGTGAATACAGGGAGTGTTCTGGGGCCCCGGGGAGAGAACACTCTTCTCTTATCTGGGGAGAGGACGAGGCCACAGGCGGAGGACGACTCATAGAAAGATTGAAGGAAGTGCTGAAGATCGGCAGCAGAGGTGGAATGTACACAAATGTCATCGGCGTAGCAGGTGACGGTTGTGCCGAAATTTCGGGAAGAAGAGTCAGCAAGCGATGCATCAGTACAATGAATAAAAAGGGATTTAAAACCCCACTCTGTGGAGTACCAAGTTCGTACTCCTTGTACACACGTCATCTTCATCCGCTCGTAGTAATGCAGTCATTAGGCACAAACTGCGAGTGTTCCTGTAGGTGGAGAGAGCCTCTTGAATATGAATGGGAAGATTGCGTGTCTGTGCCTGCTCAGACCAGGTATTTATCAGGTCCTGTTCATATTGGGCGGGGCCCCCTGCCGTGGAGAGCGCTTGGGGGTTTCCTCTTGATGACTCCACACTGGTCTGATGATTTATGCTATCAGTATACTTCCTCCAAGACTCAGTATGGACACACTGCTGAAGGTCAACGAGATCATCTCTGGACGCCTGGTACTGGTGGAGGAGAGCAGGCGTTGGTTGCCTCTGGAAAGCGCGGCCATCTTCCACAGCCTTCCTTTACGCCAGAAGAATACGTTGATCCAGCGTCCAGGCCTGGGTCGTGTCACGTAACAGGTGTAAAAGTTGTGTGTTGAGTCAACCAAGGAGGAGTAGAGTCTGTCTGGTGACTGGAAATCAAATGTTGATAGAAGGCTGGAGATGTAGGAGACATAGTTGGGGC
>NW_028234411.1:24805485-24815485 GCF_977035675.1 Penaeus japonicus
GGCTAACCAAAATAAAAAGATTAGATTAGATCTTTATTTACCACCCTGGCTAACTGCACAGGCATGGGCAAGCTTTGATACATTTATGTCGTCATGACATTGTTGCTAACATTGTATTACAAATTAAGGTAATAACATGATTATATTCTATAGTATATCAACGTGAATAGACATTAGATAAATGTTATAATAGGGTATCATATACCGAATTTCGGATATAGCATAATTACATCTTCTAGTACAGTTGATGTTATGAAATAATTACATAACTCTGCGTACCTCATGCTAGGTGGTCTGAAAGGTTGTATCATAAGCACTCTGAAATGTAATGTTCAAGTGTTCGTTTATACTCTTCGTTGCAAAGTCTGCATTTAGTTTTTTCTACATTGCATTCTGAACTGACCTGCCAATACATTCTGTATCCAAGTCTAATTCTTGCAGTCACAATATCACATTGTCTTGTTCTTGTCTTGTATGACCCATAAATGAATCTCTCCTGCGAGAACTGGTCAAAATGTTTTATGCTACAGCTTTCAGGTCTTTGAGAGTTTGTTAGCTCCATCAAGTCCTCCCTATTGGAGGTTCTTATTATGTGTGAGATCCTAGCAAGAGGTATGCCAAAGTCTATATCCACAATTTGCTTATCACATCCTGCCTTCGCTAAGCGATCAGCATGATCATGTTTGGCGATTCCAACATGCGATGGTATCCACACAAAATGTATAGCATGTCCCCGTTCCTTGGCGCGATGTACATTTATTCTTATATCATTTACGATATTTCCAGCACCTTTATCAAGGGTGTTCAGAGTCTGGAGAGCACTCTGCGAGTCGCAGAAAATTACTCCTGAGCCTTGAGTTAACAGAAAGTCTGTGGCTATGAGTATTCCTGCCAACTCAGTTTGCGTAGTGCTCGCCCAGTCATGAACCCTCCTACAATCTTGGTGCTGCAAAATATTGTTTTTATATACAACATAAGCACATCCTGCTCTACTTCCAGACAGTAGGGATCCATCAGTGTAACATTCATAGTCAATATTCAGAGTTTCAAGATGCTCATTAATGGTTGCAAGGGTGTGTTGCTTAAGTACAGCTGGTGTAACTGTGTCTTTTTTAGGGACATCAGTATAAAATACGTTCAATGTCGACATTTTCCATGGTGGAAGAGAACGTCCATATGGGAACCTACTCAAGGACATATTTAATTGGTGTATGGATTTGTATGTCGTTTGCAACCATGAATTTAAGGGCGACTCGGCACTGCTATGCAAAGATGAATTCACTATCTTATATTTAAGTTGCCTCTGGAACTCTGTATTATAGAAGGGTTCTTTAATTGCTTTGACACCAAAAATAGTATTGATGTATGATATTCTTTCGTAAATAGATGGCAAGTTGAGTTCCTTTCTCATGTTCACAATCCTCGTTGTTTTAGGAGCACCGAGAATGATCCTCATGGCTGCGTTCTGTACAATTTCTAGACAAGTTAACTCTGATTCCTTAAATGATACAAGGTGTAAGGCATGGTAATCTACGACTGACCGTATATATGATAAGTAAAAGAGTCTTGCAATGTTAACATTGACTCCATGTTCTCTGCCAACAAGAGTCTTGAGTGGCTTCAGCCGCTCCCACAGTCTTTTCTTTAAGTTCATAATGAGTTCTGTGGTCGTTAATAGTCACCCCGAGAGGATACTTGTATTTGTGGCAAAGATCTAGCTCAATGTCATCTATATGAAAGTTTGGCAGTGGGATTGTAAGAGGATTGAGTGCCTTGGTTTTTTCAACTGAGATTATCAAACCGCACTCAGTAGCTTTTGTGGACAGTACATTAAGAATTTTTTGCATTCTATCCTCGGATGAAGTTTTAATGCAGATGTCATCAGCATAACAAATAATGGAATCACTGCCCTCAAGTGGTATATTGCTTAATAGTCTGTGCATTAAAATATTAAATAGCATGGGGCTAAGTACGCCCCCCTGAGGTGTGCCAAGCTCAAACATTTTAGAGTATGTACTTTTGATTCCCCTGAAGAGAACATGAGCTGATCGGTTTGATAAATACATTTGAATCCACGTTAAAAGTTTACCTTGAATACCAAAGCTAGCCAGTTGCTCAAGGATGAGGTCTCTGTTTGCAATATCAAAGGCAGATTTAAGATCGAGAAATACAGTTTGCATGCCTTGCTGAGAATTTGTCAAGTACTCTGCAAAGCAGTGCTGAGTGCTACGTCCTGGGAGGAATCCATACAGTCTTGGAGTTAACTTGGCATGTATGCGATACATGAGTCTGCTCAAAATAACTCTCTCAAGTACCTTGCATAAACATGAGGTCAATGAGACGGGTCGGTATTTATCAGAGTTCGGTTTGGGTATGGGAATGATTAAGCTTTTAGTCCAGGAGCTTGTGAGTATTCGTTGGGATAAGCTTAGTCTGTAAAGATGTAAAAGTGGGTTACCTGGTACCTGAGCAATGAGCCGAAGTACACTATAAGTGATGCCATTCCCGCCTGGGGCAATCGCCTTACCCTTCCGAAGTGCATTATTTAATTCCCACTCAGTTATTTCGGCAAAGTCGGAGGGGTCAGTGGCAAAACAGGCTATGGCAATGTTAAAATTCCTATCTATTTTCGTGTTGTTAAGTTTATCTCTTATTCTCTGCGGAAGTGAGTTCAGCTGAGAGGTTCTGGCCCACTGATCTAGTAACAAATTGGCCTGTTCTAATGGGCTGTGGAACTGCGGAGTGGCGACAGCTTTACCTGACAACCTGCTGATTTTTCTCCATACCTCAGCTACAGAAGTTTGGTGGTTAATACTCTGCAGGAATTGCTCCCAATATTTACTGCGAATTTGAGCCTTTAATTCTCTGAATTCTTTATTAGCTCTGAGGAATCGTAAAAGATTTTCTGATGTCATGTCATCCCTATAACAATTAGCAAGCTCCTGAACTCGTTTATGCTCCCTACTTAAGATGGGGTCATTTATCCACTTTGGTGCGTAAGGGACTGGGGAAAATTTTTTCTTTGAGAGTTTTCTTGAGCAGACCCATGTATTGTAGTAGTCAGTGACAACTTTTATCAGGTCCTGAGAGTAATTTTCGACAGTGGTTACGACATAGGTACTATACCAGTCATAAACACGTGCCTTGAAGTGATGCTCAGTCCCGGTGGGATTGTAATTTTAGGTCTGGGTGCTTTGTGAGCTATGCTGTTGTCAACAGTATACTCTGTTAGGATTGCAAAGTGGTCACTGACTAACTCTCGAACCAGTGAAGTACAAACATTACCATGTACAAGATCTTTGCCAATTACATAATCTAACCTGCCACCTGCCAAATGAGTCTGTTTATCTGTGTCATATACAGTCATCGATCTTTTATTGACGAAATGTTTAAATTGCTCCCCATTGCTGTTACTCTGGTGATCACCAAATTGTGTGTGTCTAGCATTGAAATCTCCCATACATAATGTTCCTTGATTATGGAAATTGGGTAGAGAACTAGTCAGAAACTTTGAGCTCCTGGCATACACATTATATAATGAGAAGAACCCAGAGGCAGTCTTAATTCTCAAATGATGAAACTGCACGTCGGTGTTCCCGGACTGTTTTACTAGTTCATGTGGCAGTGTTAGCTTTACATAAGTCAACAAACCCGCCATGGCTGTATTTACATATGAGCAATACCCTTTGAGTTTAGGCGCTATTTTCATGTTAGTAGCAGCTGCAAACGGTTCTTGTACGCAGATTACATCGACATTGTTTTTACGAATATAAAACTCTAGGTCATTAAGCCTAGGCTTAATACTACGCATATTCCATGATATGAATTTGATTGTGCGTTTATCCATAAATGAAGAGTTTTTTTATTTGATAGTCTATACTTCATTCTGTAATATCCTCTGATGGTAACGCATTTTACTTTACTGAAAGCACACATATACATTGCTGTATAACCATACTTCTCCTCACATAGGACAGACCTTAATTTAAAAGTACAATTAACCATTTAAACTATTAATTCTTAGCTTTTTTCTGCTTCGTAGCTCAATCCCTTCAATTGATGTGTTGAGGACATTCGGGGGACCGGAAGCCTTATCAGGGTCCGTGTCACGTAGTTCCTGACACTGTCCTCCCTCAGTATCAGCACGGGCTCCCTCACACTGACCACTATTAATGGAGGAATTGGTATCATGACACCGTGTGTCATCGCGGGTTTCTTTATCACTGATGGCAGTACTGGCCTCTCGACAGTGACAGTCCTTTTTCATTTTTTCCATATCTCGCTTCAGTGTCTCCATTTTACCAATCAAAATCAAGTTTTCTTCTTTGAGTGCTTGAAATGATTCCACTGGTTGTTCTGCACTGATATTTCCTTCCGTGGGTGTTTCCTCGGTGCGGCCTGCGGTCAACCATGGGTGAGGGTGAGGGTGAGGTGCCAGGGGAGGGGAGGGGGCTGGTACCAGGGGAGGGGAGGGGGCTGGCGCCAGGGGAGGGGATGGGGATGGCGCGTCCTCGCTGTGAGAGTCGGTGGGCTCGGCTGGTGCCAGGGGAGAGGAGGGGGCTGGTGCCAGGGGAGGGGAGGGGGCTGGTGCCAGGGGAGGGGAGGGGGGTGGCGCGTCCTCGCTGTCCTCGGAGGTTGCAATTGGGGTGGAGAATGTGAGGCCCGGAAATCGCTCTGTGAAGAACATCATCATCTCGTTGACCTTCTTCACCAGTTCTGCGACCGTGGCATGCAGATCGGAACCCTCAGCACCCCTACTCCCCGGCAACCGCGGGAAGTCTCGGCTGCTGGTGACGTCATGGCGGGCACGGTCAGCCACTCCCCCGGCACGCTGGTCGCTGATTGGGCTGGGAGGCGTCGGCTGGTCTCTCACTAACTCCACAGGGGGAGGCGGGAGAGGTGCCAGGCCAGGGAGGGCGGTGCACCCCCTGTGCCAGGCCGTCACCCCCGTCTTCTTACATCTGTAGCATGATGGGATGAAAGCAGGGACAGCTGTGGCTCCCTCTGCCTCTACAATATTGCGAGGACACTTATTAGCATTGTGCTGTTCACCACATACTGCACAGCGTACCTTATCTTTGCAGTATTTAGCTACATGGCCACTTCCCATACAGTTGAAGCAAATGACAGGGGATGCCCTCCACGGGCGCACGTGGCTGGTGGGCAAGTATTTTCCAAAAAAATTGTATGTACTGGGAGGTGGTTGCTCTCCTTTCCATACTATGCGAATACGGTTGAGTGGCTGGCCATCTTTATACACTCTGATGGCTTTGTGAACTCCCTCGAGCGCATATGCATTCTCAAGGGCGAGCTCCTTGTTATAATGTGTGACGAGGTATTCGTCATATTTCTCTTTCTTTTTTGGCTCATCACATGATTTAAAGGTAATTCCTCCAATTTGACCGCCAATGAGCAGATCAATATAGGTCTGTTGATGACGGGCAATATAGATATATGGCGAGGAGAGAGTGTCTCCTCGCACGAGGTCAAGGGGTGTTTCCCCTTGGGACGGAGCGTTGTTGCCAACGCATTCCAGCCATTTCATTTTCTCAGAATTCGTTGTGCCTTCGGGAAAGGCGAGACGAACATATTTTGTGCGTGGTGCAAGTGTTGTCTTGATAACATTTTCATGTTTCTTCTTCTTCCTGGGTTTACGGCTTACTAAAGTAAAGTCGGCATCATCATCTTCATCAGTACCTTCTACATGGGTATCGGTAGTACTGACATCAGTGGCTGCAGCAATTGCTGCAGTACTTGCTTCTTCCATGGGTATGCATGTATCAGCTGTGGTGCTGTGCTCAGCGTTGGGAGGGGAGGGAGAGGTGGCCACCAAGGCTTCTCCCTCCTCAATGTTTACATTGCGGCTGTCCCCCATGGTGGGGGTAACCGCGGCGCCTGGCTCGCTCGCTGCGTGACAGGTGAATTATGGCTCAGGGCACAACAGGGCACTCAGTTCTAACGGTCTCTGTAGCTGTACTGGCACTCGCAGGATAGATTCCTTCAAATACCTTGGCATACAGTACATAGTTCTACTCTTTTCACAGCACTGGATTCATGGACAATCACTTTCGATGGACAAGAGCGCCCAACATTCGTGCACACTTTAGTAACTGAAATCACGCACACAAAGCCCGTAGATTTAACCCACGGTTTAATTTAATTTAATTTAACCCACGGTTTAACCCACGGTTGAGGGTGCTCTCCTGATTTGCATACAAACTTATCAAAGCAAATCATAATTGAATATCAAAGTAAATCATAGTTGATATCAAAGTTCATAAAGAAATGAGCGACATTTAAGGTTATCATCAACATGGTTACCATCTGTCTGAATTTATTCTATTGATAATTGTTATCCGAGAGATTTCCTTATTCAATATACACACTCAGTGTGTGTTGATTAATTTATTCATAGAAGTAAATTTCATTTCATTTACCTTTATAAATATTTTGTGTCTGGATTTATTCCACCTACTTAAAAAAATAACCAATGCGACAATTCGTAAGGCCTTCATCTAGTACAAACGCATTACATGGCTATTCAGTTCAAGAGTTTATTTTTCTTATATTTATTCGCCGTGATATACTTTTTATTGGTCACTATACCTTAGAGCACATATGATGAGTCATGCATTATTCCTTAACTAGTATGCTTCATTGTATTTAATTTTATTGTTTATGCCGAAGACGTATTTAAAGAGTAAGAAATGGAAAACTGGAGAGAAAAAAAACAAAAAAAACTGCAGGACGGATGCTCTATTTGATTATGATGATGATGACGCTATTGATTATGATAATTCTGTGCTGATAGTCATCATCATCATTATGATCATCATAAATGTTATCATCATCATCTCCAATACCATCACACCATCACCATCACCATCCTCCTCCTCCTCATCATCATCATCATCGTCATCATCATCAGTATCATTCTTATTACCATTACCATTGTCATCATTAATGTTGCTATTCTTGTTGCTATCCGGAGCCGCGACTGGCTGGTAGGTGCCATGTCGCAAGCAAAGGCAAGCGGAGAAGCACCAGTGTTCCCGCGCCGGTCTGTCCTTCTTCCCTGGTGACCAAAGAGACTTCTTACTCCGCGTCGGTCTGTCCTTCTTCCCTGGTGACCAAAGGGACTTCTTACTCCGAGCGCCTCTCGCCGCTCTGCCTTCGTCATTGGCAGCTGGGCTCTGTGTCGAGTTGAAGGAACAGGCTGATAGTTCCTTCCTTGAAGACCTCTCTCTCTCTCTCTCTTTCTCTCTCTCTTGCTCTCTCTCTCTCTTTCTCTCTTTCTCTCTCTCTCTCTCTCTCTATCTATCTATCTATCTTTCTTTCTCTCTCTCTCTATCTATCTATCTATCTTTCTTGCTCTCTCTCTCTCTCTCTCTCTCTCTCTCTTTCTCTCTCTGAGTCTAACTGCCGTGGTGATCGGACGTGTTTTTGCCTCCTCTCCGCCGCAGCCCCGCAACTCAGCAAACCATGCCTTCTCATGGTCCCGCAGTGTCAGAGGGTAATCTGACCCCTCCCCCAGGGTTTGAGGGGGCCAACCTGGGGGCTTCCCTGGTGCTTCCTCGGGGAGCTAGCCCGAGCCCTCTTCCCCAGGGTGAAAGGGAACCCCTGGCCCAGGGTAATGTGCCCCCCTCCCAGGGTACCGGGACCTCAGCCCTAGGATATGGGCCCCCTGGCAGCGTGGGTCAGAGCTGCCCCCCCGCCCACGAGAATGGGCACCCCCATGGCAGTCAGGGTCAAGGCTGCCCCCAGGCCCAGGGTGAGGGGTATTTTTTCAGCAACATCACCAGCAATGACAACAGAGCAAACAACCATACAGAAAACAGGAAATCAATATATCAGTGCGGCAGTGTTACAATAGTGCTTAACACAATTTTGTGCTTCATTGCAACAAAAAGGCCGTGGCCAAGGTCTGTCCTCAGTGATCAAATCAGAAAATACTACAGACCGTCTGAAATCGAAGAGGCCCATGACATTGCCATCAACCTATCAGACTCTAGAAAACCTAGAAATACGACACGGGACACTAAACGGATGACGAACATTATCGTGCATACTATGCTTGATCAATGTGTTGAAAATCCAAATATTGTGTTCGTAACAACAACGACGGACACCCCCCCCAACAGACTGGTCGCCACCAAAGAAACCAGGTATTTCAACAACTTTTGTAAAATTCTTCCAAAAGTGTACAGACCAGGGAACACAGACCTACAGTGGGCCCTCTTACACAGACCAAAATCTGATGGAAAACAAGATCGACCTGCTGATCGGAATGTTTTCTGAACAGCAGGCATCTTTAAATAGAATCATAGGGCAAGGTGCAATATGTCCCTCCCCCAACCTCCCATCTCCCACCCATGGGCAGAATGCATACGAAACATTTCCGTTTGCATCTCCTCCCCCTACCTCCACCCCGATACCCACGACCAGCAATCCTTCCCACCCGATACCCTCCTCTCTCTCCCTGCCTGGACCTCCCCACCCGTTATCCTCCCTCCCCCTGCCTACGGTCAGCCAGCCGCCTCGTGCCCTTGCTGACTCGCCGGTCCCCAACTCTGCTGAGCCATCTACGCGCCCCACCATCGACGCTCCCAGCCAGCAGACCCCCGCCCCTACAGGAGACATACCCGCCTCCCCGAAGCATGATTCAACCACGAACTCTCTATCCGTCAGACCGAAAACAGGTATGCAGAATAAGACCAGGCATGAAGCTTCTACACAGGTATCCCCTAAACGAAGCTCCAAAAAGAAACAAAAGAAGAACAAGCAAGAGCAACTCGATCCCAACCGCCACTGGGAGGAAACAGCTCAGCAGCAGGTGGAAGGAGCTTCCGCCCCCCCCTCCTGCCCCCCCGCCTCCAGCAGGGCACTCAGTCATAATCAATAATTATGCTGAGAAAACAAGAGTCAATCACGAAACAACGAAACAAGCACAATCCACCCAAGACGACGATGACGAAGGTTATGTCAAGGTCGTATCAAGGAACAACAAAAGAAAAGCAAGAGAAGAACAAACTCCAAAGCCGCTAAAAGGAGCAGACCGACCTGACACAGTGTACCTCTATATTACCAGCTGTCATCCAGACACAAATGAAGAGGACATTGAAAATCACCTCTGTGAACAATTCGAAAACATAACAAGTGTAAAAGCACACCGCACCAAGATGACCCATGATTACTACACCAGTTTTACAGTGTCAGTAAGAGGAAAGGACATAAAGCCAGATATTTTCATAAACTCAGACGCTTTCCCCGCAAATGTGAAAGTGTTCTTAAATAAAAACAAGTACAAGAACGACCAGAACGTTTGACCAGGCATCGCCGTCAGCAATGCCTGTGACAAGATCGCACGAGGTCATAAAAATAGACCACATTAACGCACAATCTCTCCTCGGGCACTTTGACGAAATTAAAATGCTAATTGAGGAGAGAAACATAGACATTATGTGCATCAGTGAAACATGGCTCCACCAGGAAATGGTTAGTAATTTCATAACTGTTCCAAATTTCAATATCTATAGATGCGATGTAGGGCGTGGAGGAGGAGTATGTATGTATGTACGGGATAACCTGAAATCAACCATGATATCTCCTACAGCAGTTAATAATACTGCCGTAGAAGATGTCTGGGTTACCGTACAGAGCAACATGCTTCCTTCCATTATTATTGGCGTAGTCTATAGGCATCCTCATGCAACTTTAGAATCTTTTGAATACTTAGAACAAATCTTTAGAGAAATGTCATTGAAAAATAAACCATTCTTTATCTTAGGTGATTTAAATGATGATTTGACTAAATCTAATGCTAAATTAGCTAAGATAATAAAGAAAAACAAACTAGAACAAATTATAGATAAACCTACACGTATTACAGAAAACACCTCATCCTTATTAGATGTAATAATAACTAACAGGTCAGACATTATCCATCATACGGATGTCATCCCGTGTCATATTGCTGACCATGAACTTCTCACACTCACAT
>NW_028234411.1:24837985-24840761 GCF_977035675.1 Penaeus japonicus
CCAGCCACTCAAGCGGCTTGGCGCTTGCGCCCTGGCCTTTAGTCTCCTCTATTTCTCGTCTTTATATAAGAGTGTATGGAGGAGCAACGGGTGGATTGGTTCGCCCGATGCAGCTTCCCTGCTGACGCGGCCGTGGCGAGGACTGACTCACATCCCCGTGGGTGGGAAGGGGCATTGCTGGATATTAGAGCTGTGAGGTCAGCGAATAACCCTTCATAGAGCCTCGCACCATTTTCTATCTCAACCTGCTTCGCTGCTCTGATTCGGACTGTAAATCTCGTGCAACAACGATCGATGGTCGTTAGCTATTCTGTTGTGGAGTACAGAATTCATCGTTTAAAGAGTATGATTGTAGTCTTAACTACTTTTTTTTTTAATCAGAATTGATCGTTCGTCACAAGCATGGTACTTTTATCAAATCGCGATACAAGTTTCCCTGCCCAAGCAAGAGCTAGAGGAAGGGAGGGCGGCGGGGGGAGCGGGACAGGGAGGGTGGAGTCAGCGCTATTGGAAACATGTGTTCACGCTTAACACTAATATTCTCGGTTTGATGCAACAAGTCGTTACGACAGTATGTGCGTGTTTTTTTTTTGTTTTTTTTTTCTTTTCTTTTCTTTTCTTTTTTCTTTAAACAAAACAAAATACTGTCACCCGCTGTGTATCTGAGTGTGAGTGCGCACGCTGTGCGAAAGGGTGTGAAATTTTTGCTCATTTTTGATATGCGTCGCCAATAATAATTCTGATGATAACTACAGTAATGATAGTAACAATAACAACAATAATGATAGTAATAGGGATATGGATAATAATGGAGGAAGGGAAGGAGGGAAGGAGGGAGAGAGGGAGATAGGGAGAAAGTAAGAAAGGGAGGGAGAAAGGGAGAGAGGAAGAGAGGGAGAAAGGAAGGGAGGGAAGGACGGAAGGAGGGAGGGAAGGAGGGAGGAAGGGAAGGAGAGAGGAGGGAGGGAAGGACGGAAGGAGGGAGGGAAGGAGAGAGGGAGGGAGGGAGGGAAGGACATCATCATCATCATCACCATCATGCTTTCCGTCATCATTCCCCTTCCCTCTCCCTCTCCCCTTCTTCTCCCTTCCTCTTTCACCCTTCACCTCCCTCTCTCCTTTCCCCTTCTCTCTCCCTCTACCTCATCCCTCTCCCCTTTCTCACCTACTCTCTCTCCCCTTTCTCCCTCCTCCTCGCACTTTCACCTTCGTCTCACCATTTCTCTTACTCTTCCCTCCCACTCCCTCCCCTTCTTCCCTCTCTCTCTCTCTCTTTCCTCTCCCTCTCCCCCTTTCCATCTCCCCTCTCTCTCTCTCTCTTTCCTCTCCCTCTCCCCCTTTCCATCTTCCCTCTCTCTCTCCCCTTTCCCCTTCCTCCTCCCCTTCCTCATCTCTCTCTCTCTCTTCACCTTATCTCTCCCCCTCTTTTTTTTCCTCCACCCCCCTTATTTTCCTCTCCTTCCCTCCCCTCCCCTTTCCTCCATCTTCTCCTTCCTTTCGTTTACAAAAGTAAGCAAAAAATAAACAAACCTTACAGAATATGATGACACAATTCGTGAATACAAGGTCAAAATTTCTCAAGACAAGAATGGCGTCAAAAGAAGGAGGGGGAGGGGGAAGGATGAAAGAGGGTAAAAACGGTGGAGAGTGGGAAAGGGGGAAACGGATGAAGATGGAATGGACGCGAAAATGCGGAAAGGGGAGGGGGGGAGAGGCGAGGGGGATAGAGTGAGGGAAGGGGGGATAAGGGAAGAGGGGAAGGGGAGAGGGATGGAGAGAGTGGGGAAAGTGAAGAGGAAAGTGGGGTTAGGAAGGAGATTGTAAGGGAAAGGAAGAGCGGAAAGAGAGAGGGGAAAGGGATAGGGGAATAGGGTAAGGGAGGGGAAGGGGGAGAGGAAAGGAGAGAGGAAGGAGGAGAGGGAAAGAGGAGAGGGAGAGGGAAAGAGGAGGGGGAGAGGGAAAGAGGAGGGGGGAAGAGGGAAAGAGGAGGGGGAGAGGGAGGAAATGAGGAATTAGGGGATGAAGGCAAGAGGCGAAGGAGAAGGGGAGAGGGAAAGAGGAGGAAGGGGAGAGGGAGAGAGGGAAAGAGGAGGGGGAGTGGGAAAGAGAAAGGAGGGGGGAGTGGGAAGGAATGTGGAGGGGTGTGGGAAAGAGGAGGGGGAGAGGGAAGATGGAATGGAAGGGTGGAGGAAAAGAGGAGAGGTGGAAGGTGGAGGAAAAGAGGAGAGGGAGAGTGAAATTTACATACATACATATATATATATATATATTGTTATTTTTAATCCTTTTTATTAGATTTAGATTTATATATAAATATATATATATATATTTATATTTGATATAGATGTATGTATATTAGACATTTTTATTTTATCAGATATATTGTATTATATATATTTATAGATATATATCTATATATAGATATATAGATTTATATTCAGTAAATTTTATCTACAATTCATACAGTCCATTCATAGATACATTTATAAATAATGCATACATAATGACACTAAATCACATATAACATACTTACATGCATTAATACATAAAAACACTCAAAACACATTCAAATTACTAAATACTTCATACATCACACAATCACACACACAACACTACACACACTCATACATCCACCCCATGACCTATCCCTCACACACCACAGCCAATCATAGACCTTTTCTTCCTCCCGCCCCCCCCCCCCCATCCGTCCCAGTGCCTCCCTGGCACAGAAGCTTGCTAGCAGAGCTCCGCAGGCCATGGGTCAGTCCCGCGCAAG
>NW_028234411.1:24843361-24845861 GCF_977035675.1 Penaeus japonicus
CTCCTCTCTTCTTGGTCTCAGGTTCTCTCTTTTCCTCCTCAATATCTCAATATTACAAAAATCTCTTGTCCTCTCCCCCCACCCCCTCCCCCTCCCCCCCTCCTCCCCCCATCTCTCCCTTCCCCCCCCCATCTTCCCTCTCTCCCCCCCTCCCCCTTTCTCTCTTTGAGGCGTCAGTCCCTCCCTTCTCTGCATTTGCTGCCCCCCCCCCCCATTTTTTTCCTTTTCTCTCACTCACCCACTCCCTTTCTTCCCTTCCCTTCCTCTCTCTCTCTCACTCACTCCCTTTCTCCTCTTTCCTTCCTTTCTCTCGCTCACTCACTCTCTTTCTCCTCTTTCCTTCCTTTCTCTCGCTCACTCACTCTCTTTCTCCTCTTTCCTTCCTTTCTCTCGCTCACTCACTCTCTTTCTCCTCTCTCCTTCCTTCCCTCACTCACTCATTCCCTTTCTCTTACTTTATCTGTGTTGGCCTTTATTCCCTTACTTTGCTCTCCTATATTACTTATACTCTCTTCTATACTACTTATACTCTCTCCTGACTCTTCTCCATGGTTTTTCCTTTGTTACCATCTCTTATTTCTCCTGTTTTATTGAATCTATAATGTTCCCTTGACTGCACATCAATTTCAGGACATGTTTTAGGATAGCAATTAGCTTTGAAATTATACCTAAAAAGGAACATGACTTGTGTGTATATATAAAAATTATATCACACTCACGGCACTTCATGCTTTGTAGATTAGCCTTTCTCTGTCACCTTTTTCGAAACCGGAGAAACCATTAGAATTGAAATCGTGTTTATTTCTTTTATGGAAAAATCTGATACTACTCTTTGTAAACTTTTTTTTTTTTCTTTCATAAGGTCAAAATTTCCTTTTCCTAAAAGAATATGTGAAATAAACACGTAAACCCAGAATTTATTTTGCATTAAACATTGACTACAAACATTCACCATTTGACAAACCCTTTCTTTAGATTTGCTTAGAGATTTTTTTAGTCTATGTAAGACAAATTGCTTTGGCCAGAAAGTACCTAAGTACCGGTAAGTTGAAAAAAAGCGCTTTGGTCAAAACTCCTAGCCCCCCCCCCAAAAAAAAAAAAAAAAAAAAACACAAAAGAAAATCTGAAAATACAATTCATGACCTCGATTGTGATCCCCTGGGAAGGTTATGGCTTAAACTCGAGACAATGAGCATTAATTTGGAAGCTCGAGATGCTCTTTTCTAAAGATACCATACGGCCGCTTCGCGCCCAAACGCCGATCAGATCACGACTTGAGATCATGTGAGATTCTTGAATAGTAAGTTAATCCATGTGTAGGATTGAGATTCTTGGGCTTTGGTCAATTCTTCTGTAATAAGAGGAAAATCCATGTGTATGAGTTGAAGAATTGATGGCTAATGTAAGTCTTTATGTACGAATGGTCTTTTACTAAGTTGAGAATTCATGGGATGGTATATGTTTTTCTATTATGTAGCTTTCACAGAGAGAAATGGCGGATTTATTTTGCTCTACTAAGTTCTTAATCAGCCTTCAGTAGTCACGGGAGGATAGATGCGAAAACACTGTAATCATGGATAAGCCAATGGAGGGGTAGCCTTTCGATTTGTGGTGTCAGATACGTGTAGCCTTCCGTAAACAGGTGGAAGAGTGTCACGTTATAGAGCCGGGTAGAGAGAAGCTGCTGCATATTATAGGACCTTCAATAAAATAATATTTAATGTTAAGTAATTGCTTATGTAATGTGTAATATCTTGGAATAACTAAGGAGGGGATGTAAAGTGTCCTAATGAATTCATAGACCTTGAACAAACCTGGGAACAATTATTTTGAAAACAAAGTTGAAAAACTGCATAGAATGCTGTGTAAAAAAGAGGCAGTTTTAGTGTTATTGTTTGACTGATTATATAGTGTTTTTTAGTTTTACTGATTAGGAGCAAAATATTAAATTTGAGTATGACCCCCCCCCCCCCCTTTCGTATTTCTCCGAGCGCGCATCTGTCGAAGCGAACTTCTAAGATATAGAACCTTTGAAACTAAAGATGTGTGATGTTATTTTATTTCTAGTGATCAGATGCAAAAGATGTTTGCACAGTTGCTAGCAGTGCTTAGTACTCAGTTGTCCACATTTGCGACGGCGTCTTGTTGTCTGATAATTAAAAGCTACAATAACAGCTAGGATATAAGAGATAGAGACCTTTTATGTGGGTATTAGATCACCGACGCTCTTATAGCGTGCTTTCTCGTGTTTTTGTTTTTTTTTTAATGTGGATGAATCTTTAGGTCCAGATCGGTGATTACTCATGTAGCAGTTCTCCACTTGTTAATGATGTTTGAGCACGGAAAACGCTCTCTAAAAGTATGATACTCTCGCGCTAAAGTGAAGAAGGGTCCAATTTGTCCTGTAGATTTGCAATATATAAGATAATAGCTTGAAGTTATTACTTTACGTGTGAGCATTAAGAATGAGGATGAATATTTTTTAATGTAGGGATTTTAT
>NW_028234411.1:24848443-24850943 GCF_977035675.1 Penaeus japonicus
TATATATGTATATATATATATTTATATATATATATATATATATATATATATAATATACATACAAATATATATATATATAATATATTATGTATATATATATATCTATATATATCTATATATATTATATATATATATACATAACTACCATATATATATATATATTAATATATATATGATATATTTATATATATTTATGTATTAATACATCATACAGAACATATATATATATATATACATATATATATGTATATATATATATATATATATATATATATATATATATATATTTATTTATCTATTTATAAATAAGACAGAATACGCGCAATGACGTAACACTTGCAGCTGGACGAGGAAAAGGCTGATCACCTATTACCAAATGATGATTCACATAATTATGCCTAAGGAATTCATCGTCAATGCGCCATCGTCAATCTTGTTGCTTCCCTGATGATGTATGCAAAAACTTGACCTCAAATAAGCACCGGGTTAAATCTACGGACTTTACGCGTATGTTTTTACTTACTTATTTGCACTCACAGTACGCATCGTGACCTCATATGGAGAGGTTGTATAGTGCCCGTGCTCCGTAACTATTCCTAATACACGGAACTCTAGTGCCATATACGAGGGGCTCGAAGAATGTGTAAAGTGTGCACGAATGTTGGGCGCTCTTGTCCATCGAAAGTGATTGTCCATGAATCCAGTGCTGTGAAAAGAGTAGAACTATGTACTGTACGCCAAGGTATTTGAAGGAATCTATCCTGCGAGTGCCAGTACAGCTACAAGAGAACCGTTTTAGAAAACTGAGTGCCCTGTTGTGCTCTGAGCCATAATTCACCTGTCACGCAGCGAGCGAGCCAAGCGCCGCGGTTACCCCCACCGTGGGGGACAACCGCAATGTAAACATTGAGGAGGGAGTAGCCTTGGTGGCCACCTCTCCCTCCCCTCCCAACGCTGAGCACAGCGCCACAGCTGATAACCTCATACCCATGGATGAAGCAAGCACTGCAGCAATTGCTGCAGCCACTGATGTCAGTACTACCGATACCCATGTGGAAGGTACTGATGAAGATGATGATACCGGCTTTACTTTAGTAAGCCATAAACCCAAGAAGAAGAAGGAAGAAATATGAAAATGTTTATCAAGCCTACAACCTTTTGCACCAAGAACAAAATATGTTCGTCTTCGCCCTTCCCTAAAGGCACAACGGATAATAAGCGAAAAATCATAATGGTGGAATTTGCGTTGGTAACATCGCTCCGTCCACAGGGGAAACACCCCTTTGACCTCGGGCGAGGAGACAGCTCTTCCTCCCCTCCGCCTTTATATCTATGTTGCCGTCATCCAACAGACCTTTTGATCTGTCATTGGAGGTCAAATTGGAGGATTGCCTTCAAAATATTGTGATGAACCCAAAGAAGAGAAGAGGAAATATGAACGAATAACCTGCCGTCACATACTACGACAGGAGCTCGCCCTTGAAAATGCCACACATGCACTAGAGGGAGTTTAGTTCACAAGGCCATCAGAGTTGTATAAGATGGGCCAGCCTCTCAAATTGCATCCGAATAGTAGGGAAAGGAGAGCAAACCACCATCCCAGTACATACATTTTTTTCGGAAAATTCCTATTGCCACCAGCCAGTGCGTCCGTGGAATGCATCCTGTCTTTGCCTTCAATTGCATGGGAATTGGTCATGTAATTAAATATAAGGTACGTTGTGCAGTATGTGTTTAACAGCATAATGCTAATAAGGCACGTGTGACTGCCTGGCACTGGGGGGTATACCGCCCTCCCTGACCTGGCCCTTCCCCCGCCTCCCCCTGTGACATCGGCTCGGGAGTTAGTGATAGACCAGCCGACGCCTCCCGCCCAATGCAGCGACCAGCTTTGCGGGGGTGCGGCGACAAGTTGCCCGCCATGCGTCAAACCAGCAGCCGAGACTTTTTCCCGCGGTTTTGCCGGGGAGTAGGGGTGAAGAGGGTTCCGATCGATGCCACGGTCGCAGAATGGTGAAGAAGGTTTCAACGAGATGATGATGTTCTTCACAGAGGGATTTCCGGGCCTCAAATTCTCCACCCCAATTGCAACTCCGAGGGGATAGCGAGGGGACGAGCCATCCCCCCTCCCCAACCCTGGCAACAGCCCCCCCTCCTTTCTCCCCTGGCACAGCCCCCTCCTCTCCCCTGGCACCAGCCGAGCCACGACTCACAGCGAGGACGCGTCATCCCCATCCCTCCCTGGCACCAGCCGGAGCCCACCGACCCTCACCCTTCACCACGGTTGGACCGCAGGCGGCACCGGGGAATCCCGTTAGGCGCGCGTGTACTGTGACGTTAGTGGTGACGTCACAACAAACGAAGGAAATGTGTGCAGAAAAACTAAAAGAACAAAACTTAAGTTGATTGGTGAATTCGAGACACTGAAGCGAGATATAGAAAAATGAAAAAAGGACTTGCCAATTGTGAGAGGTCAGTACTGCCATCAGTGATACAGAAT
>NW_028234411.1:24855943-24865943 GCF_977035675.1 Penaeus japonicus
TTCTCTCTCTCTCTCTCTCTCTCTCTCACTCTCTCTCTCTTGTTATGAGAAAAAGAACTAGTGTTAGGAAATTTCTCTCTCTCTCTCTCTCTCTCTCTCTCATTCTCTCTCTCTATCTCTCATTCTCTCTTTTTCTTTCTCTCTCTTCTTCCCTCACTATATCATTCTATCTCATTCTTTCTCATTCTCTCTATTATTCTCTCTCTCTCTCTCTCTCTCTCTCTCTCTCTCTCTCTCTCTATTTCTCTCTCTCTCTTCCTCTTTCTCTCTCTCTCTCTCGCTCTATCTCTCTTTTTCTCTCTCTCTATATATATATATAAGTTTCTTTCTTGTCTCGACCTCCGTCAAGGGTATCATCAAATCCCTTTGGCAAAGCTTACCGTGTGCGATTTGCAGGCATTTTTAGAGCAAGTTCATTAAGGGGTTTGCGGGCATAACGAGACCATTAGTTGACTTGACCAGAGAGATTCGGTCTGCTGATAATAAGTGTAAATTCAAGTGGAACCCTAAGGCAAAGGAAGCATTTGAGTTTTTAAAAATGACACTGAGTGAGGACAGTGTTAAGGACTCCAGACAAATCGTCCTATTATCCAGGGTTACCACGTGGAAGTTCATTCAGACTATAAACCTTTGCGATGTTTGTTCACGAATAAGGAGGGATCAGACCGGGTGGCCACGTGGCGGATGGCCATAGCTGATCATGACATTCACGTGGATTATAAACCTGGGAAGGATAACGTAGTAGCTGATGCGTTATCCCGCATTAGAGAGGCAGATGATTGAGGCGACGCTTGGGAGTTACGGAGAGGCGACCACGTGGACTCTGGCCCTCTTTCCCTTCAGTAGAAACCGCTTACATTTATCCATGAAGATGATGTATGTTGTAATCAAGATGGTTGTTGAGTGTAGGTTGACTGTTGAGGTCCTGACACGACACTTACTAGCTGTCACTGGTGAGAGATAACACGGAAGAATCAGTAGTGTGTAACTCGTGGGTTACGGTTGCTGGTTTATAAATTGTATTGTTATTTTTCTGTATTTTCTTAGTTTATTTTTGAGCAAGGGCTAAATCAGGAAATTATTTTGAAAGGTTAGGATCTTATTAGAAATATCATTTCATTTGGACTGAAGAGAAAATAACTAGATTATGTTATATTTACCAGCTGTGGTATATCTGGCCTGAACTAGTTTTTCACGCGTGGTCCATGAATTTCATTACTTTTCATTCCTCTAAAATTCTATCATGTAATAAAGTAACAATTACATATGTATTTACAAATTCAACCTCCACTTGATCTCAAATTTATCTAAATGGGAAAGTCTAAGCTTGGATAAGATCAGAGAAGTTCCTGTATATCAAAGTGTGACTGTCTAATCAAAATAATCTGATCGAACTGCTGACTATTCCAACTAGAATTAATATGGTCATCAATGGGCTGAGATGAGTTGACTGACCTGCAAATCTTCGCCCTATGTAGTCCGGTTCAAGTCAACTAGGCACCCAATGTTCTTACTTTGTTTTTAGTTCTCGTTGACAAATATTAAATGCATCCTTTGAACACTTATGTAACTGATAAACATTAATGTATTTGTGCGCGCTCGAGTTCGTATGTAAGTGTACATTGCAGGACTTATAAAACTGCTGGGATTTTTTTCACTTAAAGAGAAAAAGTGTCTGTATGTTTTTCACTTGATAGGACTTTTCTCCCGGTAAACATTTTCGATTTTTTTTCCTCTCAAAAGCACTTAATATTCAGTGAATCATTACTCTTCTCTCTTTCAACTTATATATAAATCCAAGGGAAATATATTAATCCTAGAATGCATAATCCTTTTTCATTTTATTTCGTTTTCCTCTTCTAATCAGGAGGGGGAATGCAGGTGACATGGAGAAAAAGAGGGAGAAAAAGACTGGATCGAAAGAAATGGAAAAAGGCAAGAATGATCGAGAAGGAAAAAGGAAATGGAAGAAGGAGGAAGCGAAAGGATGAAAGATAAAGCAAGACATGAGTGAGGGAGATGAAGAACAGGGGAGAAAGAGACAAGGGAGAACAGCGTAGAAACGTAAGGAGGAATTGGGGAGGATATGGAGAAAGAGGGAGAGAAAGGAAGGCTGGAATGAGGGAGGTAAAAAGAAAGAGGGAGAAAAAAAAATGAAAAAAAAGAATGAGGGAGGAGATGGAGAACAAGGGAGAGAAGGGAAGGGAGGAACGAGGGAGGAGATAGAGAACGAAAAGGAAGAAACACATGGTAGGGAGAAAAGACAAAGAACGGATAATGGAGACAAAATAAACACAGGGAGATGATGAACGAGAGAGAGAAAAACAGGAATGAAGGAAGAGGAGATAGAGAAGGAGAAAGGAAGAAAGAAAGAATGAGAGAACACGAAAACGAGGACAAAAAGAGAAGGACAGGGAGAAGAGAAGAGGTGGAGAACGAAAGAGAAGAAAGAATACAAGAATCAGTGGAAAACAGAAAATACAGGAGAGAGAAAATGGGGGAAAATAAAAACAGAAGAAAGAGGTATAAAAAAACATACCTTGCAACAGGTATTTCCTCTTTAAGATTAAGGAAAAAATGCACGGGCAGTTATACAGGTTTTTAATATTTCTTATTTTAGAAATAATGAAACAAGAGACACAGTATTTTGCCATTTTATTTGCAATCTAAATATAATTCTCAAGTACAAGTTATTCATAATGTGATCCTTTACATGTTAAGAAGAGCAGCAAAATATAATTTCAAAAGATATACATTTCGTTTCTTTTATTATGAAGGAGACAATAAGAAAAGCTGGGAAATATTGCAGATCACAGAGAGTTATTGCATACGTGACTTGCATTTGCAATGGTCTTGTTTGTACTGAATACAATCTTGTAAGGGATCTATAATATTTTCATACTGGGTAACAACACCCTCTTACATTTATCATATACATGTAAAAGCATGTACCTTCAAAATCCTTTTTGTATAAAATCTCATTAAAATATTCATCCTCATTCTAATGCTCACACGTAAGTAATACTCAAGCTATTATCTTATATATCAAATCTAAATGGCTTTATCATATTTTTTTTAGCTCTAACACATACAGAGGAGCTGCTTAGAGTGACCTAAGATCATCCACATTAAAAAAAAAAACACGAAAAACAAAGGGAAAACCCACATAAAAAGGTACTACTAGTGTTTTGTAGCTTATAATAATCACAACAAAAATGTGACTATACTAAGCACTGCAACATCTATTTGCATTCACTAAAAAAATAACAAACAAAGGTTTTCTAGAGTAGAACAGATGCCAAGAAATAAAGGGGGGTGGGGTCATACAACAGAGGAGGAGGGAACAGTTTAAAAATTGTCTATGTGAGTCTGGACCAGCCTTCATACACTAGACATCATATCTTGCACTGTTCTCAAACTTAATCAGTAAAACTAAAAAACACTATATAATCAGTCAAACAATAACACTAAAACTGCCTCTTTTTTACACAGCATTCTATGCAGTTTTTCAACTTTGTTTTCAAAATAATTGTTCCAGGTTTGTTCAGGTCTATATAATTAGACACTTTCATCCCCTCCTTAGTTATTCCAAGATATTACACATTACATAAGCATTACTTAACATTAAATATTTTTTATTGAAGGTCCTATAATATGCAGCAGCTTCTCTCTACCGGCTCTATAAGTGACACTCTTCACCTGTTTACGGAAGGCTACACGTATCTGACACCACAAATCGAAAGGCTACCCCTCCATTGGCTCTCCCATGATTACAGTGTTCCATCTATCCTCCCGTGACTACTGAAGGCTGATAAGAACTTAGAGCAAACATAAATCGCCATTTCTCTCTTGAAAGCTACATAATAAAAAACATATACCATCCATGAATCTCAACTTAGTAAAAGACCATCGTACATAAAGACTTACATTAGCCATCAATCTCAACTCATACACATGGATTTCCTCTTATTACAAGAATTGACCAAAGCCAAGAATCTCAACTCCTACACATGGATTAATTACTCATTCAAGAATCTCCACTTGATCTCTAGTCGTGGATCTGATCGGCGTTGGCGAAGCGGACGTACTGGTATCTTGAGAAAAGAGCAGCTCGAAGCTCCAAGTAATGCTCATGGTCTCGAGTTTCTGCCATGACCTTCACCTGGGGGATCACAATCGAGGTCATGAATTGTATTTTCAGATTTTCTTTTGTGTTTTTTTTTTTTTTTTTTTTTTTGGGGGGGGGCGGCTAGGAGTTTTGACCAAAGCGCTTTTTTTCAACTTACCGGTACTTAGGTACTTTCTGGCCAAAGCAATTTGTCTTACATAGACTAAAAAAAATCTCTAAGCAAATCTAAAGAAAGGGTTTGTCAAATGGTGAATGTTTGTAGTCAATGTTTAATGCAAAATAAATTCTGGGTTTACGTGTTTATTTCACATATTCTTTTAGGAAAAAGAAATTTTGACCTTATGAAAGAAAAAATTCTAATGGTTTCTCCGGTTTCGAAAAAGGTGACAGAGAAGGGCTAATCTACAAAGCATGAAGTGCCGTGAGTGTGATATCATTTTTATATATACACACAAGTCATGTTCCTTTTTAGGTATAATTTCAAAGCTAATTGCTATCCTAAAACATGTCCTGAAATTGATGTGCAATAAACTGAAAATCCTTCTCTCTCTCTCTCTCTCTCTTTCTTTCTCTCTCTCTCTCTACTTATCCATTTATCTCTCTATTTATCTGACTATCTATCTATCTATCTATACACGCATATATACTATTTTCCAATCATACTCATTCTGTCACTAACATTTCTTTATCTCTCTCTCTCTCTCTCTCTCTCTCTCTCATTCTCCCCCCATCTTACACTCTCACTCTCACTCTATCTCTCTCTCTCTACTTATCAATTTATCTATCTATTTATCTAACTATCTATCTATCTATACACGTATATATATTATTTTTCAATCATACTCATCCTGTTACTAACATTTCTTTATCTCACTAATTCTCTGTCTCTGTCTCTCTCTCTCTCTCTCTCTCTCTCTCTCCATCTTATTCACTTTCCAACTCACTCACGCTTTCACTCTCACCTTCTCTTACACGCACATGCACCCTCCCACTCCCTTATCCACACACACTTCCCTCACACCCTTTGTCCACAACACACCACACTGCACACGGTGCCCAGAGAGTAGTAGTATGAGCCCGTATGCATATGCAAAGGCGTATACAAAACATACACTTATATGGACAGACCAAAAAGCTGTAACAGTAAATGCATACGTATCGTAACCGGGTACTGCTTTTCTGCACCGTTCTTTTGTACCTACACATGCTCAGTATAATTTTAATAGATAAAACGCAAAGACGTCTCCCACTGGTCTGCAAGAGAATATATTACACCGAAACCATCAAAGTAAAATCAAAGAACACAAAAATAAATAGTTAAAACAAACAAAGAAAAAGGAAAATACTACTTCCACGCGTTTTGCTTTTGTTTTCTTTAGGCACAAGCAACATAATGCATGCACAGCTACCAGAGTAGGCAAGTAAGGACAAGCGAACACAAAAAGCACACTCAGTCAGAAAACAAAACAGAAAAACACTACAAACGTGAACAGAAAGCAGCATACGGGATAGCGAGAGAAGAGCGCGCGAGCAAGAAGAGGTTGGGGGGAGTGAGTGGAGGGGAGGAGATGGGTGGACGGAAGAGCTATTCCCTGTGCGAGGCGTCCGCCGGCGTGACCGCTTGGCTGCCGAAGCGGAGGATCTTGTAGCGCTGGTAGAGAGCCGAGCGCAGTTCCTCAGAGTGGTCCCTGTCGCGCGTCTCACAGAGCACCTTCACCTGCGAGACACACCACCGCATGCTTCACCTACACACTCAAGCACCTTCGCCCTGGTTAGTTAGCTTAAGGGATGTCCTCCCCTAAAACCCTTTCCCTACTTCACTGTCCCTCCCCTTCCCGTCTCCTCCGTCTCTTTAAGCATCACAATTCTGGATTTTTTTTCCCTTATCACTAAAGAGGTCCTTCCCTTGGTGCTAGGGACCAATCAACTGTGCAAGGATGGGGTGGTCGCTATGCAATACGGATGGGAATTGAATAGTATTTTTTTTTCTATAAATATAATGAATATACTGAAGATTTTCCTTCTAGTGTGTAAACCGTTTGGAATGTGATTTTTATATGCAGATGTATTTCAACATGTATTTTATTTGCTACTCTCATCGTATTGTATAATGAACCTTCCCTCCTTGGATAATCTGAAGTTAATTTTATACATTTCCATAGGTTATTTAATTTTCATTATCATTATTTTATAATTCATTATGTAATGACTTGTAAATAAAATAATCACCCCAGTTGAACGTAAATGATTAGCACTTGATATATTATATATTATCAAAGCTACTATATATATATAAGTCACTGACACTCCAACTAAATACACACTCTGCAAGTATATACACTCTACATGTATATATTCATATATATATATATATATATATATATATATATATATATATATATATATATATATATATATATATATGTATATATATATATATGTATATATATTGTGAGAATATATTTTACTAAAGCCAAACCACACGGATGTCATGTATTTTAAGGTGTTTTGCAAGAGACTCCAGGAATAGATATATGTCTATGTATTTCTTTTACATAATAAAAAAATCTTCTTTCTCCCTATTCACATGTCACTATGTTTTGTACACTGTGCTAAGTTCCCAAAAAGTTAGATTTCTTCTATCGGTTTGGCAATTAGCGAGACTTTTAGAAACGGATAAATTTTGAGCTAGGTCTAATGAGTTTTCTCAGGGTGTCATAGACACAAAACAATAAAATCAGATTATTCTCTAAAAATAATTATGAATTCTAGAAGCCCCAAATACTGTACAATATTAGCTTGTTACTGTCACCCATATTTTCTAAGCTTTATCTACATTCTAAAATTCAGGTCACTCTGCCTTGCCAAATTACATAAGACAACTGATTGAGTATACATTATTTTGTGTGTGAAGTTAATCTAATCTATGGACTCAAATTTAGTTTTATACACTTTAAAACACTACAATAATTAGGAAGGAAGGTAAGAACTACTAACTTGTCATGAAAAAAAAACTCATGCTGGTCATACTTATTTATGGTCCTGTTTTGTGCTCATGACAGTCTACTCATAATTATGACTACGGTATATTCCAAACATCAAACCTCAAAAAAAAAGTAAAATAAATAATTGAAACATGCTATCCCTCCCCCGAGTGATACAATAATATGCATCAGTATTTTTTCCCCAAGCTAACTACTTGTTCTAAGTCTCACTCAGGCCCATGGCATGGTTGGAAATATTAGTTGAACATGTTAGTAGTGTCAAGTAAAGCCACACATGATACGTAGCCTGAAATTGCATTCACGGTCTTTCGGAGCAAAAATGATAAATAAATGTGGTAAGTTCATAAATAAATATCAGCAAAAACAAATCTAAGTTGATCAACAAATAAATGGATAAATAAAAAGAACATCAAAATCATGTGTGGCTCTACTGTAATCTCTGTTTTGAATACACAACACTGATGCAACACCATCAATGCTGTTATCACTGATTACAAAAAGAAAAAAATAATAACAACAAAGGGGGAAATGAAGAATAAGCTTGAAGCACTTCATCACAAAACTAAGAAGATTCTTAGTAATGTAGAGACACGAGAAACATAAGAAGGTCGTGGGAGGGAGAAATCAGATGAAATTAACAGAGCCACAGCTTTGTGGTTATCAATACTTCACAAGCTTTTTTTTTTTTAGTAAAAAAAACACAAAATCCCAGCTATACCTCTGCTTTTAAGTTGTTGTTTTTTGTTTGTTTTTTGTTTGTCTGTTATCTAAAGCTGGAGTTCTTACCTCAACACTGAAGATGTCGTTCTTAATCCAAGCTCTTTCGTGCAACATGTCCTTGATGGAAACGCCCAAGTTGGCCAGCAGTCTCGTCAGCTCAGCAATACCTGTGTGTGGTTGGTTTTATTTTTTTTTCAACCATTACTCTTATCACTCTTATCACTTTAGAAAGTAGGCGGTGGAGAATAGATTGAAGAAAGACGGTGATATATTCGGGGATTGGATGTAATGGTGGGAGAAATGAGAACAGAGACATGGAGGGTGCAATGCAGAGTGCTTGGCTTGTTGTCTAAGCGATCACATATCTTACTGTAAGGGAGTGAAACTTCTATGTACTGTGCACGGTGAAACAAATAGAAGCTTGGTCACACAAACATATATATATATATATATATATATATATATATATATATATATATATATATATATATATATATATATGTACATATATATACATACATATATATATTATACATATATATAATATATATATATGTATATATATACATACATATATATATATATTTATATAACATACATACATATACATATATATATATATATATATATATATATATATATATATACATATATATATATATATACATATATATACATATATATATTTATATATATATATACATACATATATATGTATATATGTATATATGTATAGATATACATATATGTATATATATGTATATATACAAATATATGTATATGTATATATATATATATATATATATATGTATATATAGACATATATAAATAAATATATAAATACTGATATATATATATATACATATATACATATATATATATATATATATATATACATATATACACACATGTACATATACATAGACATATACATATACATTTATAAATATATACATACATACATACATAGATATACATATACACCCACATATATAAATATATAAACCCCCATCCCCACCCATATACGCCCTTACAAGCCCCTACCCCCCACCCCACCCACCCACTCGCCCCACCAACCTCCGGGTCTGTCGCTGACGGTGACGGTGAATTTGACGAGACGGCCGTCCGCCGCCAGGCCCCTCTCCAGGCAGCGACCGAGGATTGTGGTGTCGATGTTGCCTCCGCACAACGGTATGACGACCCTGTGTGGTGCCGTAAAGAGATTTTTAAGAAATTGTATGATTTGATGGATAATTGGTGTGGTTGAGATTCTGTATCATCGCGGATTTGGAATTATGATTAGGAAGGTAGAAATATCAGCTTAGAGATACAAGCTTCTTTTGAAGGAGACACAAAGGCAAACACAATGCACTGTATTTGACGAAGGTACACAGTAACCTTATTAGGACTCACTCGTTCATAATTCCCTTCTTAATCTTACAAAAAAAAGCGTTCACTTTACCACTTGCCCTTCACTTACAGACCAGTAACGTTTGTGCAATATATCTTAAGAGATAAAGGGGTCCGCTTGAATTTCACTAGTTACTTCTTGAATTTCTTGTCCTTCAAGCACAAATCATCTTACGAAAGGGTTTATGCAGAGACAAATATTCCTTTTCATTTTATATTCGCTAATAGGAAATAAGAAATAACAACTCATCACACACACACACACATATATATTAGTTAGCACTTTACAACTTGGCCACTTCTATAGAATTTTCAAAACCCTATCTTGTTTTCCATTACTTCCCTGAACCTTTGTTTGTTTGAGTGACTTTTGAATAACTTCATGTGGTCTCTCTAGCCATACGAAAGGCCAAAATAATTACTTACCTCTTACCCTCTATAAGAACACCAAACTTTATTTGTCCTTTTCATCTTACAAAGACCCTCCACCTACACAAGACCAAAAATCAACATTTAGTCGACTCCACATTCTTACAAAGCAGAATTTTTCAAAGGAGAATTACCTGTATTAAAGCTTAACCCTTTTTTTCGCCTAAAGCTTACTACAATTACAGCAACCTTTTCCAACCTTTCCATCTTACAAAGACCACAACCAGTTTAAAAGAAAACACTTCTATCATGCCCACCTTTTCCCCCAGACCACACTACATAAACACTGATCCATCTTAGACTTCTA
>NW_028234411.1:24908443-24910943 GCF_977035675.1 Penaeus japonicus
TTAAAGGAAAATATTTGCCAAACACACTCCTAACAAATCCGTAAGAGAATAAAAGAGAGGAAAAATATTGTGTTCCTACTCTGGCATTCGGACAAGGGCGACAATACCGTTACAATTATATATCTGCAAACGAAAACCCTTTTAGATATAAAAAACGAACTTAAGAATTTAATCTTAATTGCTATTTTTTCTTCTATTTTTTCGTATTTCTTCCTGTCGCATTTGAGCAAAGCCAGACTAATCAGATCGGGTTAAGCCTACCCTCGACCTAGCCATCGGTATGTCTGCCTGTCGCTGTTTATTTAATCGGTTGCAGACGAGAGTCGTAACATAATTCAGATAAGGCTAAAAATGAAAGACATCTTATCTTTATTTTAGAAAATTAGTGCTGAAGTGAACACCAAGAGGATTTCGAAAAGTGGTTAGGTTAGGTTAGGTTAGGCGTTTTTATTTCTTCGGCGAAAATATAATTTGATCAACATCATATAATGAAGTATTGAGTGGTGAAGGGACACCGTGAAAGAAGACTATATTTATTTAATTAATTAATTTTATCCTTCTATTAACATCATTATTTTCCCCTCTTAAACGTTACCATTAGTGTTTAATCATCATCCGGACGAGAATCATTCCTATTTAATATTCACTTTTCATTATCATTCTACAATTTGTGTCTCCCTTTCATTATCTAGTTAATCCAGACTCTCCTGTCTATTTTATCATCAGCATTAACAGCATGGTTACTAGAATGAAAGTGTGGGCCCGGGAGTAATGAAAGAAAACTTTACGTGGTTTCTGTACCACTATTGTTCGTGTCGATCAAAGGACTAGGAGATCATATGTAATTCATAATATCATTTTTACACCCAAGTCAATATCTGATTCACTAAATCCAATCCTTTCCCTCTGTCATATAGTTATGACAGAGCAAGTATGGATTGTAATGGTTAAACTCTACGCATGCTACACACCTACCTTCACGCCACTTGACCACCTTAAATGAAAACACTTATTTATACTTTAACTCATGGATAAAGTAAAACATAAATGTATAACCCAATTAAATCTTCCCATAGGTATGGTACCACATGGACGCTCTATTCCACAATGGAAAATGTCGGTACTGAACGTAATGAAGTTATGTTAAACTGACGGATCCTTACAGTCTGGGATCAGAGCAGGGTGCGCTCGTGTTGTATATAAAAAAACAAAACAATATTTTGCATCACCATAATTATGGGAAGGTATATGACTGGGCTAGCACTACACGAACTGAGTTGGTAGGAATTCTCATAGCCACAAAATTTCTTTTAACTCAAGACTCAGGAGTCAGTTTCTGTGACTCCCAAAGTGATTTCCAGCTCATAAACCTTTTGATAAAGGCGCTGCAAATATTGTAAATTATATCAGAATAAACGTACGTCACGCAAAAGAACGGGGCCAGGTAATACATTTTGTGTGGATACCATTGCATATTGGATACATGAAGCATGACCATGCTGAGTGCCCAGCAAGATCAGCATGTAATGAACACAGTGTGGATATAGACCTTGGAATACCTCTTGGAATTTCGCGGATGATTAGACATCGATAGATATATAGACATATTGATATAGCTACATAGTCACGAATGAAATCCCAAAGCAAATTTTTCATGTAATATCAATAAATGTCACTCAACAGCTAGGAAGCATGTGCACAAGCGGCGTATACGTATATATATACTTGCACATAATAGTCACTGATAAAGGCGCACGCGCGCGCGCGCGCGCGCGTGTGTGTTAGTGTTTGTGTGTGTGTGTGTGTGTGTGTGTGTATGTGTGAGTGTGAGTGTGAGTGTGTGTATGTGTGTGTGTGTTCGGGTGCCTGTGCGTGCATGCGTGTGCGTGTGTGTGGGCGAGCGCGTGCGTGTGTTTAGATATCGATAGTATGTGTATACCTCTTTCCCTCTAACATAATCCCAAAATACAATCATCTCCTTCGCGGTCCCACAATCCATCCGCCGTTCCAAGCCGATGACCGGAAAGAAGGAGACCTCAAGATCTCTCGAGTCTCTCCTTGAGATAGCGCCCGGGACACTACGGGACACGACGGGGTAGAGTAAACACGGCCAGGCGGCTTGGATGACGTAAGACGCTTTCTACTGATGAACGGGGTATGGGAGGGAGGTTGGGGTAGGGTAGGGGCATTGGATATGGGAGGGGAGTTGGGGCATTGGGTATGGGAGGGGAGTTGGGGCACTGGGTATGGGAGGGAGGTTGGGTTGGGGCATTGAGTATGGGAAGGGGACTGCATTGGGTACGGGAGGGGGGTCGAGGCATTGGGCATGGGAGGGGATGAAAGGGGGGAAGGGCATGGGCGATGGGCAGGGAATAGGGGAAGAGGATTAGGGAGGGGTGGAGGAGTAAGAGAAGAAGGGAGGTGAAGAGGGAAAGGGTGGCGGAGTTTCAGGAGGGGATGTAGGAGGAGGGTGATTATAGGGGAAGGGGATAGTGTAGGA
>NW_028234411.1:24920943-24923443 GCF_977035675.1 Penaeus japonicus
ATGTACAGCATTCAATTTCAAAACAACTCTATTTCGAAGCAATCCCAGGGTTCGAAGCTTCAGTTTCGACTCATGTATCCGAAGCACATCGTTATCTCAATACTAACAGGATTCATACCCTGGCGGCGTTGAGTGGTGAACTTGGAAGCAGTGGAGGGGTCTCTACGTCTATCTTTGCATCATGTGCTCTTGTTTACGTGTGCAAGATTGCATACCTTTGCAAATAAGAAAAAAAATCTGCAAAAACAGCAGTACGGGAGGACCAGATCAGCAGCCAAGTGCCGGCTTTAACTCTTGGATATTTTTGTTGACATCTGCAACTTGATGGCCATGATTACGCAATATGCCACGAAGGTCAGAAAAGATACTTGATTCTGATATGTGGTCTTCAACTAAGTACAGTTTTTTTTTTCTAAATAGAAATTTAAGAACTTTGTTGTCTTGCAAGAATAACAGAAGAAAATAGACCTCTCTCTCTTTTCTTTTCTTGTCGTTTCTTTTTTTCTTTCTTTTTTTTTTTTCTTTCTTTCTAACTGTTTCATTCTCTCTCTCTCTCTCTATCTGTCTATCTCTGGGCAAATTGGAGATTAACTCTTCTTTCGTTTATGAAAAAAAACAGCTGTTGTTTTAGTGTAATATTCCTCAGGGTAGAGAAACCATGGAGATTACGAAATAATTATACACAAAACAAATAAAAATATAAAATATAAAAAAAACAGAACAGAAGTCTCTCAAAAGTTTCTTGATATAGTACACGGAATCAGAATTTCTCGGAGACAAGATTATGGCGTATATCATATTTTTATGAATTTAGATATCCCCAGACGCCAGACGCCATACTTATTTCAAAACCGCGAAAAAAGGGAAGAGAAAATATCCAAATTGCCTTTAATCAAATGAAATATACTTGAGTTTAGTCAGAAACGTCAAGTTATAAGACGGGCATGTATGATTTTTTCGGTTAAATATAAATTAATATGTACTCTTTCTCTCATACTTTCGTATGCTGGGTACCAAAATTAGCATACATGGTAAGGGAGTGTTTTTGTGTGTATGTACATGTGTTGGCCTGTTTGTCGTGTTTTAGTTTTATATACATGTGGGCGTTTGTGTCTACATATATACATATATTACAAGTATTCACGTAAAGGGTTTCTATCAAATGCTTCCCTGTATTATCCATGCACGATAAACAGTATCTTCTAATTTGCAATATGATGATACTAAAAAAAAAAAAAAAAAAAAAAAAAAAAAAAAAAAAAAAAAAAAAAAAAAAACAATACGTTATGAATCAAATTGTAGTAAAGATAAAATATGAGATGGTGTTGGCACTACCAGGCATACTGTAGTTTATATAGGGGTTAGGGGCTTACGAAGGTTTCATGTAGTTTTTCAAACAAGGGTTCAGAGGTTTCGGCAAGGTTTTAGAGGTTGCAGACAGGATTGCAGAAGTCTCATCCAAAGTTTCAGAGATTACAGTTAGGTTTGTGTTATTTTTCAGGGTTACAGAGGTTTCACAGATTTCTTAATGGGTTACAGAGGTTTAATGCAGGGATTTCAAATGTTTCTTACATGGTTAAAAATATATCATGCAAGGCTTCAGAGGTACCATATAAGATTCCAGATTTCATACAGAGCTTCGAAGGTTTCATACAAGGTTTCATAGTTACCATGGGTATCATGCAAGGTTTTAGAAGTATCGAGACGTTAGGGCTTGATACAGAGGTTTCCCAAGTGCCATGTAGCTTTTCAGATGTTTCCCTTAGACTCTCATGGATGTCATGAAATATTTCAGAAATATCATACAGAGGTTCAGAAATTTTAAATAGGGTTTCTTGAAGTTTCACCCACGTTTCCAGAGGCTTCATGGGTTTCAAATAGGGTCTCATTTTCATGCACGGGATTGCAGATTTTATTGAAATGTAACGGACAAGGTTATATAACGATGAGCTTAGTAGCATTTACTTTATATAAGAAACTGTGCAATAATGTGAGGTTTCTGCTATAAATCTTGAACATCATTTGAACATTGGAAAACGTTGATATTTCGATTAATCTTTGAAATTACATCGAAATTACATTAAAAAATACATTCCATATTGGCATTATTACTTGCAGTCTGAACTATTGATATTACTGAACAAGAAAATAAAAAGAAGAAATATAAAAAGTAAGAACAAGATGAAGGAGACGAAAAATAGGAATGAAAAAGAAAAAGACAAAGAAGAAGAACACCAAACTCCTAAAGCAACATGAAAAAGAAAAAAGAAGAGAAAGCGACGAAGAAAAAAATCAGAATATAAAGGAAAGGAAACCAAACATAGATGAATGTTGAATATAAACTTTATTCAAAAGTTTTTTTTTTTCCATTTTCTTCCTAGATAAAACGGAATTCCGATTAATGCAACTGTTACCATATGGTTATGCGATTAGATAGTGTTGCTGGCTGAGGAGATAGTGAAGATCTTTGTTTTGTAAGGAGATGGAGAAGTTTCAAGGT
>NW_028234411.1:24938443-24940943 GCF_977035675.1 Penaeus japonicus
TCACATTTATTCCCCATTTATTCTTATTTACTCCTATTGCCAACTTCCTCTCATCCCCATTCCCCCCTGCTTATTCTTCTTTTCCATTGCAGATACCCATACCACGGAGGTAACTGCCATCATGCCTCGATGCAAGCCATTAGCTAGCCTGCAGCTCCTAACTCTAAGGACTGTGGCACATGCCCTGCGACGGTTGTGCTGTGACCGGGAAGTCACCATGAAGCACTTCGAACCTGTCATCAGTTACATACAAGCCCTCCTTCCCCTGCAGATCCAGGCGTCCGTGTGCCATAACCTTCTGCATGAGTCCAGTAAGGTGAGGGTAATTGTGAAGAGGTTACACAAGGGGGTGTGGGATTGGAGTGGTCTTTGGATTAGCAGTCAGGACAACATGTAGCCCTCGAGCTATAGGTTCACTGCCAGACTTCAGCCCTTAGCTGGGATGCTGGAAAACCTGCTTCCCAACCTTACCCCAGCTTGGAGATTGGAACCCTGATCTCATTTAGAATAAGAATTTCCTCACAGATAAGTTCAGTTGAACTGAAACAATGGTTTACTCATAAATTAAATAGCCTATATATATGAGATTAGAATTCTATTGAAAATCAATTTTAGTAGAGTTTTATCAGCTTTTCATATTACAGATTTATATAAAAAGTGCTGTACATATTTGATAACCTGATATTTTGTATATTGTATATTTGAATATTTACTACAGTAAATATTGTTTATATTTTAAGAATAAAACTGACAAAAAGACACTTTTCTTTGGTCTGTTAATGGCAATTGATGCTAAAAATAGGTTAACATACCCTATGCATTTGCAGTTGGTCTTTCCTGAGCTGCTCAACTACAAGTACATCTACATCTGCACACGACTGCATGCGGAGTACGTGTGGATCATCGACAGCCATGCCATTGTTCCAGTGGTAGACAGAATGGATGGAAGGAACATCAAGACACTCAAGATGACAGGTCCACATAGGTTGGACCCTGATCTGGAGACAGTCGCTTATAACCAACAGCTTGTCAAAAAGCTGGAACCACTTTATTGCTTCATTGAAACACTCACGAATCTCACCGTGCTTAAGTGCTCACAGATGTGCAATAACTATGTTCTGGAGCTTATGTCACAGTACTGTCCACATCTGGAGGAAGTGAGGATTGAAATGTGCTCAGATGTGGATGATGAAGGGGTCTTCCATCTCGCAGGACACATGCCTACACCTGATACATATCTACAGATTCAGAATGGGGCGCACATACGTTCCACGTCGGTATGCACAAAGCTCAAGAAAGTTAGCCTGGAGTACACCCTAGCATGCACTGCAAGTGCTGTGGTGCTGTTGCATTTTTGTCCAAACATTGAGGAATTAGTTGTAACACCTCATGTAAACATTGGAGATGTATTTACAACATTACATGGCACAAATCCTGACAGGTATGAGGATGTTAAGAGTCGATATGCCCTGAAAACATTGTGCAATTACATGGAACAGGATGAAAATGCTTTATCACTCATTATAAGAACATGCCCTAGCTTAGAGGACCTCACCTTGAGATGCAATGGTGTTGAGAGGAAGGACAGAAACTTGCTGGCAAACATCCTGGGGCTCAACTTAAGGAAGTTGAAGGTTATGAGCTGCAGCATGCCGGCACTTGTGTGGTACCTAAAGCAGAAAGGAAGTGGCCTGGCAGAATTAAACATTGAGCACTTGATCACATCCCCCTCAAGCCTTACCTTCACCCGCACACACCTACAGCAAGTCATAGCCACTTGCCCCAACCTCAAGAGTTTCACTCTCAAGCTCTTCAACAATCCCATCCAGCCTAATGTGAGTTACTCATCCTTTGGCTCTTCCCTCCTGCATTTCACCACCCTGACGCACCTGACCCTCGAGGGCACCTCTGTTACCTCAGAAGACCTCTCTGTCCTGGTGGGCAAGTGCCATACCCTCCGTGAACTGCACATCCTCATCCACAACTTAGACATGCTTGATGACCATGTCTTGTGTGACCTTCTGGCATCAGGCAGTCTGCGAGGTCTGCACTCCCTCTACCTGGACCGTCCAATGCTGACCCTGGCAGGCCTTAGAAGGCTCTTCGAGGAGTGTCCTGAACTGAAAACTGTTGGCCCTCTGTCTTCATGGGCCATCTCCAAGAAGGACAGGGAGGAGCTTGCAAGAGAAATCAGGACCAAAAACTGGGACCTGAACATTGAAAGCCCAGAAATGATGCAGTTATTCATTCTCTGAGGAGGTGAAAAATGGGAGAGAACAAGTGATCTTTTTTTTTGGTGGGAGCGGGGGACGGTGGCTTTCTTTCCTTTCTGTACAGATTGACTAGCAACCTCTGATATTTTAGTGACTTGCAGATATATATTTATTTTTTTGAATGGAAAGGAACAACACAGTTTCTTATTGATCAAAGGTATATAAAATTTTGAAGTTAAGATCAAATGTGTATTTTTTTAAAACCAAATGCTGCTGTATGACTTGAT
>NW_028234411.1:24958443-24960943 GCF_977035675.1 Penaeus japonicus
TCCAGGCTGCAACCACGCCCACCACACTCCACGGCCGCCTTCAACCCGGCGCCATCTCGCAGCTCCCAAAAGCCCATAAGCAAAGCTACCACACAGCTCATCCACCACACAACCACAATCCACCATGAGTCTCGAAAGAGCGGGTCCTTCTTCCCGTTATGTGGATTACACGCAGTCTAGCCACAGTGGATATCGCCCCTCGTCGGTCTCTAGCTATGAGTACCCGCCCGAGCGACCGCCCCGTCGGGAGAGGGACCGACGGGAACGTAGCAGGTCCAGGGACTCCTCCAGGGAGAGATACCCCGGGGGCAGAGGGGTAGGTTGGCGGGGGTGGATTAAAGTAGCTGTTTTAAAAAAGTTGTGTTTGTTTGTTTTAAAAAAGTTGTGTTTGTTTGTTTTAAAAAAGTTGTGTTTTTTATTATTATATACAGGCATGCATACACATTTGCATATATAAATATTTACTTACATAACAAATCCATCCACCCATCCATTCATCTATCCATCCATACGTAAAACACACACACACACACACACACACACACACACACACACACACACACACACACACACACACACACACACACACACACACACACACACACACACACACACACACACACACACACACCAACACCCACCCACGCACACACACCACCAATACCCACCCACCCACGCGCCCACCCAGTCACCCAGGCACCCACGCAGCCACCCACACAGACACACCGCCCCACACACTCGAACCATCGACTTTGACGCCCCTCCTTCGCCAGGTCTACTACAACCCGGGCATCGAGGAGGACCGCGCCCCAAGCGACCGAGCCGAGAGCGAGTTCACCGTCAGGAACGAGGCAGTCATCAATCCGCAGCTGGAGGAGGAGGAGGAGAGGAGAGCAGCATCCCGGGCGGCGTCGGAGATCTACGCGTCGACCAGGATGCCCCGCCCGCAGTCCGAGATCAGGTGAGGGCGTGGGAGGTGGATGGTGGGCGGGGCGTACCACTCTGGCGGGTGGGGGTGGGGAGGTATGGGGAAAGGGACGGGTTTGGGGGATGGGGGGAGGAGGAGAAAGGGAGAAGAGAGGGCGTATCACCCGAGATGGGGGGGGGGGGGAGATATGGGGAAGGGGAGGGGTTGGGGAAGGGAGGACAAGAGGGGATCTAGAAGCGTATGGGCCTCCATTATTTTGTGATCATATCTTTCAGACTCCGAAAACGCCCCTTCTACAAGTACCTCTAATTACCAATTTCAAGCGGCCATGTTTTTTTTGTTTTTTTTTTTATAATGGTAATAATAACACTAAAAGATGAACCCATAGTGTGCTTCATTTTATACTTTTGTTGTTTTTTGATAATCTACCCATAGCTTGCATTATCTTCGGCCTATATGTTGTTTCTTTAATGATATCAATATTACTAAAAGTTCACACATGGCTTGCTTTATTTTGGGCTTATTTTTTGGTCGGTATTGATATTAAGAATACTTAAAGTCTACCCATAGAGAGGGAGGGGGCGGAGACGGGGAGGGAAGAGGAAGAGAAAGAGAGAAAGGAAGAGGGAGAAGTGTAAGAGGGAGAAGTGGAAGAGGGAGAAGTGGAAGAGGGAGAAGTGGAAGAGGGAGAAGTGGAAGAGGGAGAAGTGGAAGAGGGAGAAGTGGAGGTGGGGGTTAGCGAGGGACGGGGATGAGAAGAGAGGAGGGATACTGGGAGGGAGACGGAGAAGGAGTTAGAGTAAAAGAGGAGAGGAAAGGAGAGGAGAGGAGAGAGGTAATAGATAGGGAGGGAGGGAGAGAGGAAATAGATAGAGAGAGAGGGAGAGATGAATTATAAGAGGGAGAGAGAAAATAGATAGGGATAGGAAATAGATAGGGAAAGAAGTAGAGAGGGAGAGAGGAATCATGAGAGGGAAAGAGGAAAGAGATAGGGAAAGAATGAAAGAGGGAGAGAGGAATCATGAGAGGGTGAGAGGAAATAGATAAGGAAAGAAGGAGAAAGAGAGAGAGGAATCATGAGGAGGTGAGAGGAAATAGATAGGGAAAGAAGGAGAGAAGGAGAGAGGAATCATGAGAGGGTGAGAGGAAATAGATAAGGAAAGAAGGAGAGAGGATTCATGAGAGGGTGAGAGGAAATAGATAAGGAAAGAAGGAGAAAGAGAGAGAGGAATCAAGAGGGGGTGAGAGGAAATAGATAGGGAAAGAAGGAGAGAAGGAGAGAGGATTCATGAGAGGGTGAGAGGAAATAGATAAGGAAAGAAGGAGAGAGGGAGAGAGGAATCATGATGGTGTGAGAGGAAATAGATAGGGAAAGAAGGAGAAAGAGAGAGAGGAATCAAGAGGGGGTGAGAGGAAATAGATAGGGAAAGAAGGAGAGAAGGAGAGAGGATTCATGAGAGGGTGAGAGGAAATAGATAAGGAAAGAAGGAGAGAGGGAGAGAGGAATCAAGAGGGGGTGAGAGGAAATAGATAGGGAAAGAAGGAGAGAAGGAGAGAGGATTCATGAGAGGG
>NW_028234411.1:24965943-24968443 GCF_977035675.1 Penaeus japonicus
AAAAAGATTAAGTCATATAAAAATATATATGGCTGGATGATGATGTCAAAATAATATATGACTCTTTGAAGAAGATTTTTTTCAGGAGTAAGTTGTACCAGAAAAAATAGGCATTTATACAAATAACAAGGTAGAGGGGACTAGGTCTTAGCAAGTGGATTCTTGAGGCCCACTGTCTCCGTAAAATGGCTATGCAACTTAAACTGCATGATGTATCAGTCTAACTAATCAGCGCATTATTTTCAATACCATTGTATACTTTTCCGTTAAATGTGAAGTACAATTACAGGTCCAATAGTTTTATAAATCGAGTATGGACTTGTAAAAATTGATACAGAATAATAATGGCATAATTCAAACATCAACGTTAATATCAGGGTGTTAAGAGTTAATGAAATAGTACCAGTTTACAAAACGAACTATATGTGAAAAATGGTTAACATACCATTTTATACGTGATTAAGGAATACGACACATGTTGAAAACATATTTTGCACTTGTCCAACTAGTCAAACGTTTGCAGAAATTTAGCTATTGCAAAGGTCTTAGTACATCATTACAAAGGGAGTAAGTAATGTTACAGAGGTGTAAATGATTTTTGGGAAATGTTTACATCATTGCAAAAACGAGAATATACCCACAAAGGTGTACACATTCCTAGAAACTTGTACACAACTTTAAAAAGTGTACACATTACCCAAGCATCCACAGCATTAGATGTTCAGCTGTACACTTTACACAGCTTTACAAGAGTGGTCATTCTTCCACTGAAGTATATGTTGAATTACTTGTTTGTGCCATATTTTATGTAATAGTGTATTAAAAATATGATTATGGCTTTATTGACTAAAGAGGTTGTTTTATGATTGTACATTTTTCTTAAAAACGTAAACCTTTTTTGTTATTGAAATATTGTTCATTTTAGGAATAATTCTATGATTAGGCAGTGATGATTTTACTTTCCTGTTATTCTTTAACTAAATAATGATTGTATAATCAATTTTGAGTTTGTACCTTCCTCTCAAGTATTTTTCTTACTATATGCATTAATTCCTTTTTGTAATATTCTTCACAAAGATAACTATACTCATTTATTCAAGCATAATGTTGCTCTTGAATTAACCTGTGTTCTTGATTACTTTTTTCTTGATCTATTGCTATTAGGTCACCAGTGCATTTCCATTGAGTATCAAAACAATAGCCACATGGTATATATTTATGTCTTTTTTCATTTTTTTATGGATTATTAAAAAATATTTTGTAGTCACTTCTTTTACTGGCATTGAATACACCATATATATATATAATATATATTTATATATATATATATATATATATATATATATATATATATATATATATGTATATATATGTATATATACGTATATATATATGTATATATATGTATATATATGTATGTATATATGTATGTATATATATATATATATATATATATATATATATATATATATATATATATATATATATATGTATATGTATATATATGTATATGTATATGTATATGTATATATATATCTATATAAGTATATATGTATATGTATTTATGTATATATATGTATATATATGTATATATATATGTATATGTGTATATATATGTATATATATGTATATGTGTATATATATGTATATATATGTATATGTATAAATATGTATATATATGTATATACATATGTATAAATATATATCTATATCAATACAAAAAATATAATATTATATATATATATATATATATATATATATATATATATATATATATATATATATATATATATATAGTTTCTTTTCCCACAATTGTAATAATCTTGTTAAGTGTTTCTACCGTCTACCAGATCTGTAAACACAAATAAAACTTTTTTGTATATTTGACAATAATACATTTATTAACTACCACAATCCATGTCTGTTGTAAATAAAGATAAAAACTGTACATTTTTTTCTTATACCTGTCAGCATCTTCAGCCTGATGCACATATATGTGTAAATGCTTTATTGTGGGAGAGAATGAGAGAGAGAGAGACACAGAGAGAGAGAGAGAGAGGAAGAGAAAAAGAGAGAGACAGAGACAGAGACAGAGACAGAGAGAGAAAGAGAAAGAAGAAAGAGAGAGAGAGAAATGGAAAGGAAATATCTAAATGTCTAAGTATAAGTATTAACAATGGTTTTCAAGTTAGCCATACTGATATTGGCCCCACACATTACAGCTACTACTCTCTGCCCCTTGTAGAAATCAGCTGTTTTCTTCACAGCTGCCAGAGCTACACCAGCTGCACCCTCGACCACCTGTGGGAGTGCGGAAAGGGTTGTAGAGTGACTTAACACCGTGGCCATATTTAAGTTCAGTTGTTGCCTCGATTTAAATTTCGAGGGCACAAAATTTGAAATTCAGTTTTGGTTATCACATAGCTATTCTATTAACGATATGTTGCTGATATTTGATAAGATTGCATGGTTTACCTGATTATAGATGTTAAACTGAATA
>NW_028234411.1:24993443-25000943 GCF_977035675.1 Penaeus japonicus
AAAGAAAGAAAGAAAAGAAGTGCAGCGAAGACATACGCTACCGGGTGATCTATTTGGATCCCGAAGTCGAGTTGACACGCATGACACTTGACACCTGATAAGTTACTCTATTCAAACTAGAACTTGACAACTCTTGACTGGATTCTCTACCTCTCTGGACTGGTTATGTAAGGGGGGGAGGGTGGAAGAGGGAAGAGCAGGGAAAGGAGGGGGAGGGGAGGGGAGGGGGAAGGGGAGAAGAGTGGAGGGAAGGGGTGGGGGGAAGAGGAGAGGGTGGAACAAGGAAGAGCAGGGAAAGCAGGGGGTGGGGAGGGGTGAGGGAAGGGAAGGGTGGAAGATTGAAGATGAGAAGGAAAGATAAAGTGGGACGGGTGAAGGGGAAGGGATGGGGGAGAGAAGAGGGAAGGAGAAAAAGGGGAAGGAAGGTTGAAGGTGAAAGGGAGAGGGGAAGATGGAAACTGGGGAAGGGGAGAAAGGAGAGAGAGAAATAGAGGAAGGGGAGGGAAGGAGAGTAAGAAAGAGAGGGAGGAAAGAGAGAAAGAGAGGAAGGGGAGGGAAGGAGGGAGAGAAAGAGAGGAAGGGGAGGGGGGGGGAGAGGAAGAGAGGAAGGGGAGGGAGGGTGATAGAGAAAGAGAGGAAGGAGAGAGAGAAAGAGAGGAAGGGGAGAGAAGGAAAGAGGAAAAGAGAAGAAAGGAAGGGAGAGAGAGAGAGAGGGAGGAAGGGAAAGGAGGGCGAGAGAGAAAGAAAGGAAGGGGATGAAAGGAGGGAGAGAAAGGGAGGAAGGGGAGGGAGAAAGAGAGGAAGGGGTGGGAAGGAAAGAGAGAAAGAGAAGAAGGAAAGAGAGGGAGAGAGAAGAAGAGAGGAAGGGTAGGAAAGAAAAGAGAGAAAGAGAGGAAGGGTAGGAAAGAAAAGAGAGAAAGAGAGGAAGGGTAGGAAAGAAAAGAGAGAAAGAGAGGAATGGGGGAGAGGGGGAGGAGAGAGAGAGAGAAAGAGAGGAAGGGGAGGGAGGGAGAGCGAGAAAGAGAGGAAGGAGACAGAGAAATAGAGGAATGGGAGGGAAGGAGAGTGAGAAAGAGAGGAAGGGGAGGGAAGAAGGAGAGAAAGAGAGGAAGGGGAGGGAGGGAGAGGAAGAGAGGAAGGGGAGGGAGGGTGAGAGAGAAAGAGAGGAAGGAGAGAGAGAAAGAGAGGAAAGGAAGAAAGAGAGAGAGAGAAAGAGAGGAAGGGGAGGGAAGGAGAGAGAGAAAGAGAGGAAGGGGAGGGAAGGAGAGAGAGAAAGGGAGGAAGGGGAGGGAAGGAGAGGGAGGGAGAGAGAGAAAGAGAGGAAGGGGTTGGAAGGAGGGAGAGAAAGAGAGGAAGGGGTAGGAAGGAGAGAAAGGTAGGAGGGGGAGGGAGGGGAAATGAGTGCGTATGGAGGGGGGGGGGCGTAGGGGATAAAGAAGAACCTAGCAAATACATGAAATGAAAATAGATGAATAAATATGTAGAATAAATACATGATTAGATATAAAAATTGCTAGATAGCTAGATAAAAATATAGATATATGAATCGATTTAGAATTAAGCAGAAAAAAAATCCTTTATCAGGTGATCTAATTAATTGAATTTCAAGTGCAAAATGAAACAAGTTTCCAATTAAAAAAAAACAACAAAAAACAAACACACATATTTACTTATTACCTATTCCATTCTTCGTATTTCCTAAAGGTAAACAGGAGAGATTTTACAAGACATGACTTTTTTTTTACAGATTTACCAAGAATATATATATTAATGAACACAGAGAAACCAGAAAATGGAAGACGTACGAACGAAAATATTTACTTGCATCTATTTAACTTCTTAACGTCCTAACTTCAGATTTACGTATGTAGAATTATGGCAAACAAAGCTATATCATGTCTGTCCATTTTCTTTTTCATTTGTCCTTAAACCTTTAATGTCCTGTAATTGATTATTGGCAACCCAGTGATTGATTGACGGACTATATAAAGGCAGGAAAGTTGCTGGAGATCCTGAAGTCTCTCCCGCTCCGTCCTACGATGAAGACCTTTCTTTTAGGTAAGCTTAACGTATACCTACCTACGTATGTATGTATGTGTATATATATATATATATATATATATATATATATATTATATATATATATATATATATATATATATGTATGTGTGTGTGTGTGTACATATAATATATATTATTATATATATATATATATATATATATATATATATATATATATATATATATATATGTATGCGTGTGTGTGTGTGTGTATAATGTATATATAATATATATATATATATATATATATATATATATATATATATGTATATATATACATATATATATATGCGTATGTATGTGCGTGTGTGCAATCTGTCCGCCCCACTTTATATGAAAAATAAATCTAGTAAGCAACAGTTATGAATAGATATTCAAATCACTGCCCCTCTTCACGAAAACAATTAACAAAATACTTTTAAGAATTATACCAATGTTGAATGCCATCGTCGACATAAGTGGGTATGTTTCTGTTACTGAGTTATTAACTAGTCTTGCAGTGTTATTTTACTGGCCCACTGTATCCACTCTTAATTTATATATATATATGTGTGTATGTGAATCATGAACACAAGTTCCTACATGATGAAATCAAAACTACACTATGACACTTTAACATTTACCCTTTCATATACAAAAATCACTTTAAAGATGAAACAAAACTTTCGTGATCAGGACAATAATTCATTAATGGAATATTTCCAGGACAGAGAGTCTTTTCGTGCGCAGTAAACATAACTGCCTTAACTGGTTTCACTTTTATGATTGCTCTTTTCCTCGTTTTCTATTGTCTTTTTCTTGTCTATGTTCATTTTATTTTATCTTATGAACGTCCGTAATTATCTATCAGTAATGGAACTTATATCAACAACGCTTATTTGTTTGTAATTGTTAAAAAACTTGATAATCGGAATTCATATTATGTTTTGCTTCCTAGAAGAAAGAAAACAAAATCAAATATAGTTTAATGGAAACATCTTTAAAGTAAAACTGGTATTAATGAGGTATTCAGATGACATGTAACACAATTATTATTAGTGATATCTTGTTTCCTTGTTAGTATCCTATTCTAAAAAAGAAGAAAAAAGAAAAAAAAAAATGTACAGGGTCTTGCTTTTTTGAGGTCCTATTTCTACATTTGTGTATGCCTATATCAATCTGATGGTCTTAGTTGCTAGTCCAAGATATAAAAAAAAAATCGGTTACCTTACTTATTTTGCCTGCTGCAATATGTCAAAATTACTTTCAAAACACAAGGCACAGACACTGCTGTCCTTACTATCACGAAACGTTTTCTTTTACATTTAACACATACAGGTGTTTATTTTTTTCTTATTATCATTGATAGGAGCATGGATCTAAGTCTTGTACATTTCGCAAAAAAATGCGCTCTTCTAGCGTTGTCTAAAAAGAGGGGACAGATTCCGTTATCCTAAACCAAGGCTCGACGTTTGATAAACATTCACATCTTACAAAGAAATCAATATACATGCTGATGTCAGTAATTTCTTTGCAGTTAGAGAGAGACATGTTGAGCAGAATAACTTAAAGTGAACATCACGATATCATTGCTGAGGTCTCATCTTTTTACTTTCAAAATTCTCATCTAAAACAGCAACCATAATCAAATAAAGCATGCTAGCCTTTACTTTAGTGCTACGTCACTCCAATTTAACGGCACATGGGAATACTTCCGGCGTCATGTCCTTGACATGACCCTTTAAGTGGACCTTGGTAACAGACGTCTGGTGTCCAAAGTACTAGGCTTTAAGATATTTTCTGATCGCTAGTTCAGCTATCCTTTATGTTAATACCAACTGAAAGGAAAGCCTATATATATGCATTCAAGGAAAAAAAAGAATATATATATATATATGAACAGAGGAAAAGAGAAGAGAAAACAACAAAAAACTGAATTTTCAAAAATAAAGAGTATGCAATCCCTTTCTCTCTGCAGCATCTCTTCTGGTGCTAGCATCAGGTGCCAAGCTAGGCAACCTTGCTGGCTCCGATGTTAGGGAACAACTCTTCGAACGCACTCCAAACAACAACCTTATCCAGATCAAGTATGGAGCCACTCAAGGAAATTCCGTCTCTAGCAGTCAGCTGAATTCAGGTTTTTCTAGTGGTCAGCAATCTTCCTTCTCCAACAGTCAGCAAGGCTCCAGCTTCCGAAGAAACCAGCAGGATTCAAGTTTCTCCAGCCGCCAGCAGGGTTCTGGCTTCCCAAGAAACCAGCAGAGTTTCTCCAGCAATCAGCAAGGAGTAAGTCTCTCTGGCAGCCAACAGGGATCTAACTTCCCAAGCACTCTGCAGAGATCTAGCTTTCTAAGGGCTCAACAAGGATCCAATTTCCCAAGCAATCAGCAGGGTTCCAGTTTCTCAAACAGTCAAAGAGGATCTAGTTCCTTCAGCACTCAACAAGGATCTAACTTCCCAAGTACTCAGCAAAGGTCCAGCTCTTTCAGTACTAGCTTCCCTGGCACTCAGCAGAGCTCTAGCTTCACTAATGGTCAACGAGGTTCAAGTTCCAACAGTCGGCAGGGATCTAGTTTTTTCAGCAATCCAAGTGAATCCAGTTTCCCAAGCTCTCAGCAGGGCTCTAGTTTCTTCAGTAGTCAACGAGGATCTGGTGTCTCCAACAGTCAACGTAGAACTAGTTTCCCCAGCACTCGACAGAGTTCTAGCTTTTCAAACAGTCAAAGTGCATCCAATTTCCCCAGCACTCAACAGAGCTCTAGGTTCTCTGCCAGTCAAAGTGGATCCAGCTTCCCCAGTACTAAGCAGGGTTCTAGCTTTTCCAGCAGTCGACAAGGATCTAACTTCCCAAACACACAGCAGAGCTCTACTTTCTCCAGCAGGCAAAGAAGCAATGGAAATCAGTTTTCCAGTCAAAACAATAGACAGACTCAGTATTCCAGCAATAACAATGCTGGCCAACTTCAATACAGTTTCAACAATTACCGCTTCTCAAATCCCAACCTTGTGGATGTGAAGAAAATTGAACTCCCATCATCATCAGGCTTCCAGTCCAGCCAAGGAAGCTCCAGTTTCCAGTCAAGCCAGAACAGAGGAAGTTCCACTTTCCAGTCTGGCCAAAATAGAGTAAATGCTGCCTTCCAGCCTAACCAGAACAGAGGAAGTTCTGGAAGTACCTTCCAATCTGGCCAAATTAGAGGAACTTCAGTCTTCCAGACCAACCAGAAGCAAGGAAACTCCAATTTCCAGGTGAATCAGAATCAGCGACAGCCTTCCTTCCAGGTCAGTCAAGGAGTTTCACCATTCAAGTCCAGTCAGAATCAGGGAACTTCCACCTTCCATTCTGGACAGAATCAAAACCGTTTTAGAAGCAGTTCTACGTTCCAAAACAACCAGGATCTTGGATCTACCACTTTCCAGAACAACCAGAATCTTGGATCAACGACTTTCCAGAACAACCAAAACCTTGGATCTACCAATTTCCAGAACCAGAACCTTGGATCTACCACTTTCCAGAACCAGAACCTTGGATCTACCAATTTCCAGAACCAGAATCTTGGATCTACCACTTTCCAGAACCAGAATCTTGGATCTACCACTTTCCAGGACAACCAGAATCTTGGGTCTACCACTTTCCAGAACAACCAGAATCTTGGATCTACCACTTTCCAGGACAACCAGAATCTTGGATCTACCACTTTCCAGAACAACCAGAACTTTAGATCTTCCCAGAGTAACCAGGATTTAAGTTCCAACAATTTCCAGAATAGGCAATCCTTTGGTTCCTTCAATATCCAGAACAACCAAAATCAAGGCTCTACCAACTTCCAAAATAACCAGAATTTGGGTTCTTCTGGCTTCCAGAATAACCAGAACTTCGGATCGCCCACTTTCCAAAATGAAGCAAACTTCGGTTCTTCCAACTTCCAAGACAACCAAAACATTGGAAGCACCACTTTCCAGGGCAACCAAAATACTTTCCAGATCAGCGGAGACCAGAGGCAGCAGCAGAATTCCCAGAACCAAGGCATCTCCACTTTCACTTCCAGTCTAGATCAAGGCGTGTCCAATTTCCAATCAAATAACAACCAGTTCCAGACTTCCCAGGTAGGAAAATTTTGCTTTTATTTACAGACATGAAATCTACAAAAGAAAAGAGAGAGAGAGAAAAAAAGAATAAAACCTGAAAGATGCACAACTGATAAGACACTCTTATCATGAAATTCCTTTTCACTTCCTTCCCAGATGAGGGAAATCGCAGGACACATCGAGACCGAAGGAGGAGACAGGATCTTAGGCGTCTTCAAGTCGTTCTTCGTTCCCGTGTCGTCGAGTCTTGCAGAGGGACAGATTTCCTCAGCGTTCACGTGAGTATGAGTGACTGTGTGAGAGGACGTGCGTGTTTGTGTGCATGGCTGTATGTATATCACCTGTTCAGGCAGGTTTGACTGGGATACCACTTTTATGAGCGTGATTTTTGAGTGTTGCATGTCACACTGGTATCAACGGTCTATTGCAGAAGAAAATGAAAATGTCTATTTGTTAACGTCTGACTAATTTTTCCTTTAATCATGCAGATTTTAAAACCCCTAATGAGTGTGTGTATTAGAGAGAGAGAGAGAGAGAGAGAGAGAGTGTGTGTGTGTGTGTGTGTGTGTGTGTGTGTGTGTGTGTGTGTGTGTGTGTGTGTGTGTGTGTGTGTGTGTGTGTGTGTGTGTGTGTGTGTGTGTGTGTGTGTGTGTGTGTGTGTGTGTGTGTGTGACGGCTGACCGATAGGACTTGCTAAACAAAATGAAAACTAGTCTCCTCGATTTTGATTTTTCAAGATTCCGGATACGGCTGTTAATCACCTGTGATGTCTGTTTGCGTTTGTATTTGCATATTTATATGTGTGTAATTATGTTTGTTTATTTGTACTGTATGTATATGGTGCATGAATGTGTGTTTTCCCTGTATCTTTATATATCAATGCCAGTAAAAGTAGTAATTATAATGGCTGGGATTGTGATAACAATAATGACAATATTCATAGAAAAATAAAAAGCAGTTATGATAACAAAAGAACAATGCAAACAACCGCAACATCAATAATAACATCATTACCCGAACCAAGATCATCATAATCACCTTCCTTATTTACATATATAGCAATACCATTTACGCATCATAATACTTACACACAATCCTCTTCCTCTTCTTACTTACAAAACATAACTTCCTCTACCTATCGGATCTTACAGTTGCTCCTCCTTCGGCCAAGGATATTATGCGGATCTTGACAGCAACTGCCAGATGTTCCACGTTTGTACCCCTGTCCAGGCAAACGACGGAACAGCCACACAGTACCGCTTTACGTGAGTGTTGTTTGAGTCTTGGTTAGGTTGTTTGTACAGGTTGATTGGGTTGGTGACTGGGTATGAATTTATCTATGGTTTAATTATTTTTTTTTTCTTGGAGTGA
>NW_028234411.1:25008443-25010943 GCF_977035675.1 Penaeus japonicus
AAAACACAACACAATGTTGCCATCACTATTATTAATATCAGTACTGTCATCATCATTATAAATAATAGTATAATTATCATTATAATTATGTTTTAGTATCATAATATCAATAACATGACTTATATCACCATTATCACCATCATTACAATTACTAACAACTATTATAGCTATTATCATCATTGCCAATGTCTCAGTTAATACATTCCCAACTCTCCCACCCTAACCACTATATTCCAGTGTGTTCCAAGTGGAATGAAAACGCACGCAATTTGGGCATCGGTTGCGGGGAGACGACCACACGCATCCACGGTGGGAACTTTGCCCAAGTCAATGAGTTTCCACATATGGTAAGTAGGGTGTGGGTTTTGGGCGTGTGTGTGTGTGTGTGTGTGTGTGTGTGTGTGTGTGTGTGTGTGTGTGTGTGTGTGTGTGTGTGTGTGTGTGTGTGTGTGTGTGTGTGTCTGAGAGAGAGAGAGAGAGAGAGAGAGAGAAAGTGTGTGTGTGTGTGTGTGTGTGTTTCAACGGACATGGTTTGATTCCTATTTTAGCTTAGATATATAGGGAGACCTACTTTACATACACAGATAGATAACCTGGCTTGGGATATGTAGACTAAACAGAGTAAATATATTGATATATTCTAAGCAACTGATTATCACGACTCTTAATATTTATCACACTATGTTATTACTGTTACCTTAGGATCTATAGAACGCTACATCGCTATTGAAAGAACAAATATAATTGCTACTACCTGTGTTATTCTTAGGCAGCGTGTTCATATCTGTTTCCTTCCATTGCTTTAACTCATTGCTCTGTGCTTGTTGCATGTCCACGGCAATAAATATTTCAAAACTATACAAGAAGAAAGCTGAAAGGACTTGACCCAAAATTGTGACTAAGGCACAGAAAGGACATAATCACGAGGCAAAGACACCGCCCCGTAAGATTACTGAATACGAATTCTTCACTTGATTTTTTATATTAAAAGGAGACTGAAATTGGGAGTAAATAGGTACCTGGTATGTTAAAAAAAGAGAAATTCAGTATTTTCAACTACAACTCTTGCTCTCCCTCTCTGATGTGCTCCTACATTCTAACGTATAGCCAGATGCATGCAACATTGGCAACATAGTCCCCATCCAAAGAAGAAATTGAATATCTGTAATCGAGAATCATGGACCAATAACTCGCCCCTCAGTAAGCAACAAGACGCTTGAGAAGATGAATACAAACTGGTAACAAAAGCTTCTCATTGGAAATCCCCAGCAAGGTTTTCGCAAAGGATATTCTTCCGAAGACCTGCCACCTCTTGACAACTTTACAATGGGCCGATGCCAATGCCAACACTCATGCACGGCCGCCCTCAACATCGAAGGCATTTGGCAAGGTGTGGCATCGGGCCTTACTCAAGAAAGTAAAATCCCGACGTAACACGTGAAGACTCTTGGACTCACTGACGAACTGGGCCTCGAGTTGTAGTCAGCGGGTCCTCAAGGAAATAGTTTATGGCTGCTGCACTTCACGAGACAAACGACTTTGCAGATGACAATAACATCTATCAGAGTAGTTGGAAAACTTGATATCTGTAACCCACAAAATTGCCGACAAGCACAGTGCTGTATGTGGTACGTAGAGCATTGGGGAGCTAAATAGAGTATTAGACTTTAGCACAGCAAAAAAGAAAAAGAAAGAAAAAAGAAAGAAAGAAAGAAAGAAAGAAGAAGAAGAAGAAAAAAAACGGTTGCTACAAGGGGAAAATTAATATTTTCATCCTTTTTGCCATCTTTGTTATCATCATTATTTTCATAATTGTATCATTATTACCATCATTACTATTATTACAATGATCATTATAGTTATTGTTATTATCATTATTGTTACTACTGCTATTAATATTGATATTACAAGTATCATTATTATCATCGTCATTATTATTATTGTAATCATCATCATCATAAGTGTAGTATGATCATTATTAATTTAATCATTATTACAATTATCATTACCATCAACTTTTATCATCAGGTCGCGGTTGTAGACAGAAACGACAACCGAAAGGCCTTCTGCGGCGGAACTCTCATCTCGGAGAATTTCGTCATCACTGCCGCCCATTGCATCGAAGAGTGAGTTCCGCGCTAATTTGATCATATATATATATATATATACGTATATATACACATATATGTATATATATATATATACATACATATACACATATATGTATATATATATACATATATGTATATATATACATATATATATATATATATATATATATATATATATATATATATATATATATATATATATATACACATATATATACATATATACGTATATATACACATATATGTATATATATACATATATGTATATATATATATATATATATATATATGTACATATACATATGTATATATACATATATATATATATATATGTATATATATACACATTCATATACATATACATTCATACATGCACACACATATATGAA
>NW_028234411.1:25020943-25023443 GCF_977035675.1 Penaeus japonicus
TTCCTCCCTCTCTCTTCCTCCACCATTACCTAGACCTCTAGGTGTGTCTATGTATGAGTCTGAAAGTATGTGTGTGTGTGTGTAAGAGTGTGAACGTGTGCTTGTTTTTTTTCTGTGTATGTCTGTGTGGACATTTGTGTGTATGTAGGCGTACGTGTGAGTGTATGCGTGTAGGCGTACGCGTGAGGGCACGTGTGTGTAGGTGTAAGTGTGAATGCATGTATGTGTAGTTATACGTATAAGTGCATGTGTGTAGGTGTACGTGTAAGTGCATGTGTGTTAGCACATATGAAAGCAATACGTGTTCATATTTTATAATGATAAAATTCCTTAAAGGTCAATGATCTTTATTTACACTAAGCCGCTATTCTTGAAATATTCCTTTTACCATTATCATTACTACTGTAAGAATCAGTTTATTTGTTTGATATTACTGTCATAATCATTGTCATTTCATTTGTTGTTATTATTATCATTATTATAATTACTATTATTGTTGTCATCATTATTATTGTCATTTTTATTATTAGGGCTATTAGTACCTTTATCCTTATTATCATTATCAACATTATCATTATCCTAATTATTAACATTATCTTTATCTTTCTTATCACCCTTATCAGTATTATCATCCGAATCACTATCATTAATAGAATCATCATGATTTTTCCTTGTCACTTCTGTGATGATAATCATTATCACATTCTATTTCAAATATCACTTTTATTACTACTAGAAATACATATTTTTGGATCTTTTCCTATCGACACATTTTCATCAGACATAAAAATCACGAAATATACACTAATAATGAGTTTTCAATATTAACTTTTCATATTTGTTACTGGTCAAAATTTACCAATAACGAAAACAATTATAGACATAAATTGTCTATCTGGCAACCCCACCACATCGCGTGATTGTATCCCTGGATAATCCGACGTGAGCCTAGATCCGTGTTGAGTTGCGGTGCAGATATTTACGGCTATGCTTAATGTTGGTTCGGTTGCATTTCTAGTTGATTTGCAATGTAATAGTTTTGGTAGAGGTTTGGTAGATTTATCGTGGCGTGGAAGTTTAGGTCGTAATGGTAAGCGTTTGCATTAAGTTAATTAAAAATAAATACGTGTTCTTGTCACGTTCTTAATTAACTTCACTCGGGGTACACGTTTTTGCGATATCTTTCAGCTATTTAAAGTTGACTCAACCAATTCACCATTACTGAATCTTACCCTAGTGGCGTTCCAGTTCCCACTGAAATAGTGTCAGGCAAAACCGCCCTTCCAGCCCAGCACCAGCACGGAGGAGGAGGGGAGGGGGGGGGGGGAGGAAGTTTGTGTGTTTCTACTCTAATAAATAATGCGACAATGTAGCTTCTGACTCACCACAATGCTCACCACAACCATCACTTTGTTCTATGGTGTCAATAATCTGTCATGCACAGTTGACAGCCGAGTCTTAGACTGTGCATGATAACCTCTTGGATCTTAATGCTAAGAGCGTCAGCGGCTGTTACACTGTGGCCACGTTGGTACGGGTTGTGTTGTCGTGACACGAGTTTTAATTTTGGAGAGCTAATTTACACTGACTGACTGTACAACGGGATGTTTTTTATTCTTTTATGAATCAATATCTTAACATACTTTTGTTGCCGTATCTTAACAGTTGTTGAAAAATTATATATATGTATCATTATCTCTCTCTCTCTCTCTCTGTCTCTCTCTCTCTCTCTCTCTCTCTCTCTCTCTCTCTCTCTCTCTCTCTCTCTCTCTCTCTCTCTCTCTCTCTCTCTCTCTCTCTCTCTCTCTCTCTCTCTCTCTCCCTCTCATATGGTAATAGTGATGGAGATGATGATAACAACAATAACAAAAAATATGCTGACAATAACAGTGATAATAGTAATGATATTAATAGTAGTGATAACAAAAAATAACAATATCTATGCTGATAGTAATGATGATAAAAGTAATGATAGTAATAATAGTGATAACGATAATAATGATAATGATAATGATAATAACAGGATGGAAACAATGATAAAAGCGTTAGTTATGATAATAAAGATAATAATATCAATGGAACTTGATGTATCAAAATAATGATAATGATGATAATGAAGATGATAATAATAATAATAACTAGATAAATAAATAAACAAAACACTGTGCAAACACACAAGCAATGCAAATCAGCAACAAAACCATAAACAAGCAAATGACAGCAGCGCCAGTGAATCGGCGAGTGCATTTTCTGCTCCGCCGGAAGCGAGACAGATCATGACTGCGGAAGGGGAGGGAGAGGGAGGAGGAGGGAGAGGGAAGGAGGGAGGGAGAGGGAAAGGGAAGGAGGGAGGAGGAGAGAGAGAGGAACATAGAGGGAGGGAGAGGGAAGGAGGGAGGAGGAGGGAGAGGGAGAGGGAGGGTGAGGGAGAGGGAAGGAGGGAGGAGGAGAGAGAGGGAGAGGGGAGAGGGAGGGGAAGGGAGGAAGGGAAGAAGGGAGG
>NW_028234411.1:25038443-25048443 GCF_977035675.1 Penaeus japonicus
GTCTTTGTGTATGTGTGTGTGTGTGTGTGTGTCTTTGTGTACGTGTGTTTTTTCTTTGTGTATGTGTGTGTGTGTATCTTTGTGTATGTGTGTATGTGTGTGTGTATGTGTGTGTGACAGAGAAATGAAGAGAGAGTAAAGGAGAGTGATGAAGATAGATGGGTGGATAGATAGACTGATATATAAATTGAGAGATAGACACATGGATATATATATAGACAGATAGTTTTCAGTTAGTAACATCTTAAGGAATTCACTGGTGGGGGAAGGGAGGGGGATAAATCAATGTCATTGTATTCATCAATGCAAATTGAGATATAACTGAAAAGTAATCGAGAGAGAGAGAGAGAGAGAGAGAGAGAGAGAGAGAGAGAGAGAGAGAGAGAGAGAGAGAGAGAGAGAGAGAGAGAGAGAGAGAGAGAGAGAGAGAGAGAGAGAGAGAGAGAGAGAGAGAGAGAGAGAGAGAGAGAGAGAGAGAGAGAGAGAGAGGGAAAGAGAGAGAGAGAGAGAGAGAGAGAGAGAGAGAGAGAGAGAGAGATAAAAGAGAAATGACAGAGAGCAAGAGAACGACAGACTAAAAGAGACTGTATTGTCCTTCCACGAAAGGTCATGACCTTTTTTCTCCTGTTAGTCCTTTGCATAGTTGATATTACGGGCGACTCGCGTGGACAGGGTGATATTGAGGCTGATGATATCAATGACAATAATCAATAATAAGGATGATTATTATTAATGGGAACAGTGATAGATATTGAAATAAAAATTGTTTTGATTATAATGACCATGATAATGATAATAGGTAGAACAAGAAAATACTTCTAATGCTGCTATTACTACAGGACGACATAGAAGAAACATTTATAGATACATATTTACTTATTTATTAGTCTTTGTATCTATCTGTCTATTTACCCTTGATCCATCCATCTCTATATATATTGAACGAACTACCAATCTATCTATTATAAATTTGCATTATAAATATCCATGGAGGAATCTAAGATATGAAAACGAAAATGAAAGTGTGAGAAAGAGGAGGAATAAGAGAGGAAGAGTAAGGGAATGAAAAGAGAGGAGGGGAGGGACAGGAGGAGGGTGCAAAAGGAGGGAGGAAAAGAGAGAGAGAAAGTGAAAAAAGAGACAGACAGAGAGAAGCATGAAAAGAGGGTGCTAGGAAGAATGAAAGAGCCGGCGTGACTGGTTGCATGACGTCACCGACACCCGACACCCGACACCCGCCGACACGAGCGTCCGGAATCTTACCCTTATTGCGTTAGGCGGTGAACGAATTTAGGAAACAGTCTGCTAAAATGCTGGATGACTGATAACATTACGGATACTGTATTGCGTTAATGATTATTTATTTTATTGAATTTTGCAGTGGATTTATTTCGTCCAGTGTAAATATTATATGATTAAATATATTCATATGATTAAATATATTCATATGATTAAATATATTCATATGATTAAATATATTCATATGATTAAATATATTCAGAAGATTAAATATATTCATATGATTAAATATATTCATATGATTAAATATATTCATATGAATAAATATATTCATATGATTAAATATATTCAACCACGGATGAAATATAAATTGTAACATCAAAATCCCATGAACATATTCCCGTGTTCATCGTTCTTGAACATGAACAGGTATAACACCCGGAACGTAACTCAGCTGAACATAGCTACCAAGTTCAATTCACTATATGTTTTATATCCAAGTAAATGTTTTATTATCAGTAGGAAATAACTATCGTTTGGATTCATTCTATATATTTTTCTAGATTTTTCTATAATAATAATCTGCCCATTTTTAGACTTAAAAAAATCGATATACAAATATTTTTTTAATGGATTCATAAGAAATAAATGTGTGATTAAGATAAGGAATCGGTATAACTAGATATGAAAATAATTGATGAATAACAAAGGGAAAAACAGAGAAAAAAAAACTAAATAAGCTTATCTAAATCTGATATGAAATAAGATAATTTTCAGAAATAAAATTTAAGATAAAAAATAAAAAAAACGGTTTTAATGTGTATGATATGAACAGGAGGCGAGTTGTGCTAATTATTTAGTTATCATTTTCGCTCCTTTTACGTAATCTTTCTCTCTCTGTCTCTGTCCCTTTCTTTCCCTCTCTCTCTCTACATCTCTCTCCTTCCCCCCCCCTCTCTCTCTCTCTTTCTTTCTGTCTCTTTCTCTTTCTCTCGTTCTCTCTCTTTCTCTCTCTCTCTCTCTCTCTATATATATATATATATATATATATATATATATACATATATATATATATATATATACATATATATTTATATATACATTAATTTAGATATATACACATAGACATATATATATACGCTAGCTCTTTGGTAGATGTATGTGTTTATCTATTCATCCATATACCTGTCTATTTCACGCCCTCTGTCTGAAAGAGAAAGAGATAGACAGAAAGATAGATAGATAGAGAAAGAGAGAAAGAGAATGCGAAAGAAAGAGGAAGTGAAAATGAGTTTATGATTGGATAGCGAGCGAGGGGGTGGGGGCGGGCATGATGTAATGACCCTCAGGTGTAATAAAAAAAACGGCTGTAATTAAACCAGTAATCCCATGGTTCACGGCGCCATAATAGGTAACCACGTCACACAGGTACGGTATGGCTTGACTGGGGGGGAGTGATAGGGGGGAGGGGGGAGGAGGAGGAGGAGGGACAGTTGGGGAGGAAGTCCAGTCAAGGTGACAGATGTGTGTTTGCGTGTTTGTGTTGGTTTAAATGGGTGTGAGGGAAAGGTGATGGGGGGGGGGGTGTAGTTGTTTGTTTATTTGTGCCCGTGTTTCTGAAATGCGTTTGTGAAAGAACTTGTTATATACACTACAAAAGACAGTAGTCGCTGCCTCACACACACACACACACACACACACACACACACACACACACACACACACACAGACACACATACAAACACACACACACACACACATAAACAGGCCTAAATCGTGCACGCGGCGCACCCCTCGGCAGAGATTCATCGGCTGAGCAATTGCAGGGAAATGTTAGCAGATATATGGTGTTACGTTACAACCTGTCTTGAGGTATGCTCACTCCTTACCACACTAGTCCTTACTCGTTTGAAAAGGACTGAAAGAGAGAGAAAGAGAGAGAGAGATAGATAGATAGATAGAGAGAGGGGGGGGGTAGGAGGGGGGCGAGAGACGGAGACAAAGGAAATAACTAGAGAGAAAGAGAGAGAGAAAGAGAGAGAGAAAAGAAGAAAGGGGAAGGAAAAATTAGCCTTTTTCTTTTGATTCGTTGTTCTCATTGTTATTCCCTTTCGCTTGGTTCTTTTCTGTTTTTCAAATATATTTTCTTTATCTATCTCCCCCTCTCTGTCTCTCTCTCTCTCTCTATATATATATCTCCTCTTTCTGTCTCTCTCTCATTTCTTCTTCATTTTCTCCTCTAATTCATCTTATTTCTCTGTTCTACCCTTCCTCCTCCCCTCTCTCCTTCTCCCTTTTCTCTCGCTCTCCATCTTACGCCCACGCTCGGCCGCTGTCACCCCCGCCCCTCCACCCACCCGCGCCCACTCCTCGAATGCTATTGATCTGGCTCGAAGAGTTTTATTAACCGTGAATAAGTCCTCGATAAACTTAATAATCAACGAACTCCTAGTAACTCCACAGCCCGACCCGAAATCAATAGGGAAGCACCACGCGTCATGAACAGAGACTGTTAATTGAGCCTGCATGACTCATCGCTGGGTCACCCAAGAGGCTTTTGAAAATCACCCGTTGGGATGGGGGGAGGGGATGGGGAAATAGAACAAAAACGCATCGACGACACAGCTGCGCATGCGCCATGACTCACCTTCGCCCCTCCCCCTTTCCCTCTTTTTTCCTCTCTTCCTCCTTTCCTGTCTCTCCCCGCTCTCCCGTAACTCCCCCTCCTCTTCCTGCCGTCTTTCTCGCTTCCCGTGACAACGTTTCGTGAGTTTGATGTCCGACTCGCGTGTCCAGACAGGAAATTCAATTACATGGCCGCACGTGATGGCCTTTCGAGAACAGACATAGCGTTCGCGGATTGACGTGCTGGTGGGTGTGTCTACACACCGGACACGCGGCCTTCCCCGCATTTGAGACGCATTCGCGTGACTTTGTTTACATCAGTGGTTGCCATGGTTACCAAGATGAAGGCCCGCAGCGTTGCCGCTAGAGGAACTGCAATTTCAAATGATCATAGTTTTTATTACGCTGGCCATCTAATCTGGGAAAAAAACTACAACTAGAAAATGTTGCTTAGCTTTGCATTCAAATGATTGATTTGCTATTTGTTGTTTATTAACAGAGCAAAATCAATGGGCAGGGGAGGCATGCGGTCGCCAAACATGCACGGCTGTCGCCATGCAGTCCCCTCTCCCCCCAGACACTCCATTTCCTCCTCCCCCTCTCCCACCCCCTACCGGGCCTACCCCCGTAATCCGCACTCCGTCTGGCTTGTCCCCGTCACTCTGACAAACCCTAGTATTGCGTGACAACCCCCCCCCCCATCCTGGCTTATGCATTATGATGTTTTCCTATCCTTCCTCTTTCAATTCTCCGTTACTCCTTTTTAAAATTCTTTTTCGTTCTTATCCCTTTTACTTTTTACTCTCTTCTTTTTTTCCTCCTTTTTCTTCCTCTGCTAACTCCTCCTCCTCCGTATTCTTCAAACTCTCTACTTTTTCCTTCTTCTCATAGGCAATAGATAATCAGTAAATTTAAAAAGTGCAATAAAATTATCGTAATTGTGAATAGACATGGATTATTGACGTTTAGTATATACATCATTATCATCGATAACATTGCTTTTATCCTTTCTTATCATTCTTTTTTTCTCTAACATTATCATCATTAACATTGCTGTTCTTATGACTATTATCATTACTTGCTTATAAAAAACAAATATATATATATATATACATATATATATATATATATATATATATACATATATCTTATATATATATATATATATATATATAGTATACAATACACATACACACACAACATACACACACACACATATATATAAATATATATCTATATATATACAAAAATATATATATAGATATATATATATATATATATATATATATATATATGTATATATATATATATATATATATATATATATATATATATATATATATATATAATAGAATTTAAAAAAAAATCAGAAATGAATCCATAAATCATGGAGATTATAGTGATATATAGATTAAAGCACGAATAAAGCGCTCCAAACGTAGCTAAGCTGAAATCGCATGAAGGAATAGTCCAAACCCGGCTTGAGAAAGGAGTCTTTCCGACCCTCTGAGTCCTACATTCTAGTAACTTTTTTAGTGTGCGACAGCCTACCAACAAGGGGAATAGTGCATGGAATCGATAGATTGATCAGATTCTACGTTTTTTTTTTATCGATGACATTTCCGTTGCAAATTCCAAGTGAAGGGGCTGTTTGATAGTATGAATAACATATCCGAAAAGCTGTGGTTTTAAAGGTTTTGACTGGCTAGTCCAGATGTGACACGCCGAATAATTGCTTATCATCTATATCAAATGTCTTCCTAGTTTGCAATGTGCAACGGAACTTGTTGATATCATTATTACTAGTTCGTATCACCATGAGCTCACCCTCGCCCCTTTTCCGCCGCAGCGTGAGTGTATCAGCGTCCACATCGGTCAGGCCGGCGTGCAGATCGGCAACGCCTGCTGGGAACTGTACTGCCTCGAGCATGGCATCCAGCCCGACGGCACGATGCCCTCCGACAAGACCATCGGCGGCGGCGACGACTCCTTCAACACCTTCTTCAGCGAGACCGGCGCCGGAAAGCACGTCCCCAGGGCAGTGTTTGTGGATTTGGAACCCACTGTTGTCGGTGAGTTGGTGGCTTTGGCTTAACGTTGAAGGGGTTGGGGATCAACTGAGGTTAAAGGGTTGGGCTGGTTGGAAGCCAGGGGAGGTTTGAGGAGAAGGGTTAACAGAAAAGGGAGGTGATGTGACACTCATAAAAATAGGCGTCTGAGTCAATATTAGTAATATGAAAACATACGACCTCTGAGAAAAATACCAAATAACAACAGCATCTCTAACCCCCCCTCCCCCCTTACGCAGACGAAGTCCGCACCGGCACGTACCGCCAGCTGTTCCACCCCGAACAGCTGATCACCGGCAAGGAAGACGCGGCCAACAACTACGCCCGCGGACACTACACCATCGGCAAGGAGATCGTCGACCTCGTCCTCGACCGCATCCGCAAGTTGGCCGACCAGTGCACGGGGCTTCAGGGCTTCCTCATCTTCCACTCCTTCGGCGGCGGCACCGGCTCCGGCTTCACCTCCCTCCTCATGGAGAGGCTCTCGGTCGACTACGGCAAGAAGAGCAAGCTGGAGTTCTCCATCTACCCGGCGCCGCAGGTGAGGGCGGGGCTGGGGCTTGGGGAAGGAGGGAGGGGGAGGGATGTGAAGGGGGGTGGGGAGGGGTAGGATGTGAAACAGGGTGGGCTGGGGGGAATAAGAAAGGGGGTGATAAATAGAGTGAAAATATGAAATAATGATAACAATAACCCACTCACGCGAATCACCCAAGCACGTACATTCACCAACACCCTTCAACTCACACCTTTGCCTCACTCATAAAACTCACGACTCTTCTCCCCCCCCCTCCCTCCCTCCTTCCCTCGCCACAGGTCTCAACAGCAGTCGTCGAGCCCTACAACTCCATCCTGACGACCCACACGACCCTGGAGCACTCCGACTGCGCCTTCATGGTCGATAACGAAGCCATCTACGACATCTGCAGAAGGAACTTGGACATCGAGCGCCCCACCTACACCAACCTCAACCGTCTCATTGGCCAGATTGTGTCCTCGATCACGGCTTCTCTCAGGTAGGGTTTGTGTGGACGCTTTTTAGGGTCATTAGTGGTATTGCTATTCATCATTAGTGTTGGTGGTGTTGTTACTGTTACTGTTATCGTTAATATCGTTATTATTATCAATTTTATCATCATTATTATGATTACTATCATTGATTTTATTATTATTATTATTGTCTTTATTGTCATGAGTTTATATCATTCGTTTCAAATTTATTTTATCATAATCAGCATAATTTCTTATTTCTATCACCACATAATTATTATTCTCTGACACCATCATCCTTGACTATCATCATTATCCCTATATGCTACCATCCTTTAATCCTATAGCCACCACCATTCCCTAGAACCACAGCCATTCATTCCTTAGAACCACCACCATCATTCCCTAGAACCACCATCATTACAACCCGCCTCCTCTCTCAACCTCAGGTTCGACGGCGCTCTCAATGTGGATCTGACGGAGTTCCAGACCAACCTCGTGCCGTACCCGCGTATCCACTTCCCACTCGCTACGTACGCTCCCGTCATATCCGCAGAGAAGGCCTATCACGAACAGCTGTCCGTCGCCGAAATCACGAACGCCTGTTTCGAACCCGCGAACCAGGTGAGTCACGAATCGGTTGAACGAATTTGTGTCTTTTACTTTGGACTTTCAGGTCTGAATCGATGGATATTCTGTTGAGCGAAATTTCCTTTTCTTTAGGTCTTCAGACTGGATTATGAAAGATTACGAAGAGCGAAGTATTTCTTTTTCTTTGTTTTTTTTTTCTTAACCGGGTTAGTCACGAATTTATTGATCGATTTTTTTTAGTTTAGTATTAGGCCCTTGGACTGAATCGGTGATAATAATTTAGAACGAAATGTTCCTAAAGTCCTGGAAGCGATTTTTTTTCTGTTTGTCTGTATCCTCAGTCACCTAGCAATAGAACGAGGTATATTTTATCTTCAGTTCGTTCGACTGAATCCTTAAAGAACCCGTGTATGTTTCTTGACCTCCCCCCCTTTTATATACTTAAATATATCCTCTGTATTTTCCTATTTCACAAAATCTCTCCAGTCGGGGGGGGGGGTTGACATAAATAGCTAGATCAGTAATCTACGTAATGCGGGCCTTTATATATGCATTGATATATACATACATAATTTCACATGTGCTGAAACGGTGAAGCATTTTGCACTCCTCAACAGCTAGTCCTAAATCCTCTTTCTCTCCTTTGCCATTTCAATTTTCTACCATCCTTACTATTTTAATCCCTTGTCTCTGCTTTCTTTTCGCTTTCATATCCCCTGCCTCCTTTGTCTGATAATAATAATTAATCTTATTCCCTTTTTTTCTCCCCTCAGATGGTAAAATGCGACCCACGCCACGGGAAGTACATGGCTTGCTGTATGTTGTATCGTGGGGATGTTGTACCCAAGGACGTCAACGCTGCCATTGCCTCTATCAAGACGAAGAGGACAATTCAGTTTGTGGATTGGTGTCCTACGGGATTCAAGGTGCGTATAGGAGAGGGGGTTTATGTGTGCATGCATGGGGGTGGGATTGTGTGTTGAATCCATGTGGCAGAATGATATACAATCAGCAATTTTATTTGCTGTGTTTTAAATATGTTCATATGTTCTCTCTCTCTCTCTCTCTCTCTCTCTCTCTCTCTCTCTCTCTCTCTCTCTCTCTCTCTCTCTCTCTCTCTCTCTCTCTCTCTCTCTCTCTCTCACCTTCTCCCTGTCTTCCTCCTCCAGGTGGGCATCAACTACCAGCCCCCCACCGTGGTGCCCGGCGCCGACCTGGCCAAGGTGTCCCGCGCCGTGTGCATGCTGTCCAACACCACCGCCATCGCCGAGGCCTGGGCGCGCCTCGACCACAAGTTCGACCTGATGTACGCCAAGCGCGCCTTCGTGCACTGGTACGTGGGCGAGGGCATGGAGGAGGGCGAGTTCTCCGAGGCCCGCGAGGACTTGGCCGCCCTCGAGAAGGACTACGAGGAGGTGGGCGTGGATTCGACCGAGGCTGAGGACGAGGAAGGAGGCGAGGAGTACTAGAGAAGGGGTCTCCTGACGAAGGGCGAGGGGAAGGCTGAGTGAAGGCTGAAGGAGTCTGAACGACGTTTCCTTCTCTCCTTCCCCATCTGCCGCCCCCCTCCCCCCCTCTTCCTCCAGACAGACATTAAAGCAAGAGGGAAACGACAACCGACTTTAAAGCACCTGTAAGACACGTCCTAGGAACTTTCCTAACATCCTGTCCTCTTGAGACGTCTCTCTAACCCTCACCCACAGCCCCCCCCCCCTCTTGCAACCCCTCCCACTGCAACTACGCCGTGATGAGGAAATGAGAGACGCCTACCTCCTTCCCCCTCCCCCCCATCCTTCTTCCTACGGTCAGGCCTAGCATATGTCATCTTTGAAAATAATCTAAATATCACCATCACCATCATTATAATAACGAACACAGAATGAAGAAATAGATGATAATAATGAATAAAGAATGTGGAAACATTTTATATACTTCACACATTACGGTTACCCATCACTGTCAACAAGTTATTCTCACCGTTGGCACTCTTCGGTGTCACGAAAACGGTGCCACTTTGGCCTTACAACCCCCATTGCTGTGGCACTTTCCACCATAACAACTCGGAGAACTATAGCACTATACCGTTTCCACCATCGGCCATACTCATGTCTAGTCACTATAAATATACAAAGAAATAAAAAAATCTTCTAGTCACGCTAGGCTTCCAGGTCAGTCCCCTCCCTCCCCCCTCTCCATCCCCCTTCTTCCTAATCTCCCCCCCCCCCCGTATCCCTACCATACCCCTCTCCATCCCTCTCTCACGAATCACAAAAAAGAATAAAACAAAAACAAAGACAAAACAAGAACAGAGAAGAACAATCATACATTGAACGATTGGCTGTTATGAATAAACGATAACAATATATATGTCTATGTATTTCGTCTTTTTTACCTTTCCTATTCGTATTTTTGTATTTCATAAGTCTGGATTTTGTTGTAATTCTTATCTCATTTTATTTATTCTGGATTTTGTTGTAATTCTATCATGT
>NW_028234411.1:25058443-25063443 GCF_977035675.1 Penaeus japonicus
GTCATAAATATATATATATATATATATATATAATATATATATATATATAAAAAAGATATATAAATATACGTATAATACATAATTATAATATATATAAATATATATATATATATATACATATATATATATGAATATATATATAAATATATATATTACATGTATGTATATAAATATATATATATATAAAAATATAATATATATATAAATTATATATACATATATATAAAATTTTATATATATAGATATACATATAGATATATATGCATATATATATATATATATATATATATATATATTATTATATATATAAAATGTATATATAAATACACATAAATAATATATAATATATAAATATTTATATATATATATACATATATTCATATTTTATAATATATATATATATGTATATATATGTATAATATAGGTATAAATATAATATAATTATATATATTTATATAGTATATTATATATATATATATATATATATAATATATACTATATATATATATTTTATTTAATTTTCTATACATACATTACTCAACATCTATCTATCTATCTATCTATATATCTATATCTTATAATGTTTTCATATATCTATCTCTGTATCTATATCTATCTAGCTCTATTCTACATTCTGTCTCATATTAAATATAAATATTGGGTATCTTTCTTCCTCCTATAAATATATATATCATATATATATATATATATATATATACATATTGATACACATATTTTATTACTATCTGTCTCTCTCTCTCTCTCTCTCATCCTCTCTCTCTGTCTCTCTCTCTCATCTCCTCTCTCTCTCTTCTCTCTCTTCTCTCCACTCACTCTCTCCTATATGATATATATTATATATATATATAAATATATAATATTATATTTGCATATATGTGTGTATGAGTTTCAGCCACACACACATCACGCGATTAATGTAATACTTATATGTAAATTTATAAATATATAGTTTACATACATATATATATATTATATCCCGCCTATATAATATATTACCAATTGAGATATATATATATCATAGTTATGTGTGTGTGTGTATATATAAAGATAAATTATATATATATAAATATATTATATAGATTTATATATTATATATATTATGTAATATATATGTTTATATATTATGTATATAATACATATATATAAACTAATATATTACATATACACATTTATATATATATAATTTATATAATATATAAATTTTTTATATTATATATATAAATTATATATAAATATACATACACACACACACACACACACACACACAACACCACACACACACACACACACACACACACACACACACACACATAATATATATATAGTATATATATATTATATATATAAATATATATATATATATGTATATATATATAAATAAGTTATATATCTATATATAAAATCCGGCCTCTCACCTCAGTTCTATATATATACGCCATATATCATATCCTTAGACCGCTTATATATATAAATACTATATATTACATAAATACAGTCTACATACATATATATATAGATATATATATATATAAATAAATATTATATATAAAATATTAATATATATGTATATATATAACATACATCATATATATATATATATATATAAATATATAAAAATATATATATATGTACATATAAATGTATCACTAAAATGAATATATATATATATAAAATATGAATTATATATACACATATATACAAATATATGCATATATACATATAATAATCTATACACACACACACACACACACAACACCACACACACACACACACACAACACATATATATAATATATATATATATATATATATATATAAATATATATATATATACATAGATATATAATTATATATATATATATATATCTAAATAAATATAAATATATATATATATATAAATATACATGAAAACATGAAAATAAATAAGCCTCTAAACTATATAAATACATATATGGATAAATAAAATATATATATATATTATATATATATATATAAGTACCCTATTATATAATGATATAATAATAAATATATATATATATATAATATATATAACTTATACACACATACACCACACCCCACATAAATATAATATATATATATAAAGGAATATATAAATATATTAATATATATATATATATATATGTATGAATGTAATAGTATAACCATACATACATATATATAGATATATTTATATATATATAAAAATATATATCTATAACAAATAAATATATATAAATTATATATATACATATAAACTATATATAAATATATATATAAAATATCACTCCGGAAATATCCTAAAATCCTAAATACTATATATATAATATATATCATATATAATAATATGAATAATAAATATATATAATATATAAATATAAAAATATATATATATTATATATATACAAATCCCTATATCCATGAATTCGCTATACACCGCCACTATATAATATATTTTATATATATAATATAAATACAAATATATATATATATGCTATAAACTACACGCTATAATCTACACACAACACTCTACCAACACACACCACACACACACACACACACAACACACACACCACCCCACCATCGTTACACATCCCCTATATATATATATTTATTATACTTACTATTATATATATATATTACATAAACTATATATATATATAAGTGGGTATAAAATGAGACTGAATATTTTCACAAACACACAGAGATTGTAATTAATGCGTTCGTGGTTACCCCGTCCTTCAGAACTACAGCCTACATCACAGTTAAAATTAACATATATATATTAGACAAGAGCCTGACGACCTAGCTGATTCCGTGACCTCTCGCTCGTTGTCCCGCATTGATAGACGTTGCGAGCGATGTCAGAGCAGTTATCTTCCATCATTTTTCTCTTTAATTGATTTAATCCTTCATGAATCACTTTGCTACTTTCCCGTGCCGGTAGATGTCCCGCTTCATCCAACTGTACCACCAGGGCGTTTGGGATGTTGCCGTGTGTGTCGGACGTCGGCTCGATGTTTCACTGATCCTGTGCCTGAATCCACGTCCTGTTTCACCTTAATATGCGTTCTCGCATCCGTTGCATGGTATGCAATATAAGGCGCTGTCAGGATTCTTTTGTGGACCGGGCTTTCTGATTGCGTATTAAATCTTCTGTTTTTGCACCGGAAGTATTGGGCGATCTTGAATGGAGCCTCCGAAATACCAATTTACCGCCTCAGAGATGTTGCATTGAGTACACTTATGAACTCTTGGAAGAGGGAAGAGGCTTCGGTATCTTGACCTAGTTATAATGAACTCCGCCTTCTTTCGTAGTTTTCAGAAGAAGTCCCCTAGGGTATTTTGTGCCTATCATAAAATGCCTCAGTGATATACTATCATTTTCATCTTCTAGGAATTCAGGCTGCATATCCTCAAGCCCTGAGGAAGAATCCTATAACGACTCCTGATTTAGTTTATACTGTGTGTCGGAGTAATAGTGTATGAAAATCATCTTTGTTCGTTGGCTTTCTGTCATACTGAAAAACTCCCTTAGGTCGTCCAGCTATCGCCCCGATGGGATCGAGAAAAAGTAGCGTATTCTGACATTCCTCGTCCTCTATGGTAAACTGCCGATCTTGTCGTGCACGGCATTCAGTTGCGTAAGCGTTTTGATGTAAGCACGATCTCCTAGGGACGTATTACTAGACGTCATCTACGTATCGAAGCCTATCGAACGCTCCTGCCCGACATTATGTTCATATAGTGGTCTTTTTTCTATGTTTCCATGAAGAGCAAGGCCAAGAACCGCGCTTAGGTGGTGAGCCCATAGCAAGACCGCTGACCTGTCGATACTCCTCTCATGCAAACTCGAAAAGACCCGAAGCTCATCGCACATTGTCATTTTCACGAGTTCTATGAAGTCGTGTTCAGGCAGCAGCGAGTAAACTATCTTCCATGGTGCTGACGACCCTCTCAGCTGCTCGGGACGGCTCCGGGGTTTTTATCAGTGGGAACATTAAGTGTGAAGAGGGATTTGACGTCAAATAACTAGCCACTTCTTATTTTTCTTCGACTCTACGCCAACTCTTTTGGAGTCGTTTGATGAGATCGTCCGGAATTCCTGAGGTGGGATCACTATTTCACTCTCACATGCCGCGACTCGCCACCTGCGAGGGGTTTAGACCAGACATTTACCAAACGTATGGGGAGCGCTGCCAATGCCCAATGGTTAATAGGCTCATCGTACACGCACTTGTGGTATCTCTAGACCCCTCATGGAAGGGTTTCAGGTGCGGGGGTGCCTCCTCTAGTAAGTGAAGGAGACGCTATCCTCGGGCGAGGGAGGAGTACGTCCCTTGCCTTCTTCTTGGAAACTGTGTCAGCTTCCCTTTTCGCCTCGCCTCTCGTCGTCTTTCGCTGTTAAACTTGGTGATATTTCAACATATAATTGTTAGTTATAAGTATATATATAAATAAGAATACCTTTGCCTCGTATATTATATATATAATATATAATATAAGATGTAATATATATATATACACATATATAATATATATACATATATGTAAGTTCAATATATACATTCAATTATATATATATATAAATATGAATATATACAAATATGATATATATAAATAAGTATATAAATATATATATAATGAATAAACGTATATATATATTTATATAATATATAGTACTTTATAAATCTAAATATATATATATGAAATATATATAAAAATATAATATTACTGTAAGTATATATATATCAAATATATATAGAATATATATATATCTATTATATATATATATTATATATCCATATATAATCAATATGTATAATATATCAAATATATACCTAATAATATATGGATAATAATAAAAGATATTTATGTATATATATACCATATATTATGTATATATCTTTATATTATATATATATATATATATATATAGTTATAATATATATATCTATACACACATCTAATCAATCATCTATA
>NW_028234411.1:25080943-25083443 GCF_977035675.1 Penaeus japonicus
ATACCCCCTTTCTGTCTCTTATTTGCGAGTCATTTTTTGTATATCCCATTTCTTGACATAAGAGTGAGTGAGAGAAAAAGGGAAAAAGGCAGATAGGGTAGAAAGAGATAGAGAAAGAGAGGGAACGAGAAAAAGCGAGGAGAGAGAACGAAGAAAAACAGAAAATCTACCCAAAGATATTTGTTCACGTAACCCAGCATCTTATCCCCCCCCCCCCCAGCCTCCGCACCAAGAGCAGACAGACAGAGACGTACACAGACGAACGAACACACACAGCGCAAGATGACGTCACTCTCGGCTTGGACAATCGCCTGGCCAGCACACTCCAAGTCCGAGAACACCTCGACCAAGCTATTCAGAGAACAATCGAGGAACTTGCGCTGCAGAACACCATGAAGAACAGGTTGCAGGTGGGAAGGAGGAGCATAGGAAGGGAGAGAATGTCGGCTTGAGAGGGAGACGAGAGGGCATTGAGCATAGTTATATGTATGTACAGTATATGTTTATTTATGTGCGTATGAACAGACACACTTACACTTACACACACACACACACACACGTATATATATATACATATATATATATATATATATATATATATATATATATATATATATATATATATATATCTACACTCACACACACACACACACACACACACACACATATATATATATATATATATATTTTATCAGAAAAGTAACACCAGCGTAGCTACGTACATCATCTTTATTCTTCAGACGTTTCGAAGTTTACTAACTTCATCATTAGTGCTAAAAATAGACATAAAAGAACCGTTAATACAGAGCAAATTAGCTAAAAACAATTTTAAAGAAACAATGGTTCAAACAAGTAAAAGGCTAAATAAAAGGTAAATATTACTTAAAAGGTAGTTAACACTGTAAAAATGGTTAAACAAACACTTATAAAAATGGCGGTATAAGAAAGATAAAAGGTTTACGTGAAAAATATCAATAAAAAATATAAAATATAAAAGCGAGTTGTAAACAGTAAAAAACACAAACTAAAATTATTACAAAACACAAGACCAATAAATAAGAAATCTTACAGTTATAAATTTGGAATCATTGAGTGTGTAATGGGATGGCAGTTGTTGTGTTGTTTAGCTCTGGCTTCATCCTCGAGATAAACAGTGATTCCAAGATGATGAGGTTAAGTCTGTGTGAGGAAGAGGTTAGAATTTGGAAATCCTTTTGTGTGAGTGGATGCCCAGTGGAATAGCAGTGTTCTCTAATGGCAGATGGTGATGGTGAACTTAGCTGAATACCTGTACGGTAAGATTTTCCCATGTGCTCAAAGATACGGTGCTGTAGAGGACGTGTGGTGCTACCCACATATCGAGAGTTACATCTCGAACATTTAAACTGATATACAACACATGATTTAAGAGCAAAGGGCAAAGGTACCGTTTTGTTCAGAAGAGAACGCATCGTAGTGTGTGTCTTAAAGATAAATCTAAAGTCAACTTGAGGGAAACAATCTTTGAATATATTCTGCAGTTCCTTTCTTATGTTAAAACTTAAATGTCCAAAATATGGCAATGTGACGTAACAAACATCTTTAGTAGCCGTCATAACAGGAGTAGGAGGGGAGTGTTTCTTGTTCAAAAATCTTCTCAAGACTCTGTAGAAAATTTTGCTGGGGTACGAATTTAGCGTGAAATAATTATGTAGGAACTTCATCTCCTGGTGGAAGCTTACATAATCTGAACAGATATTGTAGGCTCTGTTGATTAGTGTAGAGATACTGTTTAATTTGAAAATCTTGGGGGAATAACTAAAGTAGTTAAGGCCCAAACCTGTAAAAGTTGGTTTTCTATAAACTGTTGTTGAGAAACAGCCACTATCATTTGTTATGAGGGTGTCTAAAAATGGTATTGTTGAGTTATGTTCAATTTCATACGTAAACTTTAAATTCGGATGTTTGGAGTTTAGGTAGTAAACAAAACGTTCAACCTGAGAGCTGTTGTTAAAGAGGAGGAACGTATCAAATTGAACATAACTCAACAATACCATTTTTAGACACCCTCATAACAAATGATAGTGGCTGTTTCTCAACAACAGTTTAAATATCAGTTTAAATGTTCGAGATGTAACTCTCGGTATGTGGGTAGCACCACACGTCCTCTACAGCACCGTATCTTTGAGCACATGGGAAAATCTTACCGTACAGGTATTCAGCTAAGTTCACCATCACCATCTGCCATTAGAGAACACTGCTATTCCACTGGGCATCCACTCACACAAAAGGATTTCCAAATTCTAACCTCTTCCTCACACAGACTTAACCTCATCATCTTGGAATCACTGTTTATCTCGAGGATGAAGCCAGAGCTAAACAACACAACAACTGCCATCCCATTACACACTCAATGATTCCAGATTTATAACTGTAAGATTTCTTATTTATTGGTCTTGTGTTTTGTAATCATTTTAGTTTGTGTTTTTTTACTGTTTACAACTCGCTTTTATATTTTATA
>NW_028234411.1:25090943-25098443 GCF_977035675.1 Penaeus japonicus
AGCCTGCATGCATCAAGCAGATCATTCTCTGGCCATCCGTCTTATCCCTACGCTAATTCCTTCCTCTTTCTTCCACTCGCCTCCCTCTTCACCTTCCCCCCCCCCCCCCCCCCGTGCTTTCCTTTAACCCCCTTCCCCATCTTCTCCTCCACGTCACCACTGCCCACCACCACCATCCCTATACTTACTCTCCCACCCTTCCCCAACACATCTTCCCAACGTCTCCCCTAACCCCACCCCAATACCTACTCCCCCAATTCTATCCCAATACCTCTCCCCAACCCCACACCAATATCTCCATTCCAATACCTACCGCTCCAACTCTTCCATCTCCCTCCCCCTCGCCCAACCCCCCTTTTTCCTCCCCTCAAAACCACCCCTACCCACCCCATATCCCCCAACCTCTACTTCCCTCCCCCACCCTTCCCCCTTTCCCCTTTCCCCTTTTCCTCTAGCCTTCTCTCCCACCTCACACCCCTCCCCGTGCCGCTTCCCCTCCCGACACCCTCTCCTTCCCCTCTCCTCTTGCAGGAGACAGAGGTCCTGCTCGCCGGCCGCGCCCTCCTGACGCAGTCGCTGAACGAGACGGAGGCCCAGATCGCGAGGTTGCTGGAGGTCAAGAGGTTGCTGGAGCACGACTGGTCGGACAAGCAGGAGGCCTTCCAGCTGGACCACTCGGCGGCCAAGCTGGTCACCCACGCGGTCAAGGCGCAGTTCAAGGTCAGCGGGAGTAGATGGTGGTGGTGGGAGTATCAGTAGGTGGTGGTGGTGGGAGTATCAGTAGGTGGTGGTGGGAGTAGGTGGTGGTGGGAGTATCAGTAGGTGGTGGTGGTGGGAGTATCAGTAGGTGGTGGTGGTGGGAGTATCAGTAGGTGGTGGTGGGAGTATCAGTAGGTGGTGGTGGTGGGAGTATCAGTAGGTGGTGGTGGGAGTATCAGTAGGTGGTGGTGGTGGGAGTATCAGTAGGTGGTGGTGGGGGGGGGAGTAGGAGGTGGTGGGAGTATCAGTAGGTGGTGGTGGTGGGAGTATCAGTAGGTGGTGGTGGTGGGAGTATCAGTAGGTGGTGGTGGTGGGAGTATCAGTAGGTGGTGGTGGGAGTATCAGTAGGTGGTGGTGGGAGTATCAGTAGGTGGTGGTGGGAGTATCAGTAGGTGGTGGTGGTGGGAGTATCAGTAGGTGGTGGTGGGAGTATCAGTAGGTGGTGGTGGTGGGAGTATCAGTAGGTGGTGGTGGTGGGAGTATCAGTAGGTGGTGGTGGTGGGAGTATCAGTAGGTGGTGGTGGGAGTATCAGTAGGTGGTGGTGGTGGGAGTATCAGTAGGTGGTGGTGGGAGTATCAGTAGGTGGTGGTGGTGGGAGTATCAGTAGGTGGTGGTGGGAGTATCAGTAGGTGGTGGTGGTGGGAGTATCAGTAGGTGGTGGTGGGAGTATCAGTAGGTGGTGGTGGGAGTATCAGTAGGTGGTGGTGGGAGTATCAGTAGGTGGTGGTGGGAGTATCAGTAGGTGGTGGTGGGAGTATCAGTAGGTGGTGGTGGGAGTATCAGTAGGTGGTGGTGGGAGTATCAGTAGGTGGTGGTGGTGGGAGTATCAGTAGGTGGTGGTGGTGGGAGTATCAGTAGGTGGTGGTGGGAGTATCAGTAGGTGGTGGTGGGAGTATCAGTAGGTGGTGGTGGTGGGAGTATCAGTAGGTGGTGGTGGGAGTATCAGTAGGTGGTGGTGGGAGTATCAGTAGGTGGTGGTGGTGGGAGTATCAGTAGGTGGTGGTGGGAGTATCAGTAGGTGGTGGTGGGAGTATCAGTAGGTGGTGGTGGGAGTATCAGTAGGTGGTGGTGGGAGTATCAGTAGGTGGTGGTGGTGGGAGTATCAGTAGGTGGTGGTGGTGGGAGTATCAGTAGGTGGTGGTGGGAGTATCAGTAGGTGGTGGTGGGAGTATCAGTAGGTGGTGGTGGGAGTATCAGTAGGTGGTGGTGGGAGTATCAGTAGGTGGTGGTGGGGGTATCAGTAGGTGGTGGTGGTGGGAGTATCAGTAGGTGGTGGTGGGAGTAGGTGGTGGTGGGAGTATCAGTAGGTGGTGGTGGGAGTATCAGTAGGTGGTGGGTGCAGGAGTAGGTGGTGGTGGGAGTATCAGTAGGTGGTGGTGGGAGTATCAGTAGGTGGTGGTGGGAGTATCAGTAGGTGGTGGTGGGAGTATCAGTAGGTGGTGGTGGGAGTATCAGTAGGTGGTGGTGGTGGGAGTATCAGTAGGTGGTGGTGGGAGTATCAGTAGGTGGTGGTGGGAGTATCAGTAGGTGGTGGTGGGAGTATCAGTAGGTGGTGGTGGTGGGAGTATCAGTAGGTGGTGGTGGTGGGAGTATCAGTAGGTGGTGGTGGTGGGAGTATCAGTAGGTGGTGGTGGTGGGAGTATCAGTAGGTGGTGGTGGGAGTATCAGTAGGTGGTGGTGGTGGGAGTATCAGTAGGTGGTGGTGGTGGGAGTATCAGTAGGTGGTGGTGGTGGGAGTATCAGTAGGTGGTGGTGGGAGTATCAGTAGGTGGTGGTGGGAGTATCAGTAGGTGGTGGTGGTGGGAGTATCAGTAGGTGGTGGTGGTGGGAGTATCAGTAGGTGGTGGTGGGAGTATCAGTAGGTGGTGGTGGGAGTATCAGTAGGTGGTGGTGGGAGTATCAGTAGGTGGTGGTGGGAGTATCAGTAGGTGGTGGTGGGAGTATCAGTAGGTGGTGGTGGTGGGAGTAGGTGGTGGTGGGAGTATCAGTAGGTGGTGGTGGTGGGAGTATCAGTAGGTGGTGGTGGTGGGAGTAGGTGGTGGTGGGAGTATCAGTAGGTGGTGGTGGGAGTATCAGTAGGTGGTGGTGGGAGTGGGTGGTGGTCGTAAGTGATTATGACATTTATGATAATGGTTATTCAGAACAAGAACAATGATGATGATAAATGATGATGATGAAAAGAATAACTGTAATAACTGAAGATGATGACGATTTTATTAATCATTTTTAATTCTTTCATTTTCCTCATTCCATCATCCCTTATCCATCTCCTTCCCTGCCTCCCTCCATCTCCCTCCTCTTTTCTTTCACTCCCTCCCTTCACTCTCACGCCCTTCCTTCCCCACACCCTCTCTTTCCTTTCCTCTCTACACCCCTCCTTCCCTCCCTCGCTCCCTCTCCTTCCCTCCCTCCCTTCCTCCCTCCCTCCCTCCCTCCCTCTCCTTCCCTCCCTCCTTCCTCCCCCCCTCCCTCCCTTCCTCCCTCCCTCCCTCCTTCCTTCCCTCCCTCCCTCCCTCCCTCCCTCCTTCCTTCCTCCCCCCTCCCTCCCTCCACAGCCAGTCTCCGCCGCCCTCCACGAAGGGACATCAGCGCCTGAAACGTGGCGCCTCCGCAGCGCTCAGCACATGGACGTCTGCAAGAGGGAGATCACGAGCGGCGCCCAGCTGAGGGGAGCTTCGGATCAGGTCGGTATTTGAGGAGAGGGGGGGGGGGAGGAGGTTGGTTAGGGTTGGTTGATTGGTTGGTGGGGGGTTGGTTGATGAGGTTTGGTAAGTGGCGTTGGTTGGTGAAGTTTGGTTGGTCGTGCAATGATTAAGGTGGCGGATGTTGGTTGATTTGGGATGATTGTGGGAGCGGGATGAGTGTCGGGTTGCTCAGGGGCGGGCGGGAAGGGTGAGGATGGGGTTGAAGGGGTTGATTGGGTGATGGAGGGAGTCGGTGGCAGTAGGAGCTTACTTCGGAGAGTGTAGCGGGGGATTCATCGTGATTGGTAGGGGAATTATGGCTGGTTGAGAGGTACGTGAGGGTGGGGTTTGATTCGGGTACGTGACGTAGTCGCTGGATAGCTTAGTTTAGTTAGATAGTTTAGTTTCTTTTATTTTCGACAACCATTTCGCTTGCAAACTGCACGTAAAGAATTCGTGCACGAGTATATATAATATACCTAGCAGAGGCGGGGTCTAGTGATCGCCTTGGCTTCCGCGCTTCGTGCGCTGAAAGGGGACAAAATATATCCTCTTCGTATTTTCTAGCGAACTAGATCTTGGACCGGGTCATTATTTGACGACGAACCACCAGATAGTTCCACGAAAGAGCTCTATCATTCGCAGAGACCTAATTTGACTTGCGGCATCTGCACCTGCAATGCAACGGGTGAATTCGGACGCTCGAGACACGTCGGCGCACAGAGCTCGAGCGAAATGAAGCATATTTTAGTAGGCTGGTTGCGATGCATGTAACATAATATACAGCTTATCAAAATGCCTTCTTCACTTGCAATCTTGAATCTGACTTAGTAGAAAATGTGAAAAAAAACAACAACAAAGATCTTTACGTACAAATAGTTATTTTTTTTTTTTTCTTCTTTTATGATCGTTGGTCGCGTCTTTTTCTAAAAATATTTGGGTGGGATTGCTTTTCTTTAGGGAGGGGGGTATGGAGTTACAGTGTGTTGGGGTAGTAGAGATGGAAATGATTGGTAGAAATGATTGATTAGGGAGAAAGGTTGAGAGAAGGTTGATAGTGTGGGTCTGTATTGGTGGACGTGGATGTACATAATAATAATAATAATAAAAGGCTTAATATCCAAGAGAGTTTTACAATATGATACAATATATGTAAAAACATAGTGCCTTGGTTTAAAATAGTTTTTAATATATATATATATATATATATATATATATATATATATATATATATATGAAATATATATTTTTGTTTATATACATCTATACATATTTGCGAATGATCACCTAATCATGAACCTTACCAACACACTGTCACTGATTAAATGCTTCAAATTCATAGTAAGATAACTGACGTCGACTCTTTGTATGGTAAATCCTCCGGAAGGCGCTGAGAGAGGTGGCCAGAGACGCAGAAGCCGCCGCGGAAGCTACAGACGTCGCTTACAACACCCGCTTGAGAGAATTGGAGGAAGCTAAGGCAAAACTCGTCACCAAAGATGGAATGGTAACCCCTCAAATTTTCCGTTTTCAATCATCGTTTTCTTTGAGTGCTATACCAAAGGATGCCAAATGAAAATTGACATTTGTAAGATGAGGATTTTTTTTAGTTTTTAAGAATCCAACAAAACTGCTGTTGTAAATAATAAATTAAAGACGATATAAATAAATCTTGAAAAAATATGATAATATCCACCTTCCTTACGAACTTCTTCCATTGTGTCTTCCCATACCCTTTCCCTCCACCTCCCCCCTTGCTCCTACAACCCTTACTCTTCCCTCCACCTGCCCCCCTCCCCCTCCTTCCCAGCACCCTGACTTTCCCCTCCACCTCCCTTCCCCCTGACTCTTCCCTCCACGTCTCTTCCCCCCTCCCTCCTACCCACCCTGACTGTCCCCTCCATGTCCCTTCACCCCATCCCTCCTACCCTCCCTGACTCCCCCCTCCACCTCCCTTCCCCCTGACTCTCCCCTCCACGTCTCTCCCCCCTCCCTCCTACCCCCGTGACTCTCCCCCCTTTCTCCCCTCACAGCTACGAAAGGAAATAGCAGAGGAGGAGGGCAGCATCGCCTCCATCCGCCAGAGTCTGCAGGACAAGGAGTCGCCGCTCCAGGTTGCCCAGAGTCGCCACTGGACCCGATCCTTCAGGCCGGGGGCGGACCGCTGTCTGGATCAACCTCACTATAGGTAGTGCTAAGGGAGTAGAGAGCAGACGAGGAAGTAGGGAGTAAGAAAGGGAGTAGGGAGTGGGCGAGGGAGTAGGGAGAGGGGAAGGGAGTAAGGAGTTGGTAGTAGGAAAGGGAGTAGGGAGTGGGTAAGGAAATAGGTAGTGGGGAAGGGAGTAGGGAGTTGGTAGTTGGAAAGGGATAGGGAGTGGGTGAGGAAATAAGGGATGGGTAAGGGAGTGGGAAAGGGAGTAGGGAGTGGGCGAGGAGGTAGGGAGTAGAAAAGCAAGTAGGGAGTAGGGAAGGGAATAAGGAGTAGGTAGTAGGAAATGGAGTAGGGAGTGGTTGAGGAAGTAGGGAGTGGGGAGGGGAGAAGGGAGTAGGTAGTAGGAAAGGGAGTAGGGAGTGGTTGAGGAAGTAGGGAGTGGGGAGGGGAGAAGGGAGTAGGTAGTAGGAAAGGGAGTAGGGAGTGGTTGAGGAAGTAGGGAGTAGAGAAGCGAGTAGGGAGTGGGGAGGGGAGAAGGGAGTAGGTAGTAGGAAAGGGAGTAGGGAGTGGTTGAGGAAGTAGGGAGTGGGGAGGGGAGAAGGGAGTAGGTAGTAGGAAAGGGAGTAGGGAGTGGTTGAGGAAGTAGGGAGTGGGGAGGGGAGAAGGGAGTAGGTAGTAGGAAAGGGAGTAGGGAGTGGTTGAGGAAGTAGGGAGTAGAGAAGCGAGTAGGGAGTGGGGAGGGGAGAAGGGAGTAGGTAGTAGGAAAGGGAGTAGGGAGTGGTTGAGGAAGTAGGGAGTAGAGAAGCGAGTAGGGAGTGGGGAGGGGAGAAGGGAGTAGGTAGTAGGAAAGGGAGTAGGGAGTGGTTGAGGAAGTAGGGAGTGGGGAGGGGAGAAGGGAGTAGGTAGTAGGAAAGGGAGTAGGGAGTGGTTGAGGAAGTAGGGAGTGGGGAGGGGAGAAGGGAGTAGGTAGTAGGAAAGGGAGTAGGGAGTGGTTGAGGAAGTAGGGAGTGGGGAGGGGAGAAGGGAGTAGGTAGTAGGAAAGGGAGTAGGGAGTGGTTGAGGAAGTAGGGAGTAGAGAAGCGAGTAGGGAGTGGGGAGGGGAGAAGGGAGTAGGTAGTAGGAAAGGGAGTAGGGAGTGGTTGAGGAAGTAGGGAGTAGAGAAGCGAGTAGGGAGTGGGGAAGGGAGTAGGTAGTAGGAAAGGGAGTAGGGAGTGGGTGAGGAAATAGGGGGTAGAGAAGGGAGGAGGGAGTGGGAGGGAGTAGGTAGTAGGAAAGGGAGTAGGGAGTGGTTGAGGAAGTAGGGAGTGGGGAGGGGAGAAGGGAGTAGGTAGTAGGAAAGGGAGTAGGGAGTGGTTGAGGAAGTAGGGAGTGGGGAGGGGAGAAGGGAGTAGGTAGTAGGAAAGGGAGTAGGGAGTGGTTGAGGAAGTAGGGAGTGGGGAGGGGAGAAGGGAGTAGGTAGTAGGAAAGGGAGTAGGGAGTGGTTGAGGAAGTAGGGAGTAGAGAAGCGAGTAGGGAGTGGGGAGGGGAGAAGGGAGTAGGTAGTAGGAAAGGGAGTAGGGAGTGGGTGAGGAAATAGGGGATGGGTATGGGAGAGGGAAAGGGAATAGGAGGGGGGGAGAGGGAAGGGTTGGAAATTCAAGAAGTAGGGATTAAGGAGGAAGCGGGAAAGAGAGAAGGAGGGAAAAGGAATGAGAGGGAGGGGGAAGTCGGGAGGGAGAAGGAAGGAAGGAAGAAGTGGGGGGGGGAGTAGGGATTAGGGAGGGAGGGCGAGAAAGTGAACGAAGGAGGTAGGAATGGACAGGAAGGGTAGGGAGAAGGTGATCGGGTGGAATGGGAAAGGGGAAGAGAGGGATTGGGAAAGAGAGGGAGGGGTTGGAAAGGAAGGAGGGAGGGAAGGAAGGAGG
>NW_028234411.1:25103443-25108443 GCF_977035675.1 Penaeus japonicus
GAGGATGTCAGCCGTGTGCATGGAGGATATGGTTATGGGAAGGGAAACGAAGAAGGGGAGAGAATTATTGATTTTGCAGTATCGTTTGATATGGTTATAGGGAATACGCTATTCAAAAAGAGAAATGAGCATCTTATTACCTTTAAAAGCGGAGATAGGACAAGTCAAATTGATTTCCTCCTGTATGGTAGAAGGAACATATGCGAGGTCAAAAATTGTAAAGTAATACCTGGAGACCACATAGCAGCACAGCATCGCCTAGTTGTGTTAGACCTATCAATAGCTGTTGCCCGAGAGCAGAAAAGAGGGGTTAGGACACAGAGAAAAATTAAGTGGTTCAAGTTGAAGGAGCAGGATTTAAAACAACAATTTAAGATTAGAATTCTAAATGAAATTGATGTTAACATGGAAGATGTCAATGCATGGTGGAATAGAACGAGTAAAAACATCTTAATAGCAGGTAAAGAAATCCTAGGAGAGAGCAGTAGAAAAAATGTGGAAAAATAAGGAGACCTGGTGGTTCAATGAAGACGTACAACAAAAAGTTAACTTAAAGAGGGCTGCCAAGAAAAAGTGGGAAGAAAGTAAACTTGAAATAGATAGGGAAGCATATAGAATAAGATGCAAGGAAGCTAAGAAATCAGTAGCTATTGCAAAGTCAGAAGCATATAACAAACTGTTCGAAGATTTAGACACTAAAGAAGGACAGGGAAAGATTTTCAAATTAGCTAAATCAAGAAATAAGAGTACAAAAGATATAACGCATATTAGACAAATGAGAGATGAAAACGGTAACATAATAAAGAAAGAAAGGGATATACTAACTAGATGGAAGGAATACTTTGAAAAACTATTAAATGAGGAATATGAGAGACTAGTTAGAGAGGATGGAGAACCAAATAAACAAGAGATAGCTGAGGTAACTAGACAGGAGGTAGAAATAGCTTTGAAAAAGATGAAAACTGGAAAAGCCACTGGACCTGATAACATACCAGTAGAAGTGTGGAAAGCTTTAGGGCAGGATGGTATTAGTATTCTGCACAAACTTATGAAACAATTTATGGAAAAAGAAGCCATACCAGAACAATTGAGGGAAAGCACTTTAATACAAATTTTTAAAGAGAAAGGGGATATCCAAGGCTGTGAACATTACCGTGGGATAAAATTAATGTCACACACCTTAAAGTTGTTTGAAAGAATTTTGGACTGTAGGCTTAGGCAAGTGGTGGAAATTGGTAGGCAACAACTGGGCTTTATGAAAGGACTTGGGACAATTGATGGTATTTTCTCCCTTAGGCAAATAATGGAAAAATATCAGGAAAAGCAGAAAGTGTTACATATGGTATTCATCGATTTGGAGAAAGCATATGAGAGGGTGCCACGACAGGAGGTTTGGAGAGGACTACGTGAAAGAGGAGTGCAAGAAAAGTATGTAAGGGTTATCAAAGAATGCTATAAGGATGTTACTACTAGAGTTAGAAGCACAGTAGGAACATCGGAAAACTTCCATGTGAAGGTTGGTCTACACTAGGGGTCAGCACTTAGCCCATTATTATTTAATATTGTATTCGATGTTATTACTCAAGATGTTAGGGAGGACCCACCATGGTGCATTTTATATGCAGATGACGTAGTGTTGATATCAGAAAGTAGAAGAGGATTAGAAACCAAGTTAGAAGAATGGAGATGTGCATTAGTGAGTAGAGGCATGAAAATTAGCAGGTCTAAAACAGAGTACTTCTCAACTGATATGGGTGACCAATTGGCCTCAATACAACTGAATGGAAATAGGTTGAAAAGATCAAATACTTTTAAATGCCTTGGGTCTATGGTAGATGAAAGTACAGGGATGGAAAGGGAAGTTACTCATAGAATTCAGTGTGGATGGAACAACTGGCGGAAGGTGTCAGGGGTCATTTGCGATTAAAGAGTGCCAGTTAAACTTAAAGGAAAGGTACACAAAACCGTAGTTAGACCAGCCTTAACCTACAGCCTGGAAGCAGCACCTCTTAAACATAAAGAAGAAAGAAAGTTAGATGTGGCAGAGATGAAAATGCTTAGGTGGATGTCAGGAGTTACCAGGAAAGATATGATCAGAAATGAATATATCAGAGGGACAGCCAAAGAAGGGGAAGTCTCAAAGAAAATCCAAGAGTCTAGGCTGAGGTGGTTTGGCCATGTAGAGAGAAGGCAGGGTGAAGAAGATGTTGGGAGAGAGGTTATGGAAATGGAAGTAGAAGGGAATAGAAGAAAGGGTATACCCAAAACCAGATAGAGAGATTGTATAAAAAGGGACTTGAAGGAAAAGAACATAGATGATATAGCAATAGTATACAATAGGAGTACTTGGAGAAAGCTCATCAAAAACGGCGACCCCGAATAGGGATAAGATGAGAAGAAGAAGAAGAAGATATGTAAGCTATTGCACAAATTTAAATTTGTAATGTAAATAATCATATTAAAACATTCTTTTTTACAATATAAATTCCATAAGGGCTGAGATAATAGAGATTAAGCGTTAACATTCATCTATATTATTTAAATGATGTACAAAGGAATAAAGTAATAAAACATCTTAGGGTATTATATAAAGTATCTTTCATTGTGCGAACCATTAGACATTTTTACAGAAATTAGAACAATAATAATTGCCATATCTAAATTGGCAGAAATAATTTTATACTGAAGAGTCTTTCTGTTTTGATAGCAGATATTTCTTCAGCCTGCCTTTAATAACGGAAAGGGAGCTTGTATCCTTAACCTGAAGTGGAATGTTGTTCCAAATTATTGGGCCTCTCACTGATAACATTTTCATTCCGGTTGTAGTATTGGTTTGAGCAACAAACAAGTTATTGCTTTGTCTAGTAGATGTACCTCTGATTTTATTAATAGTAAACATGCTAAAAAGCCATTCAGGTAACTCTTTATTTAAAATGCTAAAAACTAAAATACCTAAGTCGTAGAATAATTTATAATCGACTTTTAACCATTCTAATTGTTTAAAAGCTGGGGATACATGGTCATATTTCCTCAACCCCCCTAAAGCGACTTTGGCTGCGAAATTTTAAAGTTTCTGAGCTCTTTCAATTTGAGTTATATTAGTAGCTCCCCAAACTCTCGGACAGTAATTTATAATGCTAAGAACAAGTGATTTTACAATTATGATTCGAGTGGGAGTTTCAAAGTAGTCCTTTATTCTATTGAGATATATAAGCGTGCCCATTACTTTTCTACACATTTCATCTATATGAATATTAAAAAGCATATGTTGATCAAAGTATACTCCCAAGTTCTTAACAACGTTACAAGGCATTAAAGGGTATTCATTAAAATTTATAACAATATCATTCTGCAATTGTGAAATATAATGTCGTGAGCCGATAAACATACACTGAGTTTTCTTCTCATTTAATAATAAGCCATTCCTCTGAAAGTATGATTTAGCAGTCGATAAGAGATTATCTGCTCTTTCTACTAATTATAATATGCATTCAATATTTCCGTCCAGGAGAAGCTGCGTGTCGTCTGCATATTGAACCACACAGCTATTTGGCAAACACTCTGATATATCATTGACGTAGATTGAAAAAAGAATCGGGCCTAGTACCGATCCTTGAGGAACACCAAAGGAGACATTACTAGATGAGGACACAACGTTCTGAAGTCTTACAGACTGAGATCTGTTTACCAGATAATCTCGGAACCAACGAGGATCTATGTTGAGCTTCATGCATTTTTTATGAGGATATCATGACTTACACTGTCAAAGGCCTTGCTTAAGTCTAAGAGTGTGAGGAGTGATATTTTCTTATTGTCCATATTATTGTATATTTCATTAGTCATTTTAAGAAGAGCGGTCTCTGTTGAGAGCTTCTGTCGAAAATCATACTGATTGGCTACATTTTTTTTCTAATATTTTAGAAAATATTGGTAGCAAAGAGATTGGACGATAGTTATTAATATCGTCGATGCCACCGCCTTTGTGTAGGGGAATGACATGAGATGTCTTCCATAAGTCGGGAAATGTGGTGATGGCAATGGAAGTGTTTATGATGATGGTGAGATAAAAGACAATTACTGGTAGTGATCCTCTTATGAAGCGAAATGGAATCCCATCTGAACCATAGGAGTTGGATTCCTTCATGCATTTTACAGTTAAAATTATAGTATTGCAATCCACAGGCTCAAGTCTAAAACAATTATTGGGAACTGCATTAAAGGGTAAGCTTCTTTCAACATCAGCACCATGCAGGTTTGCTTGTGATTTTTCGTAAGCATATTTGCCAACATGAAAAAAAAAAAAAAAAAAATCCTCTGCCCTTTTCTGTAAACTATCATTATCATATATATACTTTGAACTACTCTTAGCATTAGGAATTATTTTCTTGATAGTTTTCCAAGTAGAGCTAATATCATTTCTTTTGCTTTGGAATGCTTCTCTGTAGTGTTATTTTTTTTACCTTTCTCGATAAGCAATTTCACTTGTTTTTTTCTTTTCTTTATAATGGCTACGCAAGGTCATGTTAAATCTATCATGCTTAATACTTTTCTTAAGCTCGTCTCTAGTTTTCATTACAGATTTAACATCATCGGTGATCCAAGGGGCTGAAGGCCTGGTTATTTTTCTCGTAACTGTTGGTGCGTAACTGTTCAAACATTTCAGAAAGATGTCATTTAGAATCTTTACTTGCATATTTACATCATCAGTGTGCAGAATTCTGTTGAGAGTAGGGGCCTCGTCTAGTAATGAATTACAAAAATCTTCTTGGTTGTAATTCTTAAGACACCGAAAAACTGGTTGTTTTTTTGGTTTGCTAATATTAAGTGTAGCAGAAATAAGTTCATGATCAGCCACAGGGCTGGGCTCTACTTCAAAATTAGTAATTATATCTGGCGTGTTGGTAATCAATAAATCTATAAGTGTTGCAGAGATGGGAGTTAGCCTAGTTGGCTTATTTATGACCTGAGTGAGGTTCGTATTTTTAATCAATTTGTTGACT
>NW_028234411.1:25115943-25117556 GCF_977035675.1 Penaeus japonicus
CTCGGGGGTTCTCTGTCTGCGGAAGTGTCTTCTGCACATATTGATTCTGTGGTTGACCTCTTTAATCTCATCATTGTAGTACCAGGCGTCCTTGAAACACCCGGTCCACGGATGAGTTTTGGGGATGGTCTTTGAGGCTGCCTCGTCTATGGCATTTACTAGTCTCGCCTCAAGTATATCCACATTATGATTCTGAGGCACCTGGCCAGGGCCTCCTGGAAAACTTTCCAGTTGGCCCTGTCCACCTTCCATCGAGGATTGTGCTTGGGCACGGGTACCGGGCCAGCATCCAAGATGGTGGTGACTATCCCATAATGATAGCTCATGGCAGTGTTGTCCACAGACCAACTAATTATCTTGACCAGAGCCGCAGTGACAAAGGTGAGGTCAAGGACCCCCACCAACGTGTGTAGGCTCCTGGCTGTTGAGAAGAGCAATCTCAGAGCACGACTCTAGCACCTCGGCTATGTGGCAGCCTGCCACATCACGTCTCTGAGTGGGAGCCAGGATGGGGTGGTGGGCATTGAAATCTCCCCCTATGAGAATTGGCTCGTGTGCCGCAGCAGCACAGACTTCACTGATATCTAAGCTCCTACAGTTTGGCCTGCTGTATACATTGTACAGCTTGAGGGGACCCCCAGCCAAATGGATCTCAACGGCAAGGAATTTGACGCCTTCTCCACACTGCACAGGATCGGCAATCAGGGAGCAGGCGATAGTCGACTTCACAAGGGTAATCAAACCTCTGGTGCCTTGCGTACTCAGCAGCACAAAGGGATATCCCAAGAAGCGGACAGATTCCCCTGATAGAGTCTCCTGGAGCATAACAACATCAATATTCCGAGATTGCACGGTCGCGTGGAGAAGAGCATTCCTTAAGGAAAAGCTGTTGATGTTCCACTGCAGTATGATTGGGTTAGTAATCATAGTGCTAGTCTGACTTCAATATGCCAGTGACATCGAGGTATTCGATTTCAGTGTCCGACGCCCCAGTGTGGGTAATGTCAGACATTTCAGAGTCTGACAACTCCTTGGTGAGTTCCTCACTGAGCGTGATTTTTTCACTTGACTCGTCGATGTCGTCAGGACAGGTCGAGCCATTAGTAGGGCTGGGTCTCCTGGGAGGTGGAGAACCCCTGGTCGCCTTGGCCTTCACTTTGGATGGTCGTGGCTTCTTCGCCCTTTGGGGTTTGGGCGCAGGCTCTGCCAGTGTGGTCTTGGCCGAAGGTTTGTCGGGGAGACAAGTCTCGCCCTGGGGGTTTGTGGGGAGAGGAATCTCGCCCTGAGTTGAGGCCTTGGGCCTCATGTCCCTTTCCATCAGGGCAGCGACAGTCTGAGTCATTGTCGTCATGGCGGCCTTGACTGCCTGGTCCTCCCCAATGCTGTCGCAACTGCTGTGACGACTGTCGTCAGCAGGAGCGTCAAGTCCTTCTCTTCCCTTATCCCTTTGTTCTGCCCCCAGACATAAGTGCCTGGAGGGGCGGGAACAAAGTCTGGTCGTTTTGTAACGACCTCTTGCCGCTGAAGAGCTTCTTCCTTCCTGACGGAACATCCAAGGCTCCAGGCGTGGTGCTTTTTATGGCAGTTGGGACACTTAGCAGTGGTGTCCCGCT
>NW_028234411.1:25122656-25125441 GCF_977035675.1 Penaeus japonicus
ATATGTATGTATATATATATATATATATATACATACATATGTATGTATATATATATATATATACATACATATGTATGTATATATATATATATATATATATATATATATATATATATATATATATATATATATAATTTATATATATACATATACATATATATAGATAAACATAAATACATACATACATACATACATATATATATATATATATATATATATATATATATATGTTTGTTTTATATATATTATATACGTATATATATATATATATATATAATATATATATATATGTTTGTTTTATATATATTATATACATATATATATATAAACATATATATACATACCACACACACACACACACACACACACACACACACACACACACACAATATATATATATATAATATTATATAATATATATATATATATATGTATTTATATATAAATATATACATATATTATAATATATATGTATATGTATATATATATATATATATATATATATATATATATATATATATATATATGTATATATGTGTGTATGCATTTTCATATAGATATGCAAATATACATATATATACATATATATACATATATATACATATACATATATATATATATATATATATATATATATATATATATATATATATATATATATATATATATATCTGGGGTATAGAGGGGTTTGTGGATAGAGGTAGCACCTCTGAGGACATGTCAGCTACGCCCGCAAAGAGGGTGGACATTCCCTCTGGTTCTCATCCACACCTCAACTCTCATATGTGGCTCCAAGCGCCATGCCCCGGTAACCGTATGAGGGGATGGTGGTAACACTCTACCATTGGGCGTAGGAACTGCCTCACAGACAGTCACCTGCCAAGGCGGATGAGCCTCAAGCAGGCCAACGGCTACGTGTTCACTACCAAGGCGACTCTGTTTCTAAGAGAAAACGGCTGTGGTAGAGCAGAGAAAACTCCCAAAAACCGTGAAAGAGAACGAGGGGACCTCATCATGTATTACCCTAGTATAGTCATGGCAAGCCAAAGATCTCAGAATGATGGAAGAACGGAAAGAATGGAAACTTTTTTCGGAACTAGTGAAGCAGAAGTGAGACATGCAAATTTGGCACAAATAGCTCAAACACAAAACAAACAACAACAGACGATGCGGCTGACTGGCAGGTTGTCAGTCATAAAAAAACAGCAGAAACCAAAACAAGCTATGATGGAAGAACCAGAAAAGAAGAAGAAAGATGAAGTATTCAGAGTGTTCATATACAATGTAGAAGAAAAAGAAGAAAATTCTGAAAAGAAAAAGGAAGATGATATGGAGATAATAAATGATATTGTAACAAGTTTACAACTTAATGAAACAAGTAAAGTTAAGACTGCATATAGAGAAGGCAAATATCTGAAGGAGGCTTTGAGCCAAGGCCAATAAGAGATACTAAAATATGAAAAACAAAAACGGCAATTAATAGGGAAAATATGAAATTTAGAGAAATTGAAAACTAAAAGGTGCAAGATAACACCAGATCTAAACTATGAAGAAACACAAAAGCAAAAAAAAAAAAAAAAAATTATCAATAATCCGACAGAAAACAGAAACAAAAGACGTAGACAGAAAACATCGGTACATCAGTAGTGACAGACAAGGACGTTCAGGCCTAGGAAGTGTTCTTGTTTGAACAAAGCAAGCAAGAAAACACTCACCCTGCTTCGGGGAAGGTTCAACTTCCACAGAAATGGGAAATAGGACAAGGTGCTGAGGAAGGTGGAAATTTTAACAAGTAAGGATGTAGACATTTAAAGAAACAACATATTAAACACTTTCATATCATTAGATATTCAAGGTTTATATCCAAAAACAAAAACAAAATTAACATACCTAAAGGACATGGCAAGCATCAACAGATATTCAGTTATAGTTCTCACAGAAACATATTTAAATGAAGACATTGGAAATGAAGAAATTAAAATCAACAACTATGAACTAATAACGAAAGACAGAAGTAATAGAAGAAGAGGAGTAGCTTTTTATATTAGAAAATAATTATACATAGTTATATACAGACCTCCTTGCACAACAGAAGCATCTTTCAACGAAGCTTTAAACATCATTAGTCATTATATTATGAGTACACGGGAAATCCAAATTATTATGATAATTGGAGACTTTAATTTCCCTTTATTGACTGGGAAACAAAGAAATTCAAAATTAGAGCAAATACCGCTAGAGATCAGAGACATCAGTTAAAATGCTTCTATACTTTGAAGATTTTTTTTTTACCTCAACCAAATAATCAAAATCCCAGCAAGGGAGGCAAATATACTTGACTTTATTTCCGTTTGTATAAGAAATGATATAAGTATTTCCTCAATCTATACAGTTCAACCAGAACACAATATCATTGAAATGACATTAGATAAATTAAAAATACAGAAAAATAAGGAAAAAAACGAGGAGACGACCTAGTAAATAGTCTAAAATCTTTGAACTTCAAACACAGTAAGATTGACTGGACAATAATAAACTAATCACTTAAGGAATCACTGAAACCAGATGATATAGTAAATAAGTTCTACGATGTTTGCAACGAAAGATTTGTGCCCCAGAAAAAGAATATTATACGAAGAGATCGTAAAGTACTATTGATAAACAAGAAGAATAGAACAAAGAAACTGAATGTGACAACATATCATGTCAAACAAGAAAGAATTAACACAGAGATTAAAGAAATAGAAGGCAGATTTTTAAAATCTATGAGAAACCAAAAAATGTT
>NW_028234411.1:25153041-25155541 GCF_977035675.1 Penaeus japonicus
AAAAGTCGGAAACCGCTGTTATTGATTATAAGGAATATGCAAAGTAATCATTACCGGAATATTACCAAATTAAGATAAATGTGAAATTTGACTTCTATTCGCAGTGTTGGGAAAATCCTGTCGTGACAGACTTCTTGAGCTGCAGCGACAAGTCAATGTGTCTCTGGCTGAAGGTGGAGCGGTACTTCAAGATATCACCAATATATTTGAGACATCCAACCCGGACTTGTCTGCATCTCTGTCAAACAACTTAACAGATACAGCAAACGCGCTCCAGACACTGTTTAACAAAACACAAGAACTTGCGTTGTTGGTTAATGAAACGACAAACAGCCTCAATGCATCAGAACCCTGTCCAGCTGATGAATATGAACAGTTGCTATTGGAGATGAATGCTAAGAACTTGGAACTGAAAAGTCTTGAGGAAATTATAGCGTCGCTGCCACCGGGTAGACAAAGGGTCGCGATTACAATAATAATTATTATCCGACGAACTTTCATAATCTGTGTGAATGTACAAGAAATACATATTATAGTCTTTGGAAGAGTAGTGGTAATATTCGTCCAAATCGATTTAGGGATAATAGTAGTTCCAGGTCTAAACGAAGACCCAATTTCAACAGTTACAAGCCCATTAACAACAAGACCAATAAGCACAGAACTGACAACAAGACCACCGATTACAGGACCAATGACTGGAGGACCACCGATTACAGGACCAATGACTGGAGGACCACCGATTACAGGACCAGTGACTGGAGGACCACCGATTACAGGACCAATGACTGGAGGACCACCGATTACAGGACCAGTGACTGGAGGACCACCGATTACAGGACCAATGACTGGAGGACCACCGATTACAGGACCAATGACTGGAGGACCACCGATTACAGGACCAGTGACTGGAGGACCACCGATTACAGGACCAATGACTGGAGGACCACCGATTACAGGATCAGTGACTGGAGGACCACCGATTACAGGACCAATGACTGGAGGACCACCGATTACAGGACCAATCACTGGAGGACCAAGTACATGTGAGTATGAAGTGTGTTTTACAAGTCCTTGAATATATCTAAATTATTATCCTTTATTCCAGCTATGGTCACACATTTTAGTATAGCCTCCATTTTCAATGAACTTGTCAGGAAGTTATGTACAAGTGTGACATTTTCGCCGCCATTAAATACAATTGGATAGCCCAACATTATCTATTTGTAAACGTATGGTCGTTTCGCATCACGAAGGGATAAAAGATTCAATTTGATATCCATTACGCGAACCACTTTCAAGTTACAAGAAAATTTCGAGATGCTGGAAGGGAAAAAGGAAGGATTTTAAACATCCTTACCGATATTCAATTAAAGAAGCCAAGAGCAGGTTTGTGTCATTCTATTTCATCATAATCAAAATAAATCTTGAGAATACTTTGGTCATTTATCATGATGAAAGATCACGATTTGAAACTTTGTATAGCTTACCGTTTAATAATGATTTCGTTATATCATTCAGGTTTTCTTCAGCAACAACCAAACTTTTTGGTTGGTCTTCAGGGTTAGTAAATAAGAAATTTAGTGATGGCGCCCACCCATGGCAGGACCTATTCTGACAACATGAACACATCTACTCCCCAACTGATACCCGATGATGTTTTTTTTTTCTTCCAAAGCAGAACCTTCCAATGACAGGGAAGTATCGACAGAACTGAGTAACTGTAGAAACTGACTCGCTAGTGTAAGGAAGCGATGTCAGATCACGGGGGTCTCAATTTGCTAATGAAGCCTTCAGTAGATAAATCTAATAGGGTATATTTTGTATACCTTTTATCTCTACTTTTCTCTTCTACATTATTAAGCGGTCCGAAGTATTACTAAAAGATATTATATCTATCTAAATCCATCTGTCTATCTATCTATATATATATTCATATATATATATATATATATATATATATATATACATATATATATATATATATATGGTATATATGATATATATATATATATATATATAAATGTACATATATATATAATATATATATAATATACATATATATATACATATATATATATATATATATATATATATATATATATATATATATATATATATATATATATATATATATATATATATATATATATATTGTATATATATTATATATATATATATATATATATATATATATATATATATATATATATATACATATATGATATATATATGATTGATATATATGGTTGTTATATATATGATATATATATAATATATATATGATATATATATATATATATATATATATATATCATATATATATGTTATATATATATATATATATATATATATATATATATATATATGATATATATATATACATATATATGATATATATATGAATATATATATATATATATATCATATATATATGTATATATTTTTTCCAAAACCAAAGTAGATTTGGTTGTGTTGGTCCGTGGCAGTAAAGCGTTCTTTT
>NW_028234411.1:25160541-25163041 GCF_977035675.1 Penaeus japonicus
TAGGAATGTCCCCTTCTATCTAACTTCCCGACTAATTAAATAGATTTAGGAGGTAAACAGAGTTATTTCAGGATCCGGATCTATTTTTGGTCTTTTGAGGTGATGGGACCCAAAGTAACCATGAGTGTGAATTCAGTGTCACTTTATAATTGTTCCCCATTTAAAGAATGTGACTCTCTTCCATGAGTTATTTGCATATAATCTCTTGATTTCCTTTTCAGTGTCAGTTTTGATACAAAGGTATTCTCTTTTGGCTTAGTATCTAATTTAACAAACCCGTTATTAGCTGTACCCGGAGTTACTTCTGCCTTCTGGTTTAACAACTTATTTGTTTTTCTGAATCTATTTAGGTTACTTACCTGAGTATGCAGTAAAGGTGACCAATTGAGTTGAATTACTTGTAACTAATCTAAACCAAAGTTTGTTCCTTACCAGCAGCAAATACTATATATATACACACCTCTCTATGTTTAACCCAAGTGTAGAACTTCATCTATTGCTGTACCCTAACAATAAAGTCAGTCATTTAACCCCAAAGAATCTGAGATGGCCCTATCTTCAACATGGGAACTGTCTTGGCCGCATTTTCTGACATTATAGAGGTACCAAGTGCTGCGTTATTATGAGAAACAAAATTATTCCTACCTATATATGCTCTCCATCTTATTGCATTTGACAGATCCTATCCCTGTCTGTAGTCATGCAGCATACCTGGCCACACCTTGTATAAGCTCTTTTACTCTTTCTGTAACAGCTTTCTCCTAAAGTCTAGGGAAAACCCCTTATGATTTCGACACCATTACTGTCACTAAATCAACCTGTAGCAGCTAACTTTCTAGTATCATTTACCCCTTGCACTGTCTGCTCAGAGAGAAATATTTCACAACTTATATTTGCCTTTGAAAGGTATTCAAACACTTTTCAAAATAGTTCTTCAGAGTCAAGTGCGCAGGTTCTTGCAAGCAATTCGTAATTTCCTGCACCTTTCTAATTGCACAGTGAAGTAGAAGATTCGCCTTCCTCTTTATCAGTCATCTTGACGGGTCCTTCCCTCGCCGTAATAAAGGAAGGATTTCATCCAGAGCTTTCAAAGAGCGGCCACAGAGGCTGGGTCTTCTGAGATGAAAGGTGGGGGGGGGGGCATGTCGCTGTCACTTCCGACATTGTTTCACCGACCTTATTACCATATGGGGTGTCCCGCTGCTTGGCACCCTGTGTCTCTATTTTTTTTTTTTTTCCGACAAGGACCCTCTGCAGTCATACTTGTAAAGAACTACAGGTTATTTTCTAATCTTGAGAAGTTTCATTTTTGCTTAGTCTCTTAATCTCTTCGTGTTTGGCTTCGATGTTACGGGATAAATATCTTCGTCTACATGTTAGTTTCTTGATGAAACGATTAAAAAGTGACGATATCATAAGTACGTTAAATAAATATAACGTAGAAAGATAATTCAATCTCAAATAACTATTAAATACTACACTTTGTATAATTCATTCAGTTATGTAAGGAATCTGCCATAAGAATAGAAATAGTTCTTTTCATGGGGTAGCTCGTGAAAACATAAACTCCAAGTCTTCTTCTTACATACATAACAGCCTAGTCATATGGTCGAGAATGGTTTATAAAATATGCATATTCGTTTATTTTCTCCCATGGTTTCAGATCCCTTCTGTGCATGATAACAATATGATCCTGAAAATCACTTCAATTTACAACACGAATACGGTGCATATCCCGCCGTTTATGTGCTCTCTATTTCATCGATATCATAATGATGAAGCTAATAAGGAGTAAAGCTGAAGTTATCCACCACATGACACATGCTGCTACTGAGCCAGTCATGCGTTGCTATATGAATATGACAGTCAAGTAGTCCCGTGGCTCTTGCGCCTCTTCTTCATCGCGTTCTCTTCATTCCTATATGTATCTTTTAAGTTCTGTATTTTCTTCATCCATGTCCCTTCACCAGGAATCTGAATACCACCCTCTCGCCATGTGCTTGTACGACACAAACCTTCATATGTTCTATGAATGTACAAAACTCTAATGATATCATCCCCTGACCACTTCAAAACTTGTTTGTCTGTCACGTATCACACGCGGGAAAACAAGCTTAGTAACTTACTCGCTGGTGGACACTGAACGACTACGTTCTCGGCATTTTTCGCTCGACCTAAATCCTTTATGAAGGAATATCGAATATAGAGCCCTCACGATTGTTAAAACACTTGTACAAAATAGCAGACACATAAACGATTAAAACACACTCACACGTGTTGTCACATTGCGACTGCTGCAATAGAAACTAGGCAACATGATCGTGGAATCGCGTATTCTCGGCAAGTAAGGTTGAATGTGTGTAACTATAGTAGCCGCGAGAATCTTTCGTCACTTGTTGGACTTGCTAGTTACACCTGGCGGTAACCGACGTGGCTAGGCACTGCGTTGGGCAAGGACCAAGCTCAGAGCGAGTCAACACTCGTTGGCACAGTCTCTCAC
>NW_028234411.1:25168041-25178041 GCF_977035675.1 Penaeus japonicus
TAAAATGAAATTATCAAAGTAATAGAAGATTTCTATTGCGACTTACACCACTTAAACGATCAACCACGTTCGGAGATAAACACAACAATTGGAGACGTTCCAAATATTACGGCAGAGGAAGTAAAAAAGGTACTAAAAGGCATGAAAAGAGGAAAACACCAGGAGAAGATGGCATTAGTGTAGATCTTATTCAAAATGCAGGAGAGATTGCGGCAGTAAAACTGAACAATCTTGTTAACAAATGCCTAAGTAAAATTACGAAATCCTGGAAAAACGCAAAAATAATTTTAATACACAAAAAGGGGGACACAAAAAACTTACCGACCTATAAACCTCCTTTTAGTATTTTATAAACTGTTCACAAAAATCACCACAGCCCGCATCACTGATACATTAGATTCAAAACAATTCAGGGAATAGGCAGGCTTCTGCAGCAGATTCTCAACTACAGACCATATCGAACACACTAACCCAAATAAAAGGGAAAAACAAACGAATATAGGAAGCCCCTGTGTATGGCATTCGTAGATTACGAAAAGGCATCCGACTCGGTACAGATAGCAGCTGTACTAGATGCAATTCGTAAAAAAGGAGTAGAGGACATATATTGGAGAATATATATAGAGATGGTACAGCGATCATAAAAATACACGCTTGGAGGAAATATTCAAGAAGTTAGATTAGAAGGAGAAAGGGATTAAAATAGGGGATGAACACTTAAGCAATCTAAGATTTACAGATGACATTGTTCTTTTCGGTGAGTCAGCATATGAATGACAACAATTACCAAGCGATTTGGATAGGGGAAGTCTGAAGATTGGCCTTAAAATGAACATGAAAAAGACTAGCCACATTCAACAGTCTAACCCCAGTTGAGAAAATACAAATACAGGCCGAGGTACTAGAAGCAGTAAACGGGTATGTATACCTAGTGCAACTCATCCAGACGAATACATCCTGCGCAGCCGAGATAAAACGGCGAATCAGGGTAGGTTGGAGTGCCTTTGGTACACATAGTAATATATTATGAGGTGGTCTGAAATCTTGTCTAAATGGAAAGGTTTTTGACCAATGTGTCCTGCCCGTAATAACATATGGGTCAGAAACATGAACTATGACCAAAGTACTTGAGAGGAAATTAGTAAATGTTCAAAGAGGAATGGCTTATGCTAGAAGTAAGCTTAAGAGACAGGAAAAGAGCCACATGGATCAGACAACAAACAAAAATAGAGGATATACTTAAAAGCATTAAGAAGAAAAAGTGGCATTGGGCAGGACATATATATTGGGACAGGACAAAGGTGGACAAAGAAAACAACAGAATGGGAAATACACAACACAAAGAGACCAAGGGCAAGACCAATGATAAGATGGCGGGATGAAATAGCGAATTTCGCAGGAGTAAACTGGAATCTGATGACACAAGACCGGAAGGACTGGGAAAGATTGAGAGAGGCCTACGTCCAGCAGTGGAATGAAACGGGCTAACGATGATGATGATAAATATGTGTGTGTATGTGCATATATATATGTATACATATATATATATATATATATATATATATATATGTATATATATACATATATATGTATATATATACATATATATGTATATATATACATATATATGTATATATATACACATATATATGTATATATATATATACATATATATGTATATATATATACATATATATATATATATATATATATATATATATATATACATATATAGATAGATTTATGTACATTTATACATATCTATCTATCTCTCTCTCTCTATCTATCAATCTATATATATATATATATATATAGATAGATAGATAGATAGATATATGTATATTTATACATATCTATCTATCTATATATATATATATATATATATATATATATATATATATATATATATATATATATGGCAGTTAAAACCACTATACACAAAATAGATTTATTGAAAATGAGACGACAGTTTCAAGATCCATCTGGATCCCATCTTCAGACCTAAAAATGGGATCCAGATGGATCTTGAAACTGTCGTCTCATTTTCAATAAATTTATTTTGTGTATAGTGGGTTTATCTGCCCTTTTATCTACACGGTAGAGTATTTTGCAAATCATATATATATATATATATATATATATATATATATATATATATATATATATATATATACTTGGTTACTCAATGGTAGTGAGCCCCATTAGTGGCTCATGCCAGGGCCATCCTGGGGGACGCCCGCTTTTTGTTAGCTGCAAGCAACTGAATTTGATGAGGAATGGAATTTTATTCAGCCCTCGTTCTTTCACTATCAGACGTTGGTAGTTCATCTGGTACTGAATGTAGCCTTTTATCTAAATTTCTTTTAAACACTGCACTGATTTAGGTTTCTTGTATCCTTCGGTATGCTATTAAACAATTTTGGTCCATTTATTAGGAAACTTTGTTTTTTGCCTTTTTCTTAACAGGCATGTTTGAGGACTTATCCCAGTGTGATAGCATGCACTTCCCAGCTTGGGGGAAATGTCTTACCTTAATCCCCCCTTCTTCAACAGGTCTTGGGTTTGGTGTTAACTTTTCAATATTTTTTCCCACATATATAATGAAATATCTCTCTCCGCCTTTGTAGTGAGCAGTCTCAGTTTTTTTTTTTTTTTTTTTTTTTTTTTTAGTTTCTCCCAATAGTTTAAACCCATCATATTATCTAACTTGCGTGTAAAGATTATTTGGACTTATTCTATCAACATTATATCTTTTGTAAGATTTGGGCTCCATAATTGGCACTGGGTATTCTAATATTGGTGTCACTAATGTTTTCCATAGTGGTAAAAGGTGTTCTTGGTCTCCTGTGTTGAAAGTCACTACCCATCCACTCATAACTTTTCCTTTGTTGTCAATCTGCTTTATATAGTGACTGAAACTCATATCATTACTCATATAGAGTTCTTGATCTTTTATTAATTTTTTTCTCTTCAACCTCCATGCCTCAGACAAAATATGATCTTGTTCCTAAATTTTCAGTCAGGCTATATCTTATGATTTCAAATTTATCTGCATTGAATTTTATATTATCGTATGCCCATTAAGTTTGTTTTCATTATCTAGTATATCTATGGGTGTGCTTATTCTTGTATCATCTGCAAATGATGTTATTCTCGAGTGTTTCACATCATTACCAATGTCACCAATCATAATAAGGAATAACAAGGGCCAAAAACGTACCCTTGTGGCACCCCACTCATAAGAATAAAATCCATTAATTTGTTCTTTTTGTTAACGATTTGTTGAGAAGTTGTAAATCCATCTTCCAACCTTCACCTGATTCCAAAATTTTTAATATTATGTAGCAGAATTCCGCGATCTACTTTATCAAAAGCTTTTGAAAAATCTAGGTAAATTACATCAACTCTATTTTCAGTTAGGTCCCATAGTATGTGTTCGAAGTGTGTAAGGATTTGTGATAAACAAGATCTTGTTTCCTTTGTCTAAAAACTGGACGATTTTTTCCTCACTACCCTTTCAAATATTTTTATTATATGAGATGTCAATGTTTCTGGTCTATAATATTTGGCCTGACCTTTGTTTCCACCTTTATATATTGGAATTATAGTACCCTCTTTCAGTAAGCTAGGGATAATCCCCATGTCCAAAGATTTCCTCCACAAAGTTACCAGTGGCTTTGCTATGGTTTCTTAGCAATTTTTTAAAAAGACCGCTGGGATTTCATGTGGTCCAGCTGCTGAGTTTGTTGAGATTTCTTTTACTGCTTCAAGAATATCTTTTTCATTGAATATAAAGTCAGTGAGACATTCATCTTCAACACAAATGATACTAAAATAATGTGGGCCTGATATTGATTTTTCTATTTTTGGGATACTATAGACTTCTTCATATTGTAATTTAAGTAATTCAGCCATTTCCTTTGAATCAGTTACCAATGCACCATTATTCTCAAGAGGTCCAATTTCTGTTCTCCTCTTTAACTTGTTGTTTACGTAGGAGAAAATATATTTTGCATTCTGTTTTATTGCTTCCACAGCTCTTTTTTCTTCGGCTGATTTTTGGTTGCTTATAGACAGTTTTGATTTATCTTCTAATAGCTTTATCTTTGCTCTGATCCTTTCTCTCTTGACATGATCTGTTGTTGTTTTTTTCCAATTTGTTAAACATTTTTTTGTTGTTTTGTTTTGTTACAATATTCTTGTTGCTTTTTTTTTTAGGGGGGGGCGGGCACAAACATTTTACAAATATCTTTACATGAATTATAAATCTTCTTTAGTATATCATTTAGTGTTTAGAGGACCTCAGTATCTTTCAGTGACTTCTAGTGTTGCATTTTTTTTCCAATCTATTTGATTGTGGCTAAAGTCTAAAGGTCTGAAACTCTTTTTCTGCTTCGGCTATCTGTTTTTCACATTTTTTCTGATTTTTTAACTTGTTCATTGTGATTTCAATTATGTTGTGGTCTGATTGAGCTATATAAGTTGATGATATGCTGTGTACATCTTCCTCTATACTAATAATATACTAATAACAAGGTCCAGTATATTTTCCTACCTTGTTGGAATTTTGATGATTTAGTTAAGGAAAAAAATCTTCCAAATCCAAAAGCATTCTCGCTTATTGTTTTTCGTCTTTAGTGGCATTTGCTCCTACTTTTATTTTCTTTGTTTCCCAGTCGATAAGGGGGAAATTAAAACCGCCAAGTATCATAGTACCTTCAATATCCCTTGTATTCACAATGTAATTATTAATAATGCCTAGTGATTCATTGAAAGACGTTTCTGTTGTTTCAGGAGGTCTGTATGAAATTATTTATAGCTCTTTTGTAACTCTTGTCAATACCCCTAGTATTTCTACAGTATTATTAGAGTAATCTATTACAATATATATTCTAGTTGCTAATTATTTCCTTCTATAAAGAGCTACTCCTCCTTTACTTCTCTTATTTCTATCGTTTCCTTATTAGCTCATAGTTATTGATTTAGATTTCTTCATGTTTTATGTCTTCATTCAGAAGAGTTTCTGTAAGAGCTATCATTGAATGATTATTGCTCTTTGACAAGTCCTTTAGATATGTTGGTTTTGTCTGGTTACTTTTTGGATATAATCCCCCACTTTTTGGGGAGCTGAACTTTCCCCCGATGTAGTGGTGGGCGTTTCATCACTTGCCTTTGTTCGAATAGGTATGCTTCACAGAACTAAATCTCCTTGTGTATTGCTGGTGATATACCAGCATTTCCTGCTCCGTCCTTTTCTCTGATAATTTGTTTATTTATCAAAGTCTTTTGAATTTGTCTTTTTTCATAGCGTAAATCCGGTGATATCTATGCTTCTATATATGCATCAGTTTCCTTTAGTTTCATATTATTTCCAATCAGTTTCCATTTCTGTTTTTCATTTTCTAATTTGACCTTAATTGGCCTTGGTCTCAAAGCCTCCTTTAAATATTTGCCTTCTCTAAAAGCACTCTTAACTTTGATAATTTCTTTGAGCTTCAGTCTTGTGATGATATCTCACATCAATGTCATATCATTTGTTTTCCTGATTTCAGGATCATTTTCTTCTTTTTCTGCTAGATTACATGTAAAGAACCTATTTGCTCTGAATGTATCTTCATCTTTCTTCTTCTCTGACTTTTCTCTTATAAGTTGTTTTGGTTGCTTTTTCTTTTCTTTTCTTTTTGTCGCAGACAACCTTCCAGTCAGCCTCATCATCTTTTTTTGTTTGTTTGTTCAGTGTCTAGAATATCATTGTTTGGAATATTATGACCTGTTTATCCGATTTTTGCCTTACTATTTCTGAAAACAGCTTTTTTTCTTCTTCCTGATTTAGTTTACTTGGCTCACCTGTCGGATTCTCTTGTTCATTTTTTGCTTTTACTTTTACATTTTTTGGTGTCTTGTTAGTACCTTAAAAAATGGCTTCTGATATATCGTCACAACTTTGAATCTATTTTAGTTCTGTTTCAAGACTAGAATTGCTTTCAGTATTGATGTCTTTGCAGAAGCTGCAGTCTTTTTGTATATTTTCTTGCTTATTTACTTTTAGTTTAGAATTTCTTTTCTGATTTTCAAGTAAGTATTTTCGCATTTGTGGCATTTTTCCTATCACAGGTTTGGCATACAAATTGTTTCATTGTGTTAAAAGCATTTTTCACTTTTTGAGTTTCTTTTACTTCTCTTTGGTCTAAACATGTAGGGTTTAAACCCTTAGAGTTATTTAAGTCTAGTCAAGGTCACCTTGGAAGCAGCTGGCCATACACAGCCGAAAAAAAAGATTTGTGTATATATGTATATGTATATATATATATATATATATATATATATATATATATATATATATATATATATATATATACGTATATGTATATATGAATATATAAACATATATATATATATAAATATATTTATATATATATATATATATATTAATATATATGTGTATATATGTGTGCGTGTGTGTGTGTTTGTGTGTGTGTGCCTTTATGTATACATACATACGAACATATATATATATATATATATATATATATATATATATATATATATATATATATATATATATATATGTATATATATATATATATATATATATATACATATATATATATATATATATATATATATATATTATATGTATGTATGTGTATGTGTGTGTTTTGTATATATATATAATATATATATATATATTATATATATATATATATATTTATATATTATATGTATATATATATATATATATATATATATATATATATATATATATATATATATATTATATATATACATATATATTATATATATATTATATATATATATATGTATATATATATATATATATATATATAAGTACTGGGAAAATTAATAGACAATTCTGGCCATTCAACTGATTTATTCACATTTGTATTGACAGAAGGAAATGTTTAGACAGTTAATATGTTTTATTGTTTTTCCTTTATACATATATCATCTCAGTATTTTGTGGGGCCTCCTTTGGCTCTAATAACTGCTTCAACACGTCTTCACATGCTTCTAATGTAGTCTTGTGCTTTGTTCCTGATATCTGGATTTCTGTGCCAAACCTCTATCAACCTCTGGATGAGCTGTACTCTGTTGGTACATTCAATTTTGCTGACTTCATCTTTTAAGTCTTTCCATAAACCTTCAATAGGATTCATATCTGGGCTATTTCCAGGCCAATCATGCACTTTGATGTTAAGATCTTTTAGATGACTAGAAACTCTTCTGGCTGTGTGACATGGGGCCCCGTCATGCATGATTATTCCGTTATTGTCAGGCAACCATTCACGAAATTGGGGTACCAGGCGTTTATCTATTATCTTAAGGTATCCGTCTTGATTCAGAGCGCCATCCACGATCTCTAAACGACCTGTACCTTGTGCAGATATGATGGACCAAACCATTACTTTGGAAGGGAACTTGACTGCAGTCGCCTGACAGTTAGGGTGGTCCTTCTCTTTTGACGTCCTCCTCACAAATTTTCGCCTATCACTCAGTATTTCCATCATTGATTCATCAGAGAAACATACCTGGATGCAAACAAAATTAATTAATTGATTTTTTTTTCACTCAAACTTAAATTACAGCTTTGTAAACCCCAGTCTTCAAGTGGGTTTCATCAAACTTGAATTGGAACAAAGACATTTTTTTTTCAATTCAGATGCAGCATCTTGAATCAAACATGAAATATTCGCTAATTTATTTAGAGAAATAGTTATATTAATTAATTTGTGTAGAAAAACAACGCATTCAGCAAAATTTAATGCATATCTACCTTTTCCCAGTCATCAGATGTCCAGTGGCTGTGTGTCTTGGCCCAAGCCAGCCTTTTCTTCCTCATGGCCTCGGTTAGTCTTGGCACTCTAGTTGGCCTACAGGCACGGGAACCCAGCTTATTAAGCTTTTTTCTAACAGCTGAGGGTGTACATTGTACATCATAGTCCACTAAGTCAGCTGCTAGTTGTCTTGACGACTTTGAACGGTCTTTTCTTACCATATCAACGAGAATTCTCTCCTGTCTTGGGGTGGTATAGGATTTCCTTCCACACTTTCCAACACGTTTTGGCTCGTAATTTTCGATATTTTCAATCTTCCTTTTCACTCTGTACACACTAGATAATGATACACCAACTTTATGAGCGATTTCTTTACAGTCGATGGATGTTTCTTTTAGATAAATTTCGATTGCTGAAAAATCAGCCTCACTCAAGTCTTTTCCTCTGCCCATGATGCTTCAACAGGTTATCCTTAATGACTTCTACGACTAATTATGGGTCAATTGATACTGGGACATTGGCACACACATTAGATAATATAAACAATGGTTAGTAACCGGAAACCGGAATTCCGGGAACGTGGATATATGTGGAAATGGTTTAAGAACACAAGGCTGAGGGACGAGGTAATTTTGTATGGAGACGAGTAACAATCCAAGAACATGATTCTTATTATTTAAAAATAATATAATCATTATATAATCAATTATGTTATGTAGATAAAAGATTTATCTGCATTCTTACAAAAAAATAGGCAATGTAAGTAATATATTTGTGAAGATATGAGGTGTTAAAGATAAAAAAGTGAAGAATCCCAAAAAATGTCTATTAATTTTCCCAGTACTGTCAGTCTGTATATATATATATATATATATAAATATATATATATATATTTATATATACATACATATATATATATATATACATATATATGTGTGTGTGTTTATACACACACACATACACACACACACACACACACACACACACACACACACACATATATATATATATATATATATGTATATATATAATATTATATATATATATACATGTATATATATAGGTATATATATGTATATATATAGGTATATATATATACATATATATACCTATATATATACATATATATACCTATATATATATATATATATATATATATATATATATATATATATATATATATGTGTGTGTGTGTGTGTGTGTGTGTGTGTGTGTGTGTGTTTGTGTACACACACAAATATATACATATGTGTGTGTGTGTGTGCATGCATATATACACACATAAATGCAAATATAGATCAACAGGTGTATGGATAGCTAGATATAAAAGGGTAATTGGAAAGTAAAACCACAAGGCTGTGCTGCTAATTTACTCAAAACTAAAAAGCCGTATCAGTTATTTTCGGCATTTGTTAAAATTTTTAGTAATACGAATGAATACAATCTAATCGAGTGAGGGCGAACTTTGTTTTCTTATCAAGTTGTTGAGGTATCGGTTGAAGCACCTGTTGTCGAGGCATCTGTTGTTGAAGCACCTGTTGTCGAGGCATCTGTTGTTGAAGCATCTGTTGTCGAGGCATCTGTTGTTGAAGCATCTGTTGAAGCACCTGTTGTCGAGGCATCTGTTGATGAAGCACCTGTTGTCGAGGCATCTGTTGAAGCACCTGTTGTCGAGGCATCTGTTGTTGAAGCACCTGTTGTCGAGGCATCTGTTGTTGAAGCACCTGTTGTCGAGGCATCTGTTGTTGAAGCACCTGTTGTCGAGCTATCTGTTGATGAAGCAGCTGTTGAAGCACCTGTTGTCGAGGCATCTGTTGTTGAAACACCTGTTGATGCACCGGTTGTTGACATATCTGTTGAAGCATCTGTTGTTGTGGCATCTGTTGTTGAAGCATCTGTTATTGAGACATCTGTTGTTGAAGCATCTGTTGTTGCGGCATCTGTTGTTGAAGCATCTGTTGTTGCGGCATCTGTTGTTGAAGCATCGGTTGAAACATCTGTTGTTGAAGCATCTGTTGCTGAGTCATATGTTGAAACATCTGTAGTTATAGCACCTGTTGAAGCATCGGTTGAACTATCTGTTCTAATGGCATCTGTTGTTGGTGAGGCATCTGTTGTTGACACCACGATTGGATCTGTTGTTAGAGCATCTGTTGGTGGCGTTGTTGTTGGGGCATTTGTCGGTGACTCAGATGTTGGAGCAT
>NW_028234411.1:25200541-25203041 GCF_977035675.1 Penaeus japonicus
AATAAGGTAAAAGAGTTTGAAGTAATAAGAGGAAAAAGTGATGAAAACTTTGATTTTACACAATATTTGACATGCATGATTAGGAAAAAATCAAATAGGCTATTATATTTATAAAGAATGAAAAATACTTTGCATAGGGCTGTAACCATATCAAGTGACTCTTCATTGGGTAAGTATTAATGGTGCTTGTTGATTTAAATGGAGCTACATTTCTGTGTACATGTAAATCTATGTATACATAAAAGTATACAAACATCGTCCTGTTTTAGAGAAAGAGTAAGCAGCAAAAATACCTATTTTCCTGCAAAACTTCAACACATTACTCGAAATAGCTTTGTTAGAGGACCTCTGTTGTCACGTATCCCCTTAAGGGTTACCCGTCTCGGAATGTTTAACTAAAACTGTTCTATGGTTTCTTAAATTTGACTTACTTTCTTGGTGTACCATAATTACATCCTCACTTATGGTGTTGTGGTCATCAATTATTTCCCTCCAATATTCGGGCGAGATGGAATTTGGACTAGATCCTCATTTTGAAAGAAACCTCTAGAGCGCATTTCTAATGTATATCCTATCCTATGCCAAAAGAAATACAGTATACACACGTCTTCACAATGTAACAATTGGATAAAGGTTTGCTGTGGGTTTCTTTGCTTTTGTCATAACATCTACAACACAGAAGCTTCAGTAACTACTTAACACTGCACCACTAAAATTGCTGCATAAACTAGTTGGTTTCTTCAAACTAAAACAACTAAATTTGGACAGTATACAATCATATGCAATCCATCAATACCAGTCATTAGTATCAGTATTATGTAGCTTTTGTTGAATTACTGTTGTTCTGGGATTTCCAATTGCATGGGCCTGTGGATTATGTCTTTTTTTATATATATATTCAATGCAAGTTTTATAGACAAGATCTCATATTCATTTTTTGTAGTAAATTTTAAGTTAAAGAGTTAGCATCACTTCCCATTCAACAAGTTTGGGGGGCAAATGGACATAAGGGTAAATTACAAACCATATTGATAGTTAACTCAGATTCATAACAGAGAGCTGAGTAGTGTTGGCCCAACTACAATCAGGTGCTGGTTCCTAGTAATGGAAATGGTAAGGAGGTGAGAAAACAAGGGGCAGCCAAAACCCCTGCTCTGGGCGGTAGCTGGGCTGCCAGGAGAAGCTAAGGATTGATCAACCTGCTGGAAGGAGGGTGAAGTGGGAGATGTGTGGGTCATCCCTTAAATGCTTACTCAGTACTGATATATGGAATTAGTGGAGAGTGTTAATCATATTCCTTTGTGGTGTAGGTCAGCAGCATGGCTCTGCCCCCATGGTAGAACAGTGTGCAGTGATTGGTGAGGCTTGCTTGGTATTACAAGATGCAAGGGGCCAATTAGGTCACTGTGCAATAACATTTCTCTCTCTTGGTTTTGATATGGATTTCATTCCAAGAAGATTGCACAATTACAATTTTGAAACAAAGAATTAATCTGGTAATTTCCTGTGTCTTTAGGTTTTGATTGGGAGATCAATTGAAGCCACTCATGTCATCCCACACCAGCTCATATCTCGCAAGCATGCAGTATTTAAGCGAGAGAATGACCAATGGACTGTCAGCAACCTTGTAAGTTGTTTGTGCTTGTCATTTCATGTGAATATGTGAAAATAGACAGGTTGCCAGCTATGAATATAACCAAGAGCTCTGCAACTAAGTATGTCATTGAAATTCTTTTCCCTTTTCTCCTTTCAAGAGTCTGAATGGAGTTTTTGTCAATGGAAATTCCATACCAAAATCAGAGCAACACGCAATCAAGGTGGGAGACACAGTACAGTTTGGTCAACCAGCAACTTTTCTGTACCGTTTCGGGCTGAAGGAAATACCCAATCGAGCAGCGAGTTCCTCTTCACAACAGTCAGACGTGAGGAGGGTGAAGTCTGAAGGGGACAGGTCAGTTCATTATCTTAGTTTCAGTTCTCCATGTTTGCTTTTAGATAACCCCTTGCAACCAGTGTTGACATAATGAAGCAAGTAATCATGGTGTTTTCTTTCATCTTTTGTGCTCCTTTTTTTCCCTTTCCTTCTCTTCTTTTTCTGTATCTTGATCTTTATCATGATTATTTTTTTGGGGGGAGGGGGATATTTGCGGTTTTCTGTCTCTTGGTTTTGTTTTATATATATTAACAACAATAACAACAATTGGAATTGATCAATATAATAAATGAAAATAATGATTAAATTTTCTCCTTTGGGAAAACATGCAGAAAAAGTGCCCTTGCCAACAACTTGAACCAGGAACGTGAGGCGTTGGAGGAACAACTGAAGCAGAGCGATGCAGTCCAACAAAGGCTACAGGGGGAGCGGGATGAGCTACTTTTTTCATTGCAAAACCAAAAGGAAAATCTACAACAAAAGTAAGCAGTTGTATAATGAAACTTGTTGCAAAACCTCTGTGTGTGTGTGTGTGTGTGTGTGTGTGTGTGTGTGTGTGTGTGTGTG
>NW_028234411.1:25225541-25228041 GCF_977035675.1 Penaeus japonicus
GACAAAAATAGTCTGGATCTATATTTAGATTATTTCTTTATTGTAAATTACAGTAACTTTCAGTAATTTACAGTATCTAAAAAGGTGTAAATAACATAAGAAGTTTCAATAGTTTACCTGTATATTACAGTTGATTGCAAAAAGCTTTAATAAGTTCTGTATATGTAATATTGAAAAACAAATGGCTAAATCCTCCCTCCCCATAGATAAGAAAACATATCATCTGTCTGTATGCATCTACTCAGTTAGACTTATACATGTGTTATGTACATACATGTAAATTTTGTGTAAAAAAGATATCCAAGAAGGATTATTTAACAAAAAATAAGGAGTGATATAAAGAAGAAATTAATTATATAATTATTGTGCATTTTGATTGTTTTTCCAATGTCATGTGTCATGGTTTCTTAATTTTCGATCTCTTTTTATTTATAAATGTATAAAATGTAACTTGGTTTGAAAACTTCATTCAGCTATCTAGATTATGCTTTTTATTGTTTGGCAATATTACAGTTACTCTTTGAACAATTGTGAGAGCAAGATGAAGAACAGTAACTCAGGCATTTTCATGGGTGTGGAATCACTTTTGTACTGCATTTTTTTTTTTTTTTTTTTCTTTATTACAAGCTATTTTATTCCCTCAGTTATGATGATCTATTATACCAAATACTAATTAGTATCACTTTGCTAATGTATCATATGTAGACTCTTATTTCATACCACAAGTCTAGAAAAGGATAGAAAATTCTCACTTCCTAAGATATGGCCTGTCTTGGAAGGCTGAACATCAGTAACCATAGTTCGATTATTTCCATTCATTGGACTTCAGACTAATATGAATTGCAAACAAGCCTTAACTTTTTTTTTTCTTTCTTTTTATCCCATTTCAAATTTCACCCCTTCCCCCCTCTTGTGGGATAGTCCTCTTTAATAGGTAATAGAGTGAGTATTCATCTGATAGAATCTTAACCCTTTCCCGACGGGGCACTCGCTACGCGAAGACCCCTATGCCGGGCGATTGCAATATTGCATTGAAATCGTCACACTGGCATGATGCCCCGGCATCGGGAGTTTGGCTGTGTCACATGAGTGTGACGCACCGTCGTCATAGGGTTAATGTGTTAGGATATTAAGCTTCCATTCATGTAGGTACTTCTTTCAGAATAAAAAATTATATGATTTAGCAGCTTTCTTTTTGCAATATTCTAAATTTGTAATTGGGTGAGAGAGGCTACATCTCTTTTGTGTTTACTTATGATTGTTATTATTATTATTATTTTTATTTTTAGATTACTCTATGTAAGTTAATATAAAGTGTGTAAAAGATGGATATTAAAAGATACATAAATTAAATTATCCTCTGTACATCTGAGGCATAATTTAATTTCTTTTAATATGTTTTTTTTTTTTTTTTATTATTATTATTATTATTTTTACCTTTTCACCTTTTCCTCAAGTCATTTTAGATTACTCTATTTAAGTTGATATAAAGTGTGGCATAAAGGATAAATATTGAAGATACATAAATGAAATTATCCTCTATACATCTGAGGCATAATTTCATTTATTTTAACATTATCCTTTTTTTTTTTAACTTTGGGTAATATACCATAGTGTTTTTTCCTCAGGTCAGTGAAATAGTTCATGCAAATGGAGGGCATCTTAATTTCTCCAAATGTACATTTATGTATATGATTTTATTTGTTTTCATTTTTGTTTTGCTTTCTGAATTTCAGATAAACTGCACTGTTCCATCTTAGTACTATTCAGTTTCCTGTGATCTCTTGGATAATAATGTGTCTTTAGCAATAATGTGGGAAGCCAAACTCAGATTTCCCTTCTTTGGCAGGTCGACGCGGGCATTGGGCAAATGGCTGCCCTGACGGTCCTTGGTTTTAAGGAGGAGCTTCATGATCCTTGGAGGCCTGGAATGTTCAAGTGAAAATAGATGAAGAAATAGACATAATAGAAAAGATCCTGATTATAGTGAAACATGAAATAATAATGATGTCGACTTTTCTATGCATAAAGTACCTCCTCTCTTCATCTACCTTATTCTCTCCCTCCATCTTTTCCTCCTCCTCCTTTTCTTTCTCCACCTCCTCCTTCAAATCCTCCACCTCCTCCTTCAATTCCTCCTCCTCCTCCTTCAATTCCTCCTCCTCCTCATTCAATTCCTCCACCTCCTCATTCAATTCCTCCACCTCCTCATTCAATTCCTCCTCCTCCTCATTCAATTCCTCCACCTCCTCATTCAATTCCTCCTCCTCCTCATTCAATTCCTCCACCTCCTCATTCAATTCCTCCTCCTCCTCATTCAATTCCTCCTCCTCCTCATTCAATTCCTCTGCTTCATCTTCCTGTTCCTTTTCCTTTACCTATTCCTATTTCTTCTCCTTTTCCTCCTTTTCTTCCTCATCCTCCTGTTCTTCATCTTCCTCCTTTTCTTCTTCCTCCACCTCCTCCTGTTCTTCCTCTTCCTTAACCTCCTCCACCTCCT
>NW_028234411.1:25243041-25245541 GCF_977035675.1 Penaeus japonicus
TTGCAAGTTTACTTTAATATGGTTTGGAAAAATCTGACCACATGTCCTGCCTCTCTGCAAAAGTAGAATATTCGTAAACACTTGCCATCCTCTCTTAAGTTCAGCATTTCCAATCTACTATTAGCTGGAATAGTTTCATGTACCTATAAATAAACTCCCTTAATTGTATTCCTATGAATTTGCTGTTTATATTTTCCAAGATCTTGTCCCATTTTATTAGAGGATATCTTGCTTCTACCAGAGGAGTTATACGTGGCATTAACATTTCATAAATAGCCGATGTTTTCACATTTGGAAAGCTTTTGTATTGCAAAATTTCCCTTATCTTCTCATTTGCTTTTGAATAATAAGGGGTCTTAACACAACATACAGTTTTTAATTCAGTTGTATCAATGAAGTACGTAAGCTTGATTTGACAATAACATGGTGTTAAACCTCCCATGTGCATTGCATCATCGTCTAAAGGTGCTTTTATTAACAGTGCGTTCACATTACACTGTACATTGGTTATTCCTAAACGTCCTCTCCGTCTGGGTAGACAAAGGATGTTTCTACTAAGTTGTTGATACATACCTTTCCAAATGTACCTGAATGTTTTAGAATTGATCTGCTTTATCGGTTCGCTATGTATTTTGAAAGTATAGGATATATACCATAATTTTGATAATATTAAAGTATTAATGATTATTCCTTTGTAAAGTATGGAGAGATATCTAGCTGACAAACTTAAGCCTGTTTGTCAGTAGTTTTATTTCTATTTCATAATCTACACACAGTGAGGTGATCGGTCTCCAGTTCTTAATCTTTTCATCATTTCCGTTCTTCAGCAGCAATGTAATTAATCCTCAATGTTAAGATTCAAAAAGTGTATTCGTCATGAATATAACTTTTACAACGTTGTCTTATTACGGACCAAAATACTTTGTAAAATTCTATCGGTAACACACCTGAGCCAGGCGATTTGCCAAGTTTTATTCCTTTTAAATTTGATTTTCAACAACCATGTCAAGTAATATCTCTTTATCTGTTCTATTTGATTTATCAGTACATTTTCCGAGTAATTTTAGTTGTTCACCCTCATTACCATTAACTCTCAAGCTTATCTGGCTGAGATATGCTTTCTATATTTGTGATGACATTTCTAACACCATCATCGACTTAAGTCATTAAGAAAAGACAATTTTTCACCTTCTACTCTGTCTCGACGTTTAGCCCTGAGTTCATTCCCACACATGTTTCATTTAGAATTCTTTCATTTTTTCTTTTAAATATCTGATTTCAGTGTATCTTATATTTCCAGATTTCCTAAGAAATGCAATTGTTTTATTCTACTTTGGAGAAGATTAAGCAGTCCATATTTTTCAGCAGAAATCCTCCTTGCTTCTTTCAGAAAGAAAAGTTTACATTCTGGGTTCGCACATTCTTCCCACCACTCTAGTATATTTTTGTAATAACGAATTTTTAGCTTTAGTAGTTTTCACATGTTACAAAAGATTTCTATTAGTTCCTAATTGTTAATAATTTTTAAATTCAGTTTCCACACCCCTTTCCCTACTAGTATACCATTCGTTTTTGAGGTACATTTTATCATACAATGGTCCGAAAAGGCAACCGGAACAGTATCACCTGCTACAATGTTATCATGGATCTGTTTTACATATATCCTATCTATTCTAGAGTCATAGTTATTAGTGATATAGGTATACTCTGGAAGATTTGTGTCTGTGTTCATTATATCGTTTAACCTAATATTGCTAAGAAGGTCCCTTAAGGCATTGGATCTTGAGGTCTTGTAGCTTTCATTGCTTCGAACTTTCATCGAAGGAACCGGGTTGAGAGCCCCCCTAAAAGGGTGTGTTCGGTTAGGGAGTAAGAGTGGTTTGTTTAAGTTTATTTTTTTCCTTGTTTTTGTTTGAACACGAGGGGGCATATACATTTATAATGGGGATGATCCTTTCATAGTATGCTACCTACATACTCAATATCCGTCTTTCAGCATCCATTTTAGTACTTAGCATCTTGATATCTCTAATCTTCTTTATAAGAGAAACAGTGCCTCCTTTTAAGTTAACACAAGCATTTAGGATAACATCAAAGTAAATATCTAAAATGCACTTTGTGTTTACCGTTGTGCTCCTGTAGCATCAAAATATCTATCTTTTGAAAAATTGCATAAGATGCTGGTTTCGTTTGTTTACAAACATCATTTAGCCCATTTATGTTGGGGGCAGCTATTGTTATAGACATTTTGATAGAAATAAACACTATCCTTTTTTTTCTATTTTAGAAGTTTTTTGTTTTTCTGTCACCGTGGTCGTGTCTTTCTTGATACATATTTTACCATGAGCTTTAAGTTGAATTTTCCACTTTTTACCACTGCCATTTTCATGTAATTCTTCGCTTTCTGTATCTCTTTCCTGTCTCTCCCAACAACTCAAGCCATTTTTAAAGCAAGTCCAATTCTAATCAACCTTATGTATTTCCGCCTCTGTTTGAACAC
>NW_028234411.1:25253041-25258041 GCF_977035675.1 Penaeus japonicus
ACAATAAACACTGTATCGGTGGTACGTTATAGAGCGAGCATTATTCAATGTCCAGATGAGGAGATGAGAGGCCTATATTGGAGGACTAGATTTTATGATTATGAGCGTTGCTTCCCACTCTAATAGAGCTGTTGCCAGGCTCTATGTTCTCAGGTGGTCTGGTCGTGACCTGATTGGCTGCGAAGGCTGGGTTAAAGGTGAGGAGAATAAACCAGGATGACATGGCACAAATACGACTGAATCCTTGCTTCATGGAGTCAAAGTGGCCGACGTTTTTGAAAGCGAAGGGAGAAATAGGTAAATAGAATTGAAGACGGCTTGGCTTGGTGAGAAATGAAGGCAATTGAAAGGACACGAAAAAATGTATCATAGTGAGAAATGAAGGCAACGAAAGGACATGAGAAATGTATGGTTGATATGATCGAGAGATGCAAGAAACTGTAGACAAAGCGGGATCTTGCACATGACTAGGGAAAGCTAATCTGAAAGTCCAGACAGAAGGCCTTTTGTGTATTGCTCAGGTTAAGCACTTGGGATGAACATGTACATAATGTACTCAAAACAGCTCAGTTTCCGATGTGTAGGTTGTGTGGTGAGAAAAATGAAAGTGTGTCTCATATAAGAAGCGAATAAAAAAAAAGTTAGCATTGAGGGAATATAAGATAAAGTACGACAATGTTGAGATAACAAAACAATGGAAATTGTGTGAGAAATACCATCTATAAGGGAAAAAAGTGGATTAAGCTATTCTGGGACCTGGACATTGTCGATCTACCTGGTGGCATAAGAATTACTGAATAGGAAAGAGAGAAATTGGATAGATGTAAGACTTAAAGAGAGAAATAAGAAAGCAATGGAGAGTAAAAGATGGATAGATGCTACCGATCGCCGTGAAGAAAATGGAAAACGCGATAAGGAAATTTTAGGGATGACTGATGAAATTCGGTAAAGAGGTACACGCAGCACTTCCATACCATACTACACCATTAGGGGCAGCGAGGATACTGCGAAAGGTGATGGTGCATTAGCAGGAGAGACCCTAAGCTGAGGTTTAATGGACACTAAGGGACTCCTGGTCTTGGGTCATGCATACCTCGATCCTTTGGCTCTGCATGTCGACGTGAGATTAGACAGTGATCAACGCAAACTTAGAGATGATTATGAGGCTGATAATGTTGATAGTAATAGTAATTGAAATACCAGTAATAGTGATTATTAATGTTATTATTAATAGTATAATTATTTTCATTATTCTTATTGTTACTGATATCATATTCTTTTTGTCTTTATTATCACAATCATTATTACTATTTTTATCCTCATTATCATCATCATCGTCGCCATCATCATTATCATTATCCTCATCGCCATGTTTATTGACATATCACTCATTATTCGTTAACATTATTGTTGTTGTCGTCATCCTCAATATCACCAATATCATAATTTATCCAACAATTTATTGCCAAAGAAAAGACGAGCCAAGACACAACACAACGCAACCCTGTTCTATGACCCAACTTCCTTTTCCTGCTCTTGCGTGATTGGTCGGCTCTCGTGCGGAGAGGCGTGTCTTCGAGGTTACGGATGACGTATTAATTGACCTCTCCTGACCCTGCTCCTCCTCCGCTGCCTGGTAATTTCATGCACCATTCGCAAATAGCTCTCGCCTCTTTCGCCCGAAATGTCGACAGGACGTTATGTGTAAATAGCGGTGGGGTGGCACTCGTACAAACAGAAATATACATAAACGCAAACAATCACACGCGCATAAACAGCACACACACACACACACACACACACGCACACACACACAAAAGCACACACACACAGTACACACAGCACACACATGTACACTTATACACACATAAGGAGAGAGAGCGAGAACAAGAGAAAGAGAGAAAGAGAGAGAGAGAGAGAGAGAGAGAGAGAGAGAGAGAGAGAGAGAGAGAGAGAGAGAGAGAGAGAGAGAGAGAGAGAGAGAGAGAGAGAGAGAGAGTTAAGTTAGATAGATAGATATATAAATATATAGATAAATAGATAGATAGATAGATAGATAGAGAGAGAGAGAGAGAAATCAGGGAAACGACCACCCACATCCCTTCCTACAAAAACTGACCATCATTCTCCCATCTCTCCTCTGCCCCCGCCCCCCCCACCCCAAAGGAAAGACCCCGTAAGCAAGCAAACGTGGCCAAAGGCATGACTCGCTGTGTCTACTCGTCCGTCCACCCACACGAACTCGCTGCTCGCTGGGACAAGGGGGCGACGCACCGGCAGACTGCGCGTTTCCTAGCAACCCTAGCTTGACCTTACCTTCGCCTCGGCCAGTCAGCAGTCATCACCAAAATATCAAAGCTCCCGCGCCTGGGTGGACCATGGGCGACTCCTCCGTCTGGTAAACTCGATTCCCACGCGCCCTTGCACTCGCGGGGGATGCAAACGCGGTGGGATACACACACACAGGCGTAGAAATAAAGACGTGATATTTCTGTTTTAGGATTTTTTTTTCTTTCTTTCTTCTCTATTTCTTTTCCTTCTCGCTGTCTTCTGTCGCTCTCTGTCTCTCTCTCTATTTATCTATTTTATTCTTTCTTTCTCTCTCTCTCTCTCTATCTATCTATGTCTCTATTTTATTCTCTTTCTCTCTCTCTCTCTTCCTCTATTTCATTCTACCTCCCTTTCATACACACGCAGAGACAAAAGCAAACAGAAGTTAAATCACAAGAAAATAGCCCTGCTTTTTTTTGCACTGCCTTCCCCAACCCCGTATTTACTCAACAACACAAACACAAACCCTGACCTCATCCCATGGCCCCGCAACACGCATGCAAAAACCTCATTATGCCACCATAACCCCTGCCCGTCTCCACGCCACGGGACACCATAGGAACCCTATTGTTATGGTGAGGTTGTGGAAATGATTTGCTAGAATCCGATTCTCCCTTGAGGATCAGATACGGCAAGCGGAAAGGGGACTTTGAAAGTTAATATTCGGTGAAGTATAACGGTGGGATGTGCTCGGCCGGCTCGACTGGAAGAGAGAGGCGGAAAGGGTCGAGGAGGAGAAGGATATGGAAGGAGGGGGAAAGAGGGAGAAGGAGAGGGGGAGAGAAGAAGGGAAGGAGAAAGAGGGGGAAAGAGGGAGAGGAGGAGAAGGATATGGAAGGAGGGGGAAAGAGGGAGAAGGAGAGGGGGAGAGGAGAAGGGAAGGATATGGAAGGAGGGGGAAAGAGGGAGAAGGAGAGGAGGAGAGGAGAAGGGAAGGAGAAAGAGGGAGAGGGAAGGAGGGAGGAGATGGGAAGGAGAAATAATGAAAGAGAGAGGGAAGAGAAGGGAAGGAGAAAGAGGGAGAGTGAGGGAGTAGGGAAGAAGAAAGGGGGAGGGAGGAGAAAGGATGAAAAAAGTGATATATCTATATATCTATCTATCTATCTATCTATATATATATATAAATATATATATACAAAAATAAATATATATATATATAAATATATATATATAATATATATATATATATATATATATATATATATATATATATATATATATATAATATATATATATATATATATATATATATATATAATATATATATATAAATATATATATATATATATATATATATATATATACATATATACATACATATATATATATATATATATATATATATATATATATATATATATATATATACATATGAATGTACGTATGTATGTATGCATATCATAAAATTTACAATGCATTTAGATATGACAGCAATGATAGTACTGTAATACTTTCAGCCCTACTCGAAAGCAACATAACATCACTTTCACATTCCTCACATATTCATAATCATCACATAGATTTAATAACTTATTTTCTAACAGGGAAAATAATCACTGTTATTCGTTTTGGCGCGAACTCGTCCAGAGAATCGATAACCTTCAGACAGTCACGCAAATACGCCATTTATCTGTCCATCAGCAAAGGCTGTGGTTCTGTCCACCGCTCGTCATCAAATGCCTTGAGCGGGTTCATTATACGATTTTCAAATGCGTTGGCGTCACTATCAAATCCCGCAGGAAAGACAGAGTAGCATCTGGAAATAATTGAATATTGGCCTCTATGTACTTGTGATATAAAGGTCCTTTACCCCGTGAGGATAACGCCCGTTGAGCGAGACACCTTCCTTCACCTGTCTAATCAATGTCGCGTGCTGCCATCTGTCGGGCGACCCGGGAATTACGTTGTTTACTGCCGTTGCCATGGTTACCTTTCAAGACTTGTGGCTTGTGTGTGACAAAACCGCACCGGAGGTTTTTGTGTTGTAAAATTCTTTATACATCCCGGCTTTCGTGTTTGGTGGGCGTGGCTTGTTCTACAGTCCGTTTTTCTTTTTTCTGTTTCGAGCGAAGGTTCAGGGAATTTTATTATTTCCCTCAAGGAAACGGAAGAAGGAATGACGAAGTGGAACTGAAGACGAAAGCTAGAGGGAAAATGTTCTACAATGTCGAACAATAACAAACAAAACGAACACGAAAAGAATGATCATGATTTTAAAATAGGATGATATAATTAAACGACGCTTCCGGTGTCAGGAAATTAGATCACGAGACGCAATATATATTTATATTTTTTTCGCGGTCATGTGGAAAAATCCATGAAAAGTGGTCATTTTAAGATCTGGAGAAATAGAACATAAAAGAGAAGGTGAAGAGGAAAATGAGAGGAAAAAAGAGACTGAGAGAAAGAGAAAGAGAAGAGGTTAACGTAAGATAAAAGACAGAAAAATAGAGATTAAAGTGAAATAGAAACAGATAGAGAAAACAAAAGAAGAAAGAGACGAAACGAAGAACCAGATAAAGAGAGGAGAACAGGAAATAGATAGATAGATAGATAGATAGATAGAGATAGATAGATAGATAGATAGATATATAGATAGAGAGAGAGAGAGAGAGAGAGAGAGAGAGAGAGAGAGAGAGAGAGAGAGAGAGAGAGAGAACGAGAATAAG
>NW_028234411.1:25268041-25273041 GCF_977035675.1 Penaeus japonicus
GGAGAAGAAGAAGAAGAAGAAGAAGAAGAAGAAGGAGATTGTGGTATAGGAGGTGGAGTTGGAGGTGGGGGAGGAAAAAGAAGAGGAGAAGGAGGAATAGGAGAAAGAGGGAGAGGAGTATAAGGGGTAGGAGGAGGAGGAGGAGGAGGAACAGGAGAAGGAGGAAGAGGAGAAAGAGGGAGAGGAGTAAGAGGGGTAGGAGGAGGAGGAGGAGGAGGAACAGTAGTTGGAGAAAGAGGAGATGGAAAAGGTAGAGGTGACGCTGGTGGAGGAGGAGGAGGAAATGGAAGAGAAGGAGATGGTGGAGCAGAAGGTGGAATGGGGAGGTGGGCTTGTGTAGGTGAAGAAGAAAGAGGAGGAGGAGTAAAATGTGGAACTGAGAGTATTGGAGGTGGACGAGCAGTAGCTAGGAGGGTGAGGTGATGGAAGCTTGGATGGAAGGAATGGAGGAGCAGGAGGAGGAGGAGGAGGAGAGGAAGATGAGGAAGATGAGGAGAAGGAGGAGGGGGAAGAGGAGGAGAAGAAAGAAGAAGTGGATGAGGAGGAGGAGGAGAAAGAGGAAGAGGAAGAGGAGAAAGAGGAAGAGGAAGAGGAAGAAGATGAGGATGAAGAAGAGGAGGAGTATGAGGAGGAGTAGGAGAGAAAAAGCCACTATTCACAAAACAAGTTAATTGTGAGAACGGGGAAAGCTTCATTTTCTCTGTCTAATCTCTATCATTATGCTTGATCTTCTCTTTTGTTTGTTCTTTTCCCTTTGTCTCTCAGAGGAATTACAGGTAGTGTTCCTTTCCGATATCGAAGGAGAGCTTTTCGAGGTATCTTTGTACTCAAAGAAATGAGAAGAAGTAAAAAGGGAGAGGAAGAAACACATACATTTTGTCTTTATCATTTTTTTTTGTATTATTATCTATCAGCATCTGTTATCACGCTATTTTATCGGTCGTGATCATAGACATTTCCCAAATATATATAATTGATTGGATTAATCTATCTTGTTCACTTGGAATCATGCTCGACTGTTCGGCCCTACCAAACACACATCCACTTCTCCAATAATGATAGGTCGAGGAAGGAGAAAGTTCAACCAGGTGTTCAGGTGTTCAATCGTCGATATTTTCATTTATGTTCTGTTATTCATGTTTCACGACAGGCAGTAGAAAATAAACAAATATTGAAATACAGCACGCTGAAATGTTCACACGATCTGTTACGCCATGCTGTTCAAATGTTCAATCATCACCATCAAACATGCAGCAGGAAATTCATACTGACAGTGAATGACAATGGTATTATATGGTGTTTGCTGAATGACATTCATATCGGCGAATTCAGTTAGAATTCACAAATGATTTTTGACAACGTCTGATTGAGTAGTACAACAGTAAAACTCATGCATAGGAACGTGTGTAAATAAACACACACACACACACTTACTCGCTTACTGTAGACTTACAGGGGCACTTACACTGCTCTTTCCCTAAACACCTTTTATAGACAAGGATGCATAGGTTTGGTATAAATATTTTATATAACATGATATTAATGTTAGAATCCCAAATAAAGATAGTAGGAATATAAACTTTATCACAGTTGTTAAGAATATATGCAAATGCATATTTTCATCATGACCTTCGCAAAATATATAAACAAATAATCAAAATAATGTCTGAAACAAAGTAATACAAACTATCTGGAATTACAATTGGTTTTACACACACACTACAAACAAAGAAACAAACAAAACACTGTCCATTCAACGATTAATTAACCCAACTTGCTCTCTCCATTTCTCTTTCTCTCATTTTCTATCTCTCTTTAGGTCACCCTCGAGTGGCAGGGCCTCACCCTCCAACCTCGATGAGAAAGCCAAGTCTATCATCAACCAAACGTCTGACACTGACAAGGTAAGAATTTTCGAGAATACGTAATGGTTGGATTCAAATTTATTCATTTTATCTGAATTATTATTTGCCCATTTTTTTTCTTAATCTGTTAATTATATACTTATTATATATATGGAACATAGGCACACACACACACACATAAAACACACACACACACACACATAAACACACACACACACACACACACACACACACACACAGAAAGAGCATGTTATGTCGGCATAGGTATGCTAGATATTCCTTTCCAAGTGTGCAGTCAAATATGTCAGACATTATAGTATTGCTCTAAATCAGCCATAAGAGACCCCTCACCGACCCTTGCTGAGTAAAGGCTATACAGTTAAATACTTGGGAAAGTAGCCGGCCGTGTGGATTAACGGAAGCCGCTGGGGTCCGGGGATGAAGTGGCTACCCTGTAGTCCACTTCCATAGAATCTTTGTGACATGCAGCTCTGTTTTCATTCCATAACGGCGGTGGTTTTCCCTTAATTGAGGAGGGGCCCGGTTTCCCTGTCTGGGGAAGAGTAAAGGAGATAGACAACGTTGCACCTGCAACCAAGCTCACTACACCTGATACGTTTATTACATTTCGAAAAGGATTTCAGACCATCTTCGACTGACCCGGGATCTTCAGCTGTCAGTTTATGCGATTCTCTGAGGAAGAGGGAGTCTTTTGCAGATGATTTAACTTGAGTTCTGTCTTTTATGCGGCGGAAGTCACATCTTTCATCTAGATCCTTTGATCAAGTGGCCGTGTAGGAGAGGTAAACATGAGGCGTTCGGAGTGTTCACCTCTTTGGTTGGCTTCCAGGTTATCCTTGCAGATGCAGTGCAATCCTAAAATTGATCCTTGAGAATTACTTTGAGGGAACGAGGAGATAGATATCGCAGTTATGCATGATCCCAATCACCATGCTTAAGCGAGCCTTGATCCCCTCATCACTCCGACACTAACTTCCAATCTCCTCTTTCCCCCTTTCTCCTTTCTTTCTTTCTTTCTCTTTCTTTCTTTCAATTTTTTCTTTCCTTTTTTTTAATCCTCCTTCCTCTTTCCTCCAGGTGATGGAGCAGTACGTGGGGCAAGACGGCGAGGAAGGCAAAGGCAAAGCTGGCCCGAATGGAGGCGGAGGGAGTGGAGGGAACAACGGAGGAGGAGGGGGGAGCGGGGGCAGCGACCTGGGGGCCCCCTCCGCCCCCCACCCGCGGCCGAAGGCGCCCGTGGAGGACAGGGCGCTCCAAGCCATCCTGGCCGCCCGTCGAAGGAGCCTCGAGAACGCTGGCAAACCCGAACCGGTTGGTGGAGGCGTGGATGAGTGGAAGAGCTGAGGCGTACTTGGATGGGTTACTGGATGAGTGGATGGATGAGTGGAAGAGCTGAGGCGTACTTGGAAGGGTTATTGGATGAGTGGATGGAAGCGGTTGTGAGACTTTGGGTGGATGAATGCAAACCTTTATGAGACTTTAGGTGGATGAGTGGAAGAGCTGAGGCGTACTTGGAAGGGTTACTGGATGAGTGGATGGAAGCGGTTGTGAGACTTTGGGTGGATGAATGCAAACCTTTATGGGACTTTAGGTGGATGAGTGGAAGCCTTATGAAACTTTAGGTGGATGAGTGGATGAGTAATTATTGAGTCACTAGACAGATGACTGCCGATGGATGAGTGTATAAGTATTTGGTGGATGAGTATGTAAGTAAGCTTATTAGATGGATATGTGAGCGAGTGAATCTATGATATCAGTGAAGGATGATTGATAGCAGTGGATGCGGTATATGGATGGATGAAGTGTAAGCAATATGGCTGATGGTATATATGTTGGATGAATGACTGAAAGGAGAAGTAGCAGAATGGATGACTAGATGAATAGTTATGAAATGGGTGATTGACTGATTGAGGATGAAATAGCGAGGTGGGTAGACAGGCAGTGAAATTCATTCAGAATAGACGAGTTATGTCATTTAACATGGGACGGATGATTCCGAAAGGGAGAAAGAAAAATTACGAGAAAATCACAGGGGAAATAGGTGACAATAGGGGCTGCGCATGATCATATTTTGCTCTGCATGACACTTTGACAATCCCTCTGAGGGACGGCATATTGATGGCAGCTTGGTTGGCGCCTACCAGAAAATTCACACACAGTCGAAACGCAGGTACACATATGTACACATACACACACACACACACACACACACATACACACACACACACACACATATATATATACATATACATATATACATATATACATATATATATATACATACTTATATATATATATTATATATATATTATATATATATATAATATATTATATATATATATATATATGTATATATATATGTATATATATATATATATATATATATATATATATATATATATATATATATTCACATATCAAAATGCTATTACATTGTAAGAGAGGAGAGCACTTGTTATTTTTCCTCTTCTGACCGAGATCCGGGAAAAAAACAACAACACCTAAACAAATGTATTCATTGCCCAATAAAGTTTCACGCAAATTCAACCGATATTGCAATTTCAATCAGGGAAGATTGAAAAGAGATGGAAAACCCTTCACTACAGGTGATTTATAATTCAATGGACACGACAGTTAGTTGCATTCATTGCCCAATAGATATGCTCGAAACATATCGGCAAAGAGCGTTTAAAATATACACAGGTCATTAGCGACCCGTCAAAAGAAGTGAAGAGAGACGTGAACATTCACTGAATTAAAAATGATATGTATATGAGATCCTCCCGTACTCCATCCTCCCCCCCCCACACACACACCCTCACTCCCCCCTTCCCCTTCCTTTCAGTCATTTCAGGAGCACAATTCAGCCAAACGATAAGTAATAGAGATCTCATGATATATCAATGCATTTATTTCCGAACGTGCCTCGTGCCTCTTATCCCATTCGAACGCGTCCACATCTCAATGGTTTTCGGAGGAATTATGCCATTTCCGACCTTAACTGCGTGCGACATAAGGGTTAGCCAATCGAGACGACAAGCGCCAATGTCGTTTATGGGGAAATTTGAGACACGAATCTATTCCTTTCATATCACGTGTACTCAAGACTGTTAT
>NW_028234411.1:25283041-25288041 GCF_977035675.1 Penaeus japonicus
ATCTCTTTCCTCCATCTCCTCTTTTTTATACCTCTCTCTTTTCTTCCTCTCATATCTCTTTTTCTTCTTCCCTTTCCCTCTCTTATCTCTAGCTTTTTTTCCCCTTTCTCGTTCACCCATCATCCTTCCATCTCTTCTATTCTTTTTTCTTTTCCTCGCCTCCTCTTCTTCTTCTCCTTATTCTTTTCCCCCCTCTTCTTCAGCCCGTTCTCGTCTTACCTCCTTCTTTGAAGTGACAAAACCAGGTCATCGTCTGGTAAAGATATAGATTGCCTTGCCTTCTAGCCTCCCCCCCTCCCCCCCACACCCTCTCGAGTCTCCCTCTTCCCCCACAATGAAAATGCTTTTCAGATTATTTCCCCTATTTCGTAATTCGATAAGTACATATTACAAAATAATCATTCCTAGTGTTTATTTATTCATTTATTTATTCTCTGTATTATGTGTCATATAAAGTTTCGGTATTCAACATGAAGGAAAAAACGGAAGATTAAAAAAATATTTTTGCGTCTTTCAAACGGGTTACCAACTAGAATTTTTGCGTAATGTATTATTAAAAAAAATATATAGTGCTAGAGCTTTGATGCCATGTAATCAAAATAATCTAATCTATGCATCTTACACACTGCACAAAATTCATCCAGGAAGTTTTAATTTTTTTTAACAAAAAAAAAAAAAAAAAAAAAAAAAAAAAAAAAAAAGAAGGAAAGAATTTAATGAAATTATCTTGCTAACGTAATTGTGCTTCCTGAATATATTTCATTTACATCATTCTTCTCTCACGTTAAATCTGTAAAAAGGCAGAGAAAGTATGTCTGATCAGTTCAGTTAATTAGAAATGATAGAATAAACGGGACAAAAAAAAAAAAAAAAAAAAAAGTAAAAAAAAAAAAGAAAAAGAAAAAGAAAGAAAAAAAAAAGAATATAGACAAATCGGAAAAAAAAGTTAGATAAAGAGAGGGAAATATCTACCATTTCTCTTAAAGGCACAACTATAATTTCACATACAGCATTAAAAAAAAGGCAAAGTCATTCCAGCAATATGAACATTCATTTCCTTATTCTAACCGAAAATAAGGAAATCAGAGTGGCTTTCTCTCCGTACTTTTGGACTCGCACAGTAAGGCTAAAATAGTTGCTCGTCACTTGTATTTCTCACGCTCCACGTATCTCTATCAAAGGCTAAGATTCTGAAGTATATGTTTTTTTTTTATTTTATTAGTTTTTTTTTTTATATCGAGGTTGTGCTCATCGTCTTTATCAGTTTATCTGTATGTATTTTTATTCTTTTATTTGTTCTTTTTTCAGTGAAAGATAGAACTGAAGGTCATGTATGTTTGCTTCGGAATCTTTGGCTTTGAGCTGTTCCCAGTTGTTAGAGAAAATATTAATGCTATCTGATGTTGTGTTGTGCTGTGCTGTGTTGTCTCGTATGTGTTGTGGTATTATTTATGGATGACTTGCAATGTGCAATTTGCAACAGGAATCACTTTGCTTGTTGTGAGAAGTCATTTTTCTTCTCCCTGTCCCCTACATCCTCAGCCCCGTTTTAGTTTTCTGTTTGGATATTGGGTCTGTTTTGTCGTGTCATGTCAGTTCTTGTCATGTCAAGTTCTTTTGTAGCTTTATTGCTACTCCACGAAGAAGTCGTTATTCACATTCCCTTCATATCTTGTAAGAAAAACAAAATCGTTCAGCAAATGAATAAACCCAAATGAATGATTTTAATCTAAATAAATATGTAGAGAAAGAAAAAAAAAAAAAGAAGAAGAAAAAAAAAGAATCATGAACACACCAAAAAGGAGCCCGATATTCTAACCTTTCCCCTTTCACGACCACAACTTCCGACCAAAATAAATCGAGGTCATGAGGTCTGACCTCGCCGCTGCAGTTGTCTGACGTCACGTATCTGCATAGCGTGACTGAGATGTATAAGAAGCGTGCGTGAAAGCTGCATCAAAGGCATCTTATTTTTCTTACCCTGGTCTTAAGATTTTTAGAATGCTAAATGGTAGGAGGCTGTCATTGCTGCTATTTTTTTTTTTTTTGTAATTCATGCACACACACACACACACACACACACACACACACACACACACACACACACACACACACACACACACACACACACACACACACACACACACACACACACACACACACACACACACACACACACACACACATACATACACACACACACAACACACACACATACACACACACACACAACACACACACACAACACAACACACACAGAAACACACACAACACACAGAAACACACACACACACACAAACACACACAGAAACACATACACACAAACCCACACACACATATATAATATATATATATATATATAATATATATATATATTAATATATATATATATATATATATATATATATATATATATATATATATATTATATATATATATATATATATATATATATATATATATATATATATATATAATATATATAATATATATGCTATATATATTACATGTACATATATAATATATATATATACATATATATATATATATATATATATATATATAATATATATATATATATATATACATATACACATATATACATACATTTTCACTATATATACTGAATGATTTATCCATTCACTATTCTACCATCTAACATGTTAAAATTGGACCAGAATAAAAGAAAAAAAAAATTACTCACGCATCATTTTATTGCCGTTCTATCATCATTTCTACAGTATATATATATATATATATATATATATATATATATATATATATATATATATATATATGTATGTATATTATATATATATTATACATATATATATATATATATACATATATATATCTATATATCTATATATTATATTTAATATATGTATTCATACATTTATATACATGTATACAAATATATATAATATATATATATATATATATATATATATTATATATATATATATATCATATCATATACTACTATATTATATTATATATATTATATATATATATATATATATATATATATATTATATATTTATATATAAATATATGTATTCATACATTTATATACATGTATAATATATATATATATATATATATATATTATATATATATATATATATATATATATATATTTATATATTTATATTTAAATATATGTATTCATACATTTATACACATGTATACAAATATATATATATATATATATATATATATATATATATATATAATATATATATATATATATATATATATATATATACACATATACACACATTTTTTCTCTTTTTCTTTTGGTAGTTTATTTCTCCATTTCGTGACTCTTGGGGACTCGCATACTACATAAGCGGCTTTGGGCTTTGGTTCCTCCAGTGACACATGGCCCTGCGTGTACTTTCAATAGCCTTGTGTAGAATACATGCGAACATCTCATTGAGCTTTTGGTATTTCAAATATGATCAAAGCATTCTGTTGTTGCTTTGAGGAGAATTATATTGCACTGTTGCACTCGGTTGTTAATGTCTGTTGTGTGCTTCTTTACGCTGTTTGTTTGGTGTTTACTTTTTGTCTTGGTGTTGATCTTAATCTTAAGTTTATAAGTTCAGATTTTCTGGGTAAAAGAAAAAGAAAATTACTTAGAAGTGTTCACATCAATAGTCATTTTGATTTTTTGTTGTAAATTTGAATTATTCTGTCATGTTTATAAAAAGAAATACTTTCCTTTGACCAATTCTGTAAAAGAAATCAACTGAAATATTAAAACTTTGGATAGATGAATATTAATATGTATATATATATATATCGTATGATCTACATGACTACATTTCATTTTCAACTGTCATTGATATCATTCACTGCTGCCTCATCCCATTCTCATGGACCGTGTTTAAGGCATGAAACATTTTTAAGGTTACTGGTATGAGATTAAAAACGTATCGCCGAAATTACCCGGCTTTAAATAGAAAGTTGGATTAAAACAGAAAGAAAATATTGAACACAAAATTGCATGCTTGATAATTTATTGCAAAGAACATATCCTGTAAAGGGAATTTCATGTTGCTGGTCTTTCTGTGTCACAGTATTAAATAATTTCGAAAGCAAATTTCCTTTGGTTGAATGTACGGAGCTTAGATACTATACGTTAGTGTAAGCTGACTTTTAGAAAAAAAAAGAAGCAAACTAGTAAATAAACAAAGTAATGCGTAAAAACTTCTGTAGTTGAAAGAGGGGTAAAGAAAGGGCGGTTGCAGGTTATTACTCTAGAAGGGGTATGAACGAGGAAAGAAAAAAAAAATAGTATGAAGTATTGGTAGGAAGACAAATGACAAGAATAAAGTCAAACGCAAAGGAGAAAATGGGCAAAAGAAAAGAAAGATAATCTCTGATATAGTGTAAAAAAAGGAAGTAGAAAAACGATGAAAGAAGTAAAATAAATGGATAAAAGAAGAATGACAGTGAAAATATAACAACAATGATTATGTTAAATCAGAAATATCAGTATGATGACGATAAAAGATAAAAGAATAATGAAAAGTAACAGTAATGATAAAACTGAATTACCGATGACATAGGTAACGATTATATATACCCGGATAATAATAATGGGTGTCATCATTACATACACATAGGAAGAAAGACAGCAATAATCATACAAGATAATAAAGAAAACAATAACTAAAAATAACACCAATAAGACTAAAGAATAAGAGTCAGTGAAAAGCGCACATGAAAATGCATGACGATTTTGCATATCATGGAGTCATTCAAGATTCAAGTTTCTGTACCTTTTACTAGTATAATTGTATAATGATTCAGTCTTTAGATGGATTTTCCCGTTGAAGGAAGAAAAAGACGTGCGAAGTATGGATACGAGGACATAATACACACTATCGACCAACTTTTTGAATGGTCTGATTTCTGTTTTTATATACATTTTTCACTGCTAACAGAGATTTTTGAAGGGATTAATGCGAAAAAAGTGGAAATTTGAAGAT